>NC_079907.1:10331200-10647239 GCF_024868665.1 Triplophysa rosa | reverse complement strand
CTCATGAATTCTGAAACCTTATTGAAAATCTGGGATAAAAAAAAACAGTGGGCTGAAAACATTGACAATTTCATTTTTTCTTCTGTTAAAACATACAAGATGCATGGAACTTTCAGTAAATAAATGAGAACACACCAAATGTAATCAGAAACTCACATTTTATTGCAAAAATGTGTTATTTATAATTTTATTTCATTTATTTTTATCGGGGCACATCGACCTTGCAGTTACTTCACAACACTGAGCCGATATTTTAAAAAATATTCTCTCCACAATATTTTTATCTAGGCTAATTGTATATAAAATCAAGTGAAGCTGACTAAACCTTGCCAAAATTTGATTGCACACGAAAGTCAATGCAGCGTTTGTTTACGCCGGATACTAGTTCTATCATTTATATGAAGTTCTTTTAGACATTTGGCCGATATCTTAGTTGTGCTGCCGTCTCGAGGTTGTTTTTCTTATAGAATGTGTCCCTGCACACTTTATCACTGCACTGTTCTCTCTGACTTGTTAAACCTCTTAACACACACATCAACAACTGAGGGAATTATTCATCAGTTTCCACAGACTCGCAATGGCGATGTGGCTGAAATGCATTTTATAATTAACACGCTGAAGTTTTCACACATCGGAACACTGTTAATTTGAAAATGGATCACAGATCTTCCACAGTGACAGAACTTACAAATAAACAAGAGTGTGACAAATAGGCTAAATAAGTAAATAAAAACATTTAATGAGGAAGTGAAAGGTCTAATGAATCACATTGAGATTCTCTGTAATAAATGGCTGCCCACATCCTCATATGCTCTGGTTACGATCTATGTGATCGTAGTGCTCCTAAGTGGAAAACTGTGGAGAACATGTTACTTCCTTCACGTTAGACATGCATCCCTGTGGAATATAGAGTTCTCTGGTAGTCCAGCTGGTGAATTAAAAACAGTGCCAAGAAGTTTTTTCTGTGTGTGATGCAAAATGTGTTTTATGTGACACACCATGTGAACAGCGAGTTACAAACTTCAACTGGATTGAATGGCATCCATTTTTGTTGCATGTATATATATAAAGAAAATGTGTGTTCAGCAAATGCATTGTACTGGGGAATAAGGTTTTTACATGCAAATTACCTTAAATTAAACAGTGAGGGAAAACCTGTTAAATGGATAGTTTACACCAAAATGAAAATGCCCTCGTGTCTTTCAAACTTGTTAGACTTACTTTCTTCTGCTGAACACAAAAGAGGATTTTTTTGAAGAACCTTGGAGACCACGCAACATTGGTCCCCTTTGGCTTCCATTGTATTGACATAAAACCACTGAAATATTTGTCAAAATATTTCCTTTGTGTTCCACAGAAGAAATAATTATGTACAAATTTTGGATGTCATGAGGGTGAATAAATGATGGCCAAAATTGTTTTCTATATATTACCTGTTATCTATAAACTGGACAGTATTATTTATTCATATATTTTTGACCATTTCAGAGAACAAGAGTAGATTTATGTGGCAACATTACCACAGATGGGCAAGCAGGAGTTGAAGCAGGTTGCATTGTCCAGTCTGTGTTAATAACCTCATAAACATGCAAATTAAAACATTAACCCAGGGTTTACCAATGTACAGGGTAACAACTCGAGTACCCAGGATTAATTGCAAACCCAGGGTAATGTATAAACAGTGTGAAACAGAGCCAGGATTGTGTTATCCCAAGTTTTAGAATCACTCTAAGTTAACAATTTTAAGTGATAATATCATTACGTGTCTAAATGATGAAATGTGGACAGGTACAAACAAGTTTTAAACCAGTTTTGTTAAAAAGATCAGCTCTTGGTTGAACCTAAGGCACTGTAGCTCTTAGTAATCCATTCATTAACCTGTAGACCTACAATTAGCAAGAGCTGCTCAGTGGCATTTATCCTTTTAGTCACGTACCATCTTACACAGTGTAGGCAGCGGAGGCTGATAATATATCATGTCGACAGTAATGCTAGTGCCTTTCTTAATGCAATTTGTTGACTCACTCGCAAATTCTTACAAAAGGCACAAACACGACAAAAAACATAAAGATGCAATTTTGTCAAATATGTGGATGTGCAGCGGCACAGTGCAAACTCACCGCTTGTTTGTTCTCACAGCCTCCAGCCTTCATCTCAAAACCAATCCACAAGCAATCAATCAGTGTCAGAACATGAAAGTGCAGACTCGTGCACGCTGCGCTCGTAGGCGTTCCGTGTCTGTTGTCTGCGCCAGAGCGCTATTATTTCGGCAGATTAGCGGCAGGCCTGAGGTCTCTGACCTGCGTTAGCGAGCGCGGTAGCGCTTTGAACTAGCGTACGGCTGTACTTGAGAATTCTGAATGGATCTTCCTATTCTTCATTCGTTCGCAATCCTATTGACATTAAAAGCCTGCACAGGCAGTACATGGGACCTTTCAGCATTTCGCTTTGTAATTATTTTGCTTCGCAAAGGTTATGTGTGATATTTTTCAAGTAATTTGTGAGTTATGGATGTACGTGAGATGCGTGAAGGCCTCTAGGTGTTTGTTTGCGCCAGCGTGAGTAGTTATTTATGCCGAGGTTGATATATTCGGGCGTTTAAAGCAGGGTGCACGAAAAGCCCATTCATCATTAGTACTTTTGTTTTAATGGGCCCCTCCTCTCATGGGCTTCTGGTCAGTGCTTTTCAGCCTGCGATCGGGCGGCACAAACAGACGCATCGTCCTTCACCTGCTGTCCCTGCCCCTAACCTCTCATCTGTAATGCGGTCTTCTCCGGCGGCCATGTTGTGCAGTGCTTTATCATAGATCACTTCTGTTTTCACCTGTGCGAGTTTATGAAGCGGGGAAAGAGGGGTTTCGGGGAGGGAGAGATACACTCCTGCGGGCCATTTATGGCTGTAAAGGCTCTTGTGAGCATCCATGATTGGCATTTCTGAAGCATCATCAATAGGCTTTTATTGCATCCGCATACCATTATGTTCTTCCTGGCATGCGCTCAAATGAAATCGAATTAAAAGAGGGTTAGTGTGAACACTTCACAGTCTGCCGCTCAGGTTTAAATCACAGGGTTTTGGGCGTGTAGAGGAGAGATGAAAAGTGTAGCACCACATATTCAGAGAGGATGGGAAAAAGCTCTTCTCTGGTTGACGCCATAGAAATGTGAATGGGAAAGTAATGCCGGTCACTTGCCTGATTATATACCTAGCTTTAGTGCAAGATAAATATAGTACAGAGATGGGTTCTTTTCATTTCGAGTTCACATTTTAAATGTCAGAAAGGGTGACAAAGAATGTGCAAAAATGACACAGAGGATCGACAGTAAAAATTCTTCTGTATTATTTTGTTATAATTTAATCTTTTTTTTTCATGGATAATAAGCATAACAATTTGGGTATAAAGTTCAATTGAAAATGTGCATAAATTTCACAATGATTTTGGCATGTCTCTCATTTGCTTTAATCACAACATGGACACATGACACGTTCGACCAAAACCTGTTGTCTCAGCATGATTTATAATTTTTTTGTATCCCAGATTTTAAATCTCTCAAACATTTAGATCACACCGTGTATTAAAAAAGCAATATAGTAACACTTTAGATAGCAGTGTTTATATTATATGTAAATATTAATGAACAGGAAACGAATTACAACATGTATTTCTCAACAGCTCCACCAAGAACTATACACATTTATTGATTAATTATATTTCACTGTAATTCATTAATATTACGTATTGCAAAACATGCATAGTAAACAAAGTCAACCCCACTTTAATTTACAATGTTCATGTTACTGTTTATTTAAATTAGAAATTACTGTACAATAGGGCCTACTAATGAACTACATCTGTTTAAAGTGTAATTATTTTGTGGAACTGCTTACATTTACATACTGTTTTTGTATGTTTCTTTCGATTACATCAATAACTACCGTTTCTGTTTCACACATTCAATGTTACATTAAAGCATCTTTTTTGCTTTTTAATTTGTTTTTTGCTTTCTGTTTTCTGTTTTCTTCGAAAGGTTGTGTACAAGAACAATGATGTAAGACTCGAGCTGTCTCGGCTAGCCAAGCTAGGCGACCCCAAGATGAAGGTGAGCGGTGTGGTGGCCTTCAAGTGCGAGAACGTTGCCACTCTGGACCCCGTCACTTTCGAGACGCCCGAGTCATTCATTACCCTTGACAAGTGGACAGCCAAAAAAGCTGGTTCCATCTCCTTTGACTTCCGCACCACCGAGCCCAATGGCCTGCTCCTCTTCAGTCACGGAAAACCCAAGCCGCAGCAGCAGAAAGACCCCAAGAGCCCCAAGACGTTGAAGGTGGATTTCTTCGCCATAGAGATGCTGGATGGCCACCTGTACCTTCTGCTCGACATGGGCTCGGGCACCACAAAAACCCGTTCCGTCAACAAAAAGGTCAACGATGGGGAATGGTACCACGTGGACTTTCAGAGGGATGGAAGATCAGGTAATATTCTTTATGAGTGGATTAGGAATGTGAAAAAAGATATTGCAAGTGTTTTTCAAAACCGACTAGTAGTTTATGTTTATAGGCATGTGTTTAAAAATCTAGAAAAAGTGCATCCGAAAAAAATGTGTCATAAGACATTTATTTAAAGCTGATCCATTAAAAATGTGATGTTCGTGGTTGGACTCTCCAAAAACTACAAAAAACAAATCAAAGAAAGAACTCTATTAGACGACCATCCCAGCTTTCTCTCTTTCATCCTCTCTATATCAAGTCACACAGCTGTTTCTTTCTTCCAACGTACTTTTGATACTCTATGGATTGGTTCGATTTTGGCTGGTATTCAAGGTCTACAGAAATATTGACACAGCAAAGACAGCAGTGTTCCCTCTCGCTCACATGAACACTCTTATAAACGTGCCTTCCGGAGCGCACTGTCAGGCATACATTTGAATATGAACAGTACCCGCAGTCTTCCTGTCTTCCTCCTCTTTTTCTCACTCTGTCTTCTCTGGCAGAGTTTCCATGGAAACCAAATTTGGTTTCCCAAAGGAGGGAGCGAGTTAGTGCACAGCTTTGCCAAGTAAAGACATTTCATTGCTAACTCGCCCGCTATTCCCTTTCTCCTCACACGTCGATGCTGTTTGCCTGCAGTCCAAAGAGTGGCCTTTAGTTCATTTTCTTGTTTTTGTAAAACCCTGAAAAAAGCGGGAAGAGGCCGTATTGATCCGTGGTTATTGCCTTGGTGCGAATCTCTCAGCTTCCCACTCCGGATATAGAAACGCCAGTCACCCACATTAGTTCTAACATACATCAGGAGAGTTATGTGGAGAAAATTAAACGCCTCACAGAGCAATTATTAAATCAGATTTCTAAAGAAAGACTCGTATTTTTGTTTCACGCCCAACACTTTATTCAACAGGGAATGGGTATGACCTGGTTTACAGAGTAGGGGCTTTTTTCCACGGTTCTGAATGATGTTTTTCATCAAATCATAGATTTCATCCGTGGGGCTCGGTTTGATCATATTCTTTGGGGATCGTTGCCATCGTACATGCGTGGCAGCCATTGAGGTCGGGCACAATTGAAAATTAAAAGAGAGAATGAACATTTCTTTTTGTGGCATTTTACGGGAATATGAAACACCATTGAAAGATGGGCCCTTTTCTCACAGGCCTGTGGATTGAACCATGTCATTCTCCTGCCTGCTTGAATTGGCTGCCTACACATATACCGTTTGATCATATATGGGCAGACATTCTGATGCAGACCGTGTGCATGTGGGCACGCTGGTTTTTATGCATGTGTGTGTGTGCAAACATAGATGTTTGTGTGACTGCATGTGCTTGTATACAGTATATGTTTGTGTCAAGTGCCAAGAAAATATTGCACAAAATATTGCACAAATATTTACACATCTAAAAGCAGTATCAGTGCATGGTTGTTCAAAAGCATGTCAATGTGATATATGTAATGTCTGACTATTATACTATATGCAACTTGTTAGCAAATTGAATGGGTCAAACTGGTAGCAATGGACTGAGTATAGAGTAAAAGCTCAACATTAAACGTACTACATTAAAGCCATAGTTCACCTAAAAATGAAAATTCTGTCATCATTTACTCTCCAATGCAAGTCAATGGGTACAGCTGTTGTTCTTTAAAATATCTTTTTTTGTATTCTGTAGCCATACAGGTTTGAAAGGACAAGAGAGTGAGTAAATGATGACAGATTTTTCAGTTTTGGGTGGACTATCCCTTTAAACCATACAACTTACAATTACAAAAAATACTATGTTAAAATATTTGAATCGTACAAAAACATCTTGGGTCTATTTTGGTTGCTTATTGATCTCAAAATCTAATAGAACCGGATTGAAATAGTGAACGTCAAATATAGAACCGGATCATGAATTTATATTGGACTTTAAGAAACCCAAACGCATAGAGGAAAGTCCACCACATGCCACAGTGTGTGTTTGTGTGTGTATACAGAGTGAATTCAGGGCCGGCATTAGGCAGAGCTGTGTAATCACTGTGCACAGTGAATAGAAGTCGGGATGATGGAGAATTCTCATTACTGTTGACCCGCGGGAGATGTTTGGCTGCTGTTTAGGGCTACAGTCGCCAAGTCCGCAGAACAGGACAAGATAGTTTGTGTGTGTGTGTGTGTGTGTGTGCGTGTGTGTGTGTGTGTGTGTCGCGTGTGTGTGTGTGTGTGTGTGTGCGTGTGTGTGTGCGTGTGTGCGTGTGCGTGTGTGCGTGTGTCGTGTGTGTGCGTGTGTCGTGTGTGTGTGTTGTGAGAGAGAGAGAGAGAGGAGAGAGAGAAAGAAAGAGGATAAGCGGCGTCGCCATGCCTCATCAAATCCACGCAGACTTATTACAGGCTTGAGGAAAATGAAATTCTTATTTACTAACACTGTTAGCATGTTACAAGTGGCATCTCTATGGTGATAAATCAAATGCAGAAGAATGGATGGGGGTTTCTGTCTCGATGTATATTGTTGAAACAGGTGTCAGGGAATGAGTTACATGCAGTATAATTATAATTTACAGCGCCACCGTGTCTGGCATTTAGCATTTCTCTTGTGTCTTTGGGTGTGCTGTGAATAATGAGTCAGATACGCAAGGGCCGAAATCGGTCTATGGAATCGTGGTTAATCTCCGGGAGAATTTTTCTGCTCTCGAGGTACGTGATGCAGAATTGAGCTCAAGCCCAGAGCTCTACATCACACAGTGGAGCGATACTGCAGCCATTCATTTCAATTCCCACAATAGCCATTAATGATGAAAATAACTCACAGATATATAAACAAATAGATCATTTACTATCCCTGGCACTTTTATAAATACACAGACGTGCATACTTGTTAACAGACCCGCTGTTTTCTCCTGTGATCAATTTATATATGGTTTTTACTGAAAATCTGTGTACTTTTAGGACAGAGCAAATGTATTTTTGTTTGGATGTCTAAAGCCATTTAAAAGCTGTATAGAGGCTTTAAATATCAAATCTGCATTTGCAGATTGACTTCTTCAACACATTAAATCAAAAGTAGCAAATTATACTTAATGTCTGTGATGTTAAAGTTTACCCAAAAATGAAAATTCTGTCATCTTTTACTCACCCTCTTGTCATTTCAAACCTGTATGACTTTCTTTCTTCCATAGAACACAAAAAGGTATTTTGAACAAGGTTGTGAAACTAAACGGCGACAGTACCCATTCACTTTTATTGTATAGATGCAAATCAATGCAAGTCAATGGATGCCGTCGCTGTTTAGCTTCACAACATTCTTTAAGATATCTTCTTTTGTGTTCTGCAGAAGAGAGAAAGTCATTTTTGGGTGAACTATCACTTTAACTAAAGCCAGGATATGTGACAAGCCTTCCGATATTCCCCACCCAAGCTTCCTGTTTGGGTGAGACACATCAAAAGGAACTCTTTTTGAGCCACTTCACAGGCTCTTTAACACGTCGCCTACCAAACCTATAAAAGCGGCCATCCCTTTATCGCCTGCCGCCTGACCCCTCAGGTACAGTCACACTAATGTTTCTCCTGAAGAAGAAACATTCTGGCAGGGAAAGGGCAACATCTCTAATTCTAAGCCTGCTTTTATTGAGTTTGGACTGTGTGTCGGACACTAATAAACAGGATTCAGCAGTGGCCAGAGCTTTGTGTTAATCCCTGGCTGTTCTCTGCTATCTTTCCAGTAATTGCTTTTGCTTTTGTAACTGCCTTCAAGGCGTGAATAATGGCAGCGCAAAAGGGTGGAAAATGAGAAGAAAATTCTGAATCGCTGGCCGCGTTTAAACGCCTGTATGCTGGAGTTGCCAGAAAAACAATGAGGGTTATTATGGAACTTGTGAAAGTGTTTTAACATTATTAGAGTGAATAAAGACTTGCCTCACCTGCGAGCATTGTCTTTTTGTCATCATGTCTATATTAAACACTGTTGCAGTTCAAGTGGTTATTTCAGAGGTAAACCGTAAGATGGAAGATGAACTAAAGCGTCGGTGAGAAAGGTGTTTTGGGAGATTAAAATCTTTGTATGACTGAATCAATCATAAACAGTAAATTGGAAATGAATAGGACTGAAGAATTAGTTTATTATTTGCCCTTTAGATAATGATGACTATACAGTACAGTGAATCTTGTACAATTGTCTACTGTTGCTATGGAGACTGGTTTTTAAATCTTTTGTGTTCTTTTGTGTAATGGTCAGTGCTGTGATATTACGACACCCAAAAACCATTTCATGAAATATGAGACCTGGTGCAAATAAGAATCCATCAGTAATGTCTTTGATACCTGATTTCCAAAAATGTGTACCACATACGGTATATCATTAAAATAGTCTTTAGCTAAAACTGGATCAAGATGTTTTTTGGGAATATACAGAGATTAGATAAAGATTATACATATCAACTGAGCAAAATTTAATCCAATGATAAAACAATAATGCCAAAAACACAAGGCAAGAAATACAGTATATCAAACGCTAAATCAAGATTTAACAAGTTTAGATGCTAAACAACACAAACTTACAGGAGGAAACTGAAATTGAGAGATCTGGATTGTCTTCCACAAAGCTCTCTGTGCTCCGAAGGCAAAATAAGTTATATTTAGAGAAAAAGGAGAGTCAATCTCACCACCCTTTAAGAGTCTCATTTGCATTTGTAATTTCTCATCAAAACTGAATCAAACTTCTTTAAAAAGTTGGCATTACGTTAACCAATTTAATTTTGCTCCTATGGTTTCCTCGCAGGCACCATCTCGGTCAACTCGATCCGTACTCCCTACAATGCTCCCGGTGAGAGCGAGATCCTGGACTTGGATGACAAACTCTACCTGGGAGGCCTGCCAGAGGATCGCGCTGGGCTGATCTTCCCCACGGAGGTCTGGACTGCTCTGCTGAACTACGGTTATGTGGGCTGTGTGCGAGATCTGTTCATGGACGGCCAGAGCAAAGACATCCGGCGGTTAGCGGAGGCCCAGAGGGCTGTGGGGGTGAAGCCGTCCTGTTCTAAGGAACCACCAAAGCAGTGCCTGAGCAACCCCTGTCTTAACAGTGCCACTTGCAGGGAGGGCTGGAACCGATATGTGTGTGACTGCTCTGGGACGGGCTATTTGGGCCGCTCTTGTGAGAGAGGTGAGTCACTGTATAAGAGTGCATGTAAAGCCTAGTATTCTTCATCATTTTACTAAGGGAAAAAAACACATATTTTTTCCTTTTTTTTGAGCTTTTGTCTCCCGTCCCAGTGAAATCTGGTTCCAAATGAAAAATACAAAAGTTTTTTGGACACTGAAGCACTTTTGGATTTTTTAAAGTGAAATAATAACAATATTTAATATTTTGTTAATAAATCCCAATACATAATTGTCCAAACAATGTTAAATGTTTTCTCAGACATAACTTCAAGTCTAAACTTTTGATTGACTTTTAACCAGCTAGTCTCGCAGTCCTTTGTAATGGTTCTGCTCAGTTTCATCTGCAGCTATGCTTTTTTAATATAATTGTATTTTTTATATAAAATATTTTTTTCTATTTTGTTATACAGTATAATGCAAATACATTCATACATACATGCAGAACAAAAAGAGTGACTTTGGTGTCAAACAACGTTTAGGTGCCGCTGTAGTTGTGTTATACATTAAAAATCTTTCTCAAATATTGACTATGATTAAAAAAATTCTTTGTGAAGAATTTTATTTTCATTGAGGACAAAAGGAGGAGGCTAGGAAGCATCACTGCTTCTATGGAAGGCCTGTACACTCTTTTTCTCTCGTGTATAAAATAATCAGCCACGACTTGTAAAGGCGTTTCACTCATTCAGAGAAATTTTGTCCATTGTGTTGCATAGAGGAGAGATAGCGCAGGGGAGAGCGACATTCACTGCTTTGTCACCTCGGCCCCGGCGTGGAAAAATATCTCTTCTTTGTCAGTTCAGCCTTGACAGCGAGGCAAAAAGAGTGGCCAAGCTGACGTTACCGTTACCGTGGTAATTGTGTTTCTTTTCAGTCCGCGTTATCTTTAGAAAGAGGCACTCAAGCATGGATTATGTTTTAGGTTTTTGTTTCCCTCCCAAGCAGAATTTTAATTTGGTTGTTTTTCCGGATGAACAAAGAAGCCAGTGCATCTCTCCCCATTCTAGAAATGGAGTTAGCATCAGCTTTTGTTTCATTCTGTTTATTCTGTACTGTCCTGATATGCGTCTCCACCCCTCACAGGCGCCTCTGTACAGTATATTCTGGCTGGCCTCTGTGAAGTGCTTTAAGCTATACTGGCTAATTGTTTAATGGAAGAGCATCTCTCTTAAGCTTGTTGATGTTGTCTGGACACAGTATCGCCCTGCAGCAAAGCCACTGCTTTGGGAACATACAATCAATTATATTTGCGTTGTTGGAGCTTTTTGTCGGGAATTATGGAAATGATCCGGTCAATTAAGCCATCACAATGGGTGATGTTGTCATTGCTAGTTACTGTAGCTTCAAACAAGTACCAGAAGAGGATGAGGCAGTATTGTGTGGTAAATATAGGGATGTACTTGTGATACACTGCAACACTGGCCAATACAGATAAGACATAATAACTTTTTTGGAAATGGCTAAAAAAACAGTAAGGGACTAATGTTAAAAGTGTATATTATTTTGTCTTAAAGAAATGAAATAAAAAGCATTGAAATCTAAAAGTGGATATTGAGCACACTGGGATGTAGATCAGATCGATCTTAAAAAAAAACTCCAGCTGAAACTAATGGATTTTGTTGTCTCCGAAGAGAATGTGTTTATCATCAGAAACAGAGCTGGATAAACATACAGTATTATATATAAATAGCAATTATAATGCACATACTGCAACTATGAATATTTGTACGTAGCTCTGAGATAAATATAGAAAGTATCAAATCATTTTTGCATTTCACATGTGCATAAACTAAAAGGCGTTTTGATTTAAGATGCCATCATGCATTTTTAGACACAACATTTCAATGTAAAATGAACTTGCTTATATGCATGAACGTAGCTCTCCTATCTTTGCTGTTTGGCACTGTCACGCTCTTAAAGGAGCAATGTGGAGATTTTAGCGGTATGTAGTGGTGAGGTTGCGAATTGCAACCAACAGCTCACTCCACACCTCCCCCCTCCCTTTCGAAGCACTTTGGCAACTGACACTCGACAAACATGTTGTCACGTTTTTGTTTCTTTGCTGAAGGAAACAACATTTACAAAACGCACTCTGTAGAGTTTGTCTGTTTAGGGCTACTGTAGAAACAACATGGCGAATTCCATGCAAGGGTACCCCCGGTGTAAAATAGCTCATTCTAAGGTAATGAAAACATAACGCTTCATTATGTAAGGTCTTTATACACCTCTGAAGACATAGTTAATGTATGTATATTAAATTGCATTTCTGTCAATAGATCCTCCAAAAAAATACATGCTGGACCATTAAAGGGACAGTCCTTTGAAGTTTATCTTTGCTACAGTATAAACATTTGCTATGCCCTTAATTCAGGGTCGATGAGGATTAAACTACAAAAAAATGTATACTGACAATAAGTCAGTATTAAATAATCAATATACATAAATGAAATAACATTAAACATTAACATGCAATAGCATTAGATACATGCTAACAGGTTTGTCTCAGCTTTCTTCATATTATATATTTTTTCTGGCAATTAATAAACAACAACTTTTGCATAATGGTAGAATGGGGAAAAAATTGGTGAGAATTGTTATAAACAGAGAAAAAAACTAACATATGGAGACTGTGTGAGTTGAGGAGCTGTAAAATAATAATAATGAACAGATTCAGATGTTCTCAGAATGTGTAGTTAAGCTCACAGTTGGCCCTGCCCAGCTGTGTGAGGTGAAACAAACTCACATGCATAAATCCATAACCATCCAGCTGCTGTTAGTGCTTGACTTGCTTGGCAAACAACAGCCCCAGAATAACATTTGCCCCAATTTCCTCATATTTCCCCAAGACTTCTAATTCTTCTAATTCTAACTTCTAATCAATAACTGATGGTCCTGCAAAAGTTTTACCTCATAGCATGCGATGTTTCGGAAGCCGATTTAAACAGCCAAGCCCTAGTAGGCGTCACTTTGATTTCCTTCAGCCACACGGTTGGCAGGTCGTTCACGTTGATTCCCGAGTCGGTATTTGTTTCGTTACCTCATCCGCCATGCACTTCTGGACCTCATGAGGTGTCGTGTTGCATGCTGAAAAATTGTAACATGCATTTACGTTGAAGGTTCCATCGGAATGCGGGAACTCACCACGCGCGAACCTGAATAATGCATGATGCCTCTGAGCCAACTCATCCTGTTTATCATGATTGTTGAACACACATTTCCCTAATCCCTGTGGCAACCATAGCTCCTGCTTGCTGCAGTGTTCTGCTGTGGATAGCGTTGGGCTTGGTAGGGGAGGGGTGGCCTGCAGCTCCACCGTGTTATTCTTGACTTTCTAGATGTCGCCAAGCGCACTGAGAAGCGTGTTGGTAACTGAACACGGAAAGCATGATTAAATGACATCATGATTTAAAGAGGAGATCTTATTATTTGCATGCAGATTTGGCTTTTGCTTTACAGTTCATTACAGTGATGTTAGGGTTAGAAAATGTATAACATTGATTGATAGGTTCCAAAATTAATTATTAATACGATGCATCTTGTGTTGTCCGCTTTGATGCTTGTAAGTGATATGACAACCCTATTTTATGTATTTATGTGTTACTGAATATAAAACCGTAGGAATAAAAGCACATGTGAGAGCTTGATTTCAAGGGACAGGTGGAGCAGGACTGTGATCGGCTCTATTTGCATGCGTTTGGTGGATGCTGCATTTCAGAGAAGGAGCTGGAAGGGACCGAGCACTAAATGAAAGTAGGAGCAGATGGAGGAGCAGATGGAGAGAGTGACCAGCCATGTGCACTCCTCTCTACCTGCGCTCCTCCAGTTCCTTCTCTCCTCAACCGGGACGAGTTTGAGCAGCTTTCGTGACGGTTTAGCACTTGTTGTGACAAGAATGTTCGTTAATTGAGAGCTCTTTGTCATTAGAAAAATACAATAAATACACTAAAATGCAAAGAACAGATTCAAGCCTTCCTGATTCTGACCTAGTGATGGTAATTTTAAAATGGTAAAATGGTCCAGAAAACTTTATATCATGCTAGGGTTGTTCAATGACTAATCGTGAATAATCGCATAATAAAAGTTTGTGTTTATAATAATATATGTCTGTGCATATGTGCATATTTATTTTATATTTATAAACATTCACATACCTGTACATGTATATATGTAAGAAAAATATAAAACTATAAAATATCAAATAAATAAATGTTTGTAATTTAAAATAGAAACATTTATTATATACATGTATTTATAATTTAAATATATACATACATATATACACACACACACACACACACTTATACGTATATATATATTATAATATATGAATGATATATAATTTAAATATTTCCTAATTATATGTTTATGTGTACGTGTTTATAAATACAAAATAAATATGCACAGACATATGTTATTATAAACATAGATTTTTATTCTGGAAGCGATTAATCGTTGAACAGCCCCATGCCTTCATAATTTATTTTGAAGTACTTTTTAAATGCCTTTTACAGTATTTAGAGTTTTTCTGAACGTCAGTCACAAGCAACAGCTTTTGCCATTAAGGTTTTTTTTTAAGTTGATGTACCTGGTTACCAAAAAGGAGTGTCAGTAAGGAGCAGGTATGAGATGTTAAATAAGACAAGATTTATTGTGTGAATAAAAACAAAACAAAAAAATCTGGGTAAACCTCACTCGTGAACAAATTATGCGCAAAGTGTGAAAATATTAATTATTGTGTTTATTGCAGAATACATAATATGGTAGCTATGAAATTAGCAAGATGAAGGAGTAAAAAAATGTTTAAGATGTCATTTCAGACAGTTCTTTGCTCCCAGGGTATGTTGTCATAATGACACAATCCTCCTGTGATGCATCTATAGGCACTGCTGTATATTGTTAGCAGACAAACTACAGTATATAAACGAGTCAGAGTGTGAAAATTGTGTTCTAAGAAAGTTTATTTTCTAAAAAGTCCACAGTATTTGAGAAAACATGACTACTGCGGCGTAATTTGCGGTCAGCTGAGCTCCGCCAATCAATCCTTCAATCCTGTCATTTCCCACACCCCTCTGTTCGGTCTCCGTGTTGTTTTCCTAGCGTGTTTCTTAATTTGAAACCTCTATAGACCTTGGCGAGGCACAGTGAGCTTCTCTTCCATCTTGTCCAGATTGGATGTGATGTGTGTGCTGTCGAGCAGTGCGGATGCCATGCCGTTGCGCTCTCCCGCTGCTTGACTGCATAGCCCTGTTCGAGGAGGCAATGAGGGTCTTTCTGAACCACTGGCCGTACCTCTCTTTTTATTATCCTCTCCCGTGGCGTTAGACTGCTCTGCTGGAGATGAGAGGGGGGCTCGTTTGTCAACCTGTCATTATTTTGAGACCGGCTTGGGGATTGAGGTCAAAGGGTACGGAGGGATCTCCAGCCCAGGGGAGGTGGGCACTGTGCTTTGTGGTGGAGCCCAATAGTTAAAGTCAACATGAAATGCAGTTTTGCTTTCGTAATACGACACATTTCAGAATGAAATGGAACTTTAAATGAGACCAAAAAAGTAGGGTGAGATATAAGTCTATCCATTGGGAATTGAGATGGGCATTCTGTAGCGGTACAGAGTCAGACTTGAATGCAAATTTGCTGTGTATGTGCAACATTGAAGATGAAGGTTATGGTCAACCTCAGGAGCATCAGCGCTAACTGCTCTTTTTCAAATCCATTTTGAGTCTTTTTAGAGGCATAGAAGGTTAACATTTTGATAAAAGATATCAAACTTTTTTTCGACGTACATAAATATTATAAGTACAACACAACCAGGATTGTGTATTAATATTAGAAAATAAACGTGTTTTCATTTAATGTTGAGTTTGAAGATCTGAGATAATACTGTGTACTTGTAGGTTCTCAACTCAAAAAAGGGCAATTCATAAGCATAGATTGCTCCAAGGAGCATTGACACACATGCACACTGATCTTGGATATTAAAATAATGTTCTTTATTTCACTAACCTCAATTGGATACAGTACGTTACATCAGCCAGCTGCTATAAATGGCAAAACTGTCACTAAGTAGCACAAACTAGGAGAAAACTGCAAAAAAATCAAAGTGGGCTGTGCATTGTTTTATGATGTTTTATTAACAAAGTTCGGGAGGAGTACGTGCAGATAACTAACCCAGCTGGCTTTCCATGACCAATCTCACAATCAGATAACTAACCCGGCTGGCTTTCAATAACCAATCTCACCAATAATATTTTAGCCCGGGAGAAAAACCCTTATAAATAGACAAGACGCCTTACCCTCATTCTCTCTACATTTTCGCAGCATCCCTCCTCCACCCCAACTCCTCACCATCAGCCTATTTTACCGCAGCATAACAGGGAGGAACGACCTGAGTCCGGGCACACACCGGACCCGGGGCCCTCTCCCCGGACAAGGGGCGGGCGCTCCGAGTTCGGAGGAACCACCGAGCTCGGAGCCCTCTCCCCGGGACAGCACGCCAAATACGCATAATATCCCTCCCCCATCTGTAGTTATTATATGCGAGGTGAACTCGTGAATGAACAGAATATTTTTATGATGAATCTGTCCAATCCATTTTTCAGATTATGCAATATATGCAAAAATGTTTATTAATTTGTGTATTTGGAATAAAAAAATTACATCCCCCATTTTAATTCTAAAAGGCTGGGCTTGTTTTGCAAGACATTAGATACATGTTTCTTGCAACTTAAATATAATATCTTATCCATTGGCTACATTTACACACACGCACACACATTATTCCTCTGGGCTGAATGTACATCCCTGTGCTGATTAGTATGCATGCTACCATACTCGTGTTCCTGTCTTCGCCTTGTTTCCGCTGTCTCGTTCTCTCTGTTGTGCTCTCAGGCTCGGCAACAGCGTAACAGAAACAGCGGATGCCGAAACAAGACAGGCACAAAAATTAAAGCCAGAGTGTGTGTGTGTCTGGGTGTGCGACGATGAGGCCAGCCTAATTGGTGCAAGCCTGCAGTTTCATCATCTCCACTACTCCCACACAAGCAAGTGATGTCTCTGTACTGGTTCCATGCCAGATGTTGTCCTCTGGTTGAGAGGCCGGCCTTTGCGCAGAGGCAGATGTGTCCAGCCTCCATTATGCTGCTAAATTATCTGGGCACGTATGCAGTACCGAGTTCCTCTCTGGAACCATTCTGCATTTTTTCTACACCTATTTTTCTAGCAAAACTTTGCTCAGCACTTCTGCGCTTCTATTGGCCATTTTTCACCAAAATGGTGTTGATGTGTGCCGTAGTCGGTGCGGATACGAAACCTCTCTTAATACTAGCTTGCATTTCTACTGTGACATCTTTAACAAAAATACTACATAACCGGCACAAACATAAATATCATATTCTTAGTTCACAAGTCCTATTGAAATATATTTTAATATAGAACGTTTTTTTATTTAGTGTCTTTTATATCACAAGATGCTATTGTAAAAAAATATTTTTTTGGGTTGACTAAAAAAAGGTAACATAGCCTTGCCTTAAAATGTCGAGTTATTCATCTTAAACATATTAGTTAACTAATGAATTTCATGCAAACTCATTGTGTTAACTAATATTTTTAAGTGTAATTAATTAAAAGTTTTTGGAAGCCAGGTTGCTTATTTTTTTTAAGTTGAACCAACATTTCTTTTTTACAGAGTTTTGAGAACATAATTCCAAATAAAATAATTAGATTCATTGTCTTTCATACAATAGTCAGAAGTTATTTAAGAATTATTTTACATTTATTAATATAAAATAAGAATATTTGCCCTAGCAGCTGGTGAGCTTGTGCCGATCACTCAGAGACCACAACTATCTCCCATTGCAAATGAGATGTCTTGAGATCCTGCCCACCAAATTGAATTCCTCAATAAGATAATTGTCATATGAATAAACAGATTGGAGGAATGGACGGTGGTTAACAGTGCCTCAGAAACCCTTCAGCACGAATACATTATGTGGGTCTTGGTAAACACTGCTTTGCAATAAATAGAACAAATAAACCTGGTACATAACCATTCTTTTTTTTATGGCATTTATCTTCTGGTTAGAATGAGCTGTGCTGATAAGTGGTATTGTTATGAAATGCTGTAGAGAATCTCAGCATCTGGCTGTAGATCTTTAGTAACCAGTTGTTCATCTGTCACCATCAGCTCTGGGGTTTATGATCAGCCACAGAGCCGCTGTCATTGCCTAACACTCTCATATTTAAGTGTTTCTTAAATTCTCTCTCTCTTTCTCTCTCAGATGCCACTATCCTCAGTTATGATGGCAGTAAGTTTATGAAGATCCAGTTGCCAGTGGTGATGCACACAGAGGCAGAGGATGTGTCACTACGGTTTCGTTCCCAGCGTGCCTACGGTGTTCTCATGGCAACCACCTCCCGCAACTCTGCTGACACTTTGAGACTGGAGCTGGATGGAGGGCGTGTCCGACTCACCGTCAATCTAGGTACATCAGCCAATTAGAGTGCTTACTGCTATCCCTACACACAGACATAAAGCTTATACTGTATGTGACACAACATGGCATGGAGTAATTTGTTAAATAAAGAATGATTTACAGTAGTTTTACATTAGCAACCAAATTTATTGATACAGTATAAATACAATTTATGAGGTGACACACACAGAAGCTATATTAGTGAGGACCTCTTATATACAGTATGCAATAGTTTATATATTATATATTTGTTATATTTATTATATACTACCCAATAATAGAAATGTCTTGATAGTATTACATGTCAAATAAGACATCATTTGGCTGATTTATGAGAATAGTGAAGATGACTACAGATGTCTCTTTAAATCTGTCGACATGTTTCACTATATTTGTGAGGAGATTTTTAAATATTTGGCCCTCACAAATGTAGCCAAAATCTACAGACACATTTACCTAGCCATCCAAATGAGGACTTATGTTATTTTTATATAAAGTCATTTTAATTACTAGAATTATAATAAGTTACTAATTCATTTATTACTTATTTACATGTTTTGTCAGATTTAGTGAACTTTTGTCCTCAAACTATGGCTAAGTAACCCCCCCCACACACACACACACGCGCAATGATTTCACAGACATTGAAAATTCTTTTGCTGTCTATGTGCATTGAAGAAAAGGATGTAGCACCTTCAAAGGCCAGAGTCTGCTGCCAAGCGCTCACTCCCAGATGAGCACGTTCTAGACCTGCCCTACCAGAGAGTGCACAGTCCCTGCCCTGCCCTGCCCTGATCCGCACTGTACTACACCTGCATAATACATACTCACATATACCGCAGTCTTCTCTGCACACTTCCCACTCAACAACCCATTATTATTATTCCTCCCAGTGCATCGCCTTTGAACATGTCTCTACCCACAAGGCAGTGCATATTCCTAACATTATACAGTCATATATAAACACTACCGCTCCACTCATGACGCAGCACGAGTTCAACTTTGGTTCACATTCAGTATTTGTGAACATCAGCAATTTTACTGCTTGTATTCTGTCCACCCACGTTATGTCAGCTAAAACATTTTTCAGAATTGCAGTCTGCAGAAACGCAGGTGCCACATCAAGACGTATGTTAAGGGTTCCCCACAGGCACCGTGTCTTTGCTGTTTATGTAGCATGTGTACAAACCTCCAACAATCCCAGCAGGTTGGACCCTACATACGTTCACATGTGTAATAACAAACATACACCCACACCATCACCATCCTTACTGCCCTGCAGGGCACTGCACTCCCTGTTAGGGTGGACGCGCGTTGCTCTCTGGCTGTTAGCGACCACGATTTCTGCTGCGGTTGACGACACGCGACGGGCCGCAGCCTCATGGGAAAAAAATAGAGCTGGATTTGTGTAATGCTCTGAATTCCTCCCGGTCCTACACTCCATCATAGCACACACTCAAGCATGGGACAGCCCTGGCTGTGCAAGAGAAATATTGATTCCCCATTTCCAGAGGTGTGCTCGCAAAATATAGTAGCAAAAGATCAGAGCGCGGACTTATGTTTGTTACAGTACCAGCCAGAACAAAGGCTGTTGTGCTGTGCATCGCTGTAAAAAGACACGGCGGTAGTACTGCGTTTTAAGCAGTTCACCTTGACTTTTTCAAGATTTGGGGTTTATTCTAGAGCTTTGAGGTAAATTCGCAACTTTAGAAAGCAGTTAACAGAAACTGAATGTTAATAAGCGTGAGTTCATTTAAGAGGAGGAGTTGCCATGGCAACGACAATTTGCTATAGTATCTGTACACTGTCCTATGAGACATTCCTAAGAGATTTCATCCCCCTCCACACGCACACTTCATCCATACAAGCTTTCCTTGAAACTTCACTGTGAGAAACCACCATACAATATGTTATTTATGTTTATTTATGAGTGTGGTGGTTATTCTCACATGCGGGCAGGTACAGGAAGTAAACCTCATGTCAAAGGCTTCCAGACTGATTTTATCTAGGAGAGCATTCTAAATCCAGTTCTGCTCCCATGAGGCTCAAGCCTACCGTGGACGAGCTCTCGTGCTCTGCTGTGACATGCCCATAAAGAAATAAATATAGCATCTTCCTTTCACTCTTTATCCGCTAACCAAAAATTCACGTAGAACGTGATTTGTTTTTGTGTCTGTTTCGACTCATTAAAAGCAAACTGGTTTTAAAAATGTGCATACGAGAGCATCAGAAGCGCCAATGGCGAGGACCGGCTGTTTTACTGGCGAGAATATCTCTCCTTCCTGCTTCCTGTGCCATTTTTCAAAGCTCACCCAGAGAGGAAATTAATCAATTACCTCTGCATATTCAGTTGCCCCTAGACTCATATGGAACTGGGTATAATCACATTTCAATACATGCCAAATTTCCCTAATTCTAAATATATTATGGGACAATGAATGCATGAATATTCATGAACGCAGGAAGCGAGACTGCGGTCGATCCACCTGGGGTTCATTATCGGCTTGCGGGAGCTAAAAACGGAGGAGGGTTGGTGGTCAGTGAAACAGCCCCTTGTCTGTCCACGTAGTTTGCGTGTCCGTCCCCAGTTTGTGGGCTATGTATTGTTATGGATGTGTGCAGTCGTTACCTTGAAGGCTGAATTTACATCTTGTGTGTTCTTCCCCATTTAGACTGTATCAGGATTAACTGTACTACCAGTAAGTGACTTCTCCCTCTCCCTCTCCTCTCCTCTCCTCTCCTCTCTCTCTCTCTCTCTCTCTCTCTCTCTCTTTCTCTTTCTCTCGTTCTCTCTCTCTGACTCTGATACTGAATAAAAACACCTCGTATATGTGTACCATTCATTCGTGTGTGTGCATTCGAGTGCGTGTGTTTTCTGAAGTGTAAAACATTGCCATTACGAGAGCCCCGTGTTGCAGCCAGCAGGGCTTTGAATGCTTTTTATAATAGGCTAGTTTTTGCCTGTGGGCTTCAGGAGCCTTTGGGCATCCTGGCAGCCATTTTCTAGGAACGTGAGAAACGGGGCCGACTGGAATGATAGGAGAGGCGATTAAGTTTCGCGCTCGCAGATCACACTCCAGCTCGCGCCGCTTCCAATAACCCTCGCCCAGATCATTTCCTCAGAGAGCCTCTCCTCAAATCCCTCCTCAGCCTCAAGCTTTCCAGCCAATGACTCAATGATGCTTTTCTCTTCCTCCTCCCGTGGTTTTGTTCCCTCATGGTGACTGCTAAAGGAGAGACAGCGGGGATTTGGTTGCTTTTTCAGTGGGAACCAGAACGTTTCACTCATTAATGAGATGGGTCTATGTATCTAAATAGGGATATCAAATGATTAATTGCGATTAATCGCATCCAGAATAAAAGTTTGTGTTTACATAATATATGTCTGTGTACTGTGCAAATTAATTTTGTATTTGTAAGCACATACACGTGCGTGTATATTTAGGCTATATTTACTTGTATTTTTTATGTTTAACAATAATTTAGATTTAATATAAATGTTTATTCATTTTTATATTTTATATTTTTCTTAAATATTTGCATGTGTGTGTATGTTTTTATAAATACAAAATTAATATGCACAGTACACAGACATATGCTATATTATGTAAACACAAACTTTTATTTTTTATTGATCATTTGACAGCCCTAATCTAAAACAATAATTTGGTCATTATTTATACCTTCATGTTGTTATTGGATATCCTGTTTTTACCCTGACTTTTTAATTAAATTCACTTAGTTGTACAGTATCGGCAATGAGCAATGAGCAATGAACAAAACAAACAACAAATATATGTATATATATATATATATATATATATATATATATATCAATAAATAACTAAATAAACATCAATACAAAACATAACTTTAAAAAACTTAGTTGTTTTAGTTGTGTTCACTTTTCTTTGACTGAGAACGAGGACTTTGATATTTTAAACAATCTTCATGCAGGTGTATTCCATAGAAAACCAGTTCAAAGGGTTATGTATAGAATTTTGTTTTTTTATCGGTTGATAATAACTTTTTGTCTGTTCTTCACACAAAAAAATTGTTGTATGGATTCAGGAAAATGAAAAATTCACATACACTATTATTTTGGGAGTTTAACAGATGTGATCACTATGAGATTTCCCTTATGTGTTCCACAAAATAAAAAAAATATGAGCAAAAAGGTTTGGAACGACATGAGGGTAAGTAAATAATGACTACATTTTTTATATTGGGTGAACCTGTCCCTTTAACTGCTGGGAGACGTGTGGCATGTCCAGTGCGGTACTGAAGAAAACGAAAGAGATGAAATAATACACATATATGTTCTCCATCTCTGTAGGCTTCGCCTATCTATTTTTTTCTCCCTAAATTTCATAGCTTCAGCCTCTCCTGGCATCGATCTTTGAAAAGCCTCCGGGTAATTAATGACAGCCTCAAACACCTCTTTTAAAAAGAGTCTTTGTTTGTTTGTCTGTTTTCTTTGTGTCTCTCTCTTTGAGTGACTCATCATAAGCTATGTCTCCAAACTGCCATTGCTTATTCACATTCAGGGTATTAAGATAATGATCAGCTATCACCATCAAACTAATATGACTCTGCATCCAAATGTGTCCTTTAGAGATATTTGCTTTCCAGTGTTGCATAGTAACAACAGTGAATTCAATTATTTGCTGAAATTTGGATTTCCCATCCAATCAAAAGCGTCCAGAGATTTCAAGGATTTCGTATCTTTCATCTGATAAAATGTTTATCCCTCCGTCTCACCGGGTGTGTTTTGTTTTGTGCACCTTTATGGGCTTTTGTGAGAAAGCGGTTGTTTTGTTTCGTTGCGACCCTGAGCGAAGTTTATTGGCCAATTTGACAATGAGGCAGTCAGCTGCGTTAACCTGAATGCCCAAGATAACAAAGCACCTGAGCTTTCTCAAGGGATTTTGCTTCATATTTTCCTCTAGTCTCTCTACATGACAGGATAACACACTCTCAGGCACAGCCATTTTGTAAACAGGCCAGTGACAAATAAAGCTTTGATTTAGCAGTTTAGGCCAGGTGCACACTGTACAATTTTTGCCACATTTGGCATGCACATCAACAGCCGAATAATTGCCTGTGCAAAAACCTTTAGTCGGGGACAGAAATGTTAGGCTTAGGAAACATTAGGAGTAAACCCTTTTTTATAATACAGCTTTGACCTGCTTTTATTTATAATAAGGAAAATCTATTTTATTTACCATTACCATTTTCAGATTCCATATTTTTCTTTTTTTCAGGTAAAACAGATTAAGACAAGTTTGATTGGGTTCGAAGTGTAACCAAAAATACAGGATTCAAATTTTATTAACAGATTTAAAAATAGCACAAGAACATGTCCTTTATCTACGACCTCTTACTTATTCAGATGTCCCCTGACAGAGAATCCCATGCATAAACTCCAGCCTGATTATTTAATAACACCTTCCATTCAGTCTTCACAAAGACACGTTAACCGTTGACAAGTAGAAGACATTTCAATGCATTCAGAACATCCTTTCAGCAAATCAAGAGATTCATGTGAATTCAAAAGAACCTCATTGCTCTGAAACAACCTCCTCTATAAATATGCAGCAGCGTTGCCATTTACTGAAGCAGCCGTGTTCATAAATATTCAGCTGATATTCAGTGATGCTCGTCTTTCATTTTTGATGCAAATAGAACGGAGAACAGGACACAGAACGCCGGCCCGAGTGAGCCACGCTTACTATGTTTGAGGGTCCCTATGGTCTGTTTGTCTGTATTTACTGTGTAACTTTGTACGTTTTACCCTTTCGAGGCTTCATCCTTTGAGAAAACATTAACAAGCTATTTACTGAGGTCACTATTCAGGTCCACGGTCTCAGCTCTAACCTGGCCTAATTTCTGAGCAATAGAGCAGATGGTCACATAACCATGCCCCACTAACAGGAAGCCTCTCCATCATGGTCCCAGCATCCCAGTTTGCCGCAGTGAGACTCAGATCTGGGCATGATGACTGACTTTGTTCATGTGCTATTGGGCATCCAACCCGAGACCTTTTATCCATCATGATTGGTTCTTTAACTGATTTGTTGCTTCCTGATAAAAGCCCAATTTGTCCCCCAAACAAGCCATCCAGTCCTGTGGGTCCGAGCTATGTTTGTAATATGAGGTCTTCTCAACAACTCAGCAGTGTGCACAGTAGGGACCTCTTTTTACTCTTAAGGGACTGTTATCTGTTTCTGGTGAAGTTAAAAAAAGTCATCTCTCTCACCTATTCCTTGGAGAGACATTGTAGCATGTAAAATGGTTGAAAATGAAGGTAAACCCATGGGCCGAAACCATCAACCGCTCACCTTGACAAAGCACAGAGCTCTGCTTACTCCGCTGTGTGTTTTGGCAACAGAGGAACAAACCAGCCCTGGCTGGCCGATGTGAGAAACACAAAGTTGCAGGGAGCTGTCAGGCTTCTCCACATCTTCCTCACAGTTGGGCATCTACCCACACAGCAAGGAACCGTGGGAGATAATTACAGTATAACCAAACTCCAGATGAACAGGGGACCCAAAAAGGTGCGAACGGTCCCATGAAAACCACAGGAACCAATTCCACGTCGCAAAACACCAGATATCGAAGCGAGCGCAAATATTTCCTGCGACTGGTTTGTCACCCGCCGACAGAAAGGGTACAAGGCCCCCATCTAATAAACAAATCAGAAATTAAAAAGTTTCGCACCGTTATCCCCTGCTGAGAGTTTACATTTTAACTCTGCACAGACTGAAAAGAGGCTGCGTGTTTCTTGTTTACACTCTGTTGTTTCAATTTACGAGTCACCCAGGAAGCAAATTGACTACGATTATTTTTCTCAAAACTGCTATGTGTCGTTGCAATTTACTTGATTTATTACACTCGTTTTCCTCTGAAATAAAATATATTATTTGTTAAATTTGTGCAATAGAAACAGGATGCGAGCGGCAGCCATTTTGTTCCTCTAGCGTCTGCGGACGTTCATAGATTTTTAAGTCAATTCAACCTTCAAAATGTGTTTTTATCGGTTTCGTTCTACCTCCTTTTTTGCTCAAGGACGATGGGTCTAATTGTCGGAATATGTGAGGAAAAGACAGAATCAGGGATTGTGAGTTGAAGGAGATGTTTTATTTAAGCTCCTGCGAAGGCATTTGATGTTTAAGCGGCCTGCTATTGTGCAGCCTCATCTCTCTGTTTTTTATCCTCGTTAATTATCTGTGTCAGCCGTAGCCATTCCTGTCAATCGTGTGTGTGCACGTGTTTATGAGAGTTGTTCTCCTTCTAACATGAAGAACAAGCCGTTGCCAATTAGGGACTCTAACCCCCCCACTCCTCCCCTAGGGTGACAGTGTGTTCAACTAAGAGTGTGCTGTCAAATCAACTCATGGGTTGTTAATGTGGTCTTGAGTGTCAGCGGTATGAAAGATGTATATTTAGATACTAGCCGGGTCGGTCTACGCTCTTGGCTAAATCAGGCTATTGCATTTTGGCTGGTTAGGTTTGCACTTCAGGGGTCCATATTTTCACCTTAGGTCTCTGACATTTACAATCACGTCGTTGAAATAGTTCGGCTGTTTGGATTTTGATGACCTTTAAATTATTTTCTATAAAAACTGCTTTATACTGCAGAATAAAATGTGAGGCATGTCGGTTTAAGGTTAGGGTTTTATGTTGTGGTTATTTGTCACGGCTGACTGGGAAATGGAACGTTTTAACTCGTGCTCTGTTAATATGCAAAAACATGTGCTTTTTCATTTCTGTGACAAATTATTTTTTTATCCAAAATGGACACTAGAGTGGGTCCTTTCAATACCCATACTTTATCTTTACTAACACACCTGGCACATTACCTGGGTGGTTACGTATGGGTAGGACAAAAATGTTCATTTTAGATGTGCCAGCCTCACAGAAAAAAATCATGTGATCCCATTGGTTTCATGTGGGTATCACATGGGATTCACCAAATATGTTCCAAACCATGTGACTACATGTGTTTTTGGAGATGTGAAATTTATCTGCTTTTCTTTAAGGGAATTTCATAGTTTATTGCAAATCCTCTTTAAAAAATGAGTGCAACAAAAGGTTCTTCATAGCGATGCTATTGAATAATCATTTTTGGTTCCCCAAGGAATGAAAAAGAACCATTTCTTTCTTGGATTTTTATAATCTGTCTGAAGAGCCCTTAAACAGAAAGGTTCTTCAGATTTTAAATGTTCTTTATGGAACCATTTAGGCAAAAATAGTTCTTGTATGTCATCGTGAAACACATTTTTTAACAGTATAGTTATAGTAGAACAGTTTCTTTAAGTGAAACATTTCTTAAAGATTTCTATTTGAAATTTGTGGACTTTAAGCATATTTTCTGATCCCTAAAGATCACTTTGCTAACTCTATTGTCCCAAAACAGTTCATATGCCCTCAAAAACACCTCAAAATGGCTGCCTGTAGCTGCTTTGCATGGGTATCAGCAAGATGGGCTCGATATGAACGTATCTCATCTCTCCTGGCCGATTCTGTTTCTGCACTGAGCGTGTGCGCATGTGTATGTGTGTCTGGTCTACATTTTCCTGCTAGCTCTCTCCTGTCAGACCGTTCCAGCCAGCCTCTGCCTGCCTCTGTCTTATTTAACTCTGCCCTCTCTCTCCACCCTGGGAGATGGGAATCAAAGTGACCGGACACACGCAACCATCTGCCCCAGTTCCATGGCAACGAGCTGCCCTCCCAGACAGAGGGAGAGGCTTTTTGTCTTTGCTGTTTGTGAGTTTGTCTGAACACAACTCTCTAATAAAGGCATAGCAGACCCTAGACCTTTAGCTATCTCCCCAGTTGTCCAATCACACAGTGTCACCTTTTCACATATTTTCTTTGCAGTAATGGTCAGAGGCCTCAAAAAGCGCATGTCGTATCTTGTACATTGCCTGAGGCGCAGTGGTACTGCCCCTTAGTGTTACCTCGCAGCGGTTGCTTTCTATTTTTCAAACTGTAGGTCAGAAATGTAGCCTACCGCTGAGATTCCTTTAGGGGGAGCTGTTGGGCAGTCTAAAGGCTTACATGTTTTTTTTTTTCCGTTTTACTTTAGTTGGCTCATGGCCGGCTGATCTGGATTCATAGTAATTGAGAGCAGGGAGGGATAGAAAATCGATTGGGAGCTTGGCAGTTCTTTAATGGCAACTCTTTTTACCTGTTATCAAGTGAGATGGGCTGCAGGGGCCCCTGACAATGACACGCTGCCCTCTTAGCGGCAGCCTGACTGATTAGGAGAGACAACGATGTGTCAAAGAGAGAAAGGAGCTAAAAATCACAAAGCCTGCAGGCTTCTCTTTGCTCTCGCTGAACATCTAGTTGAGGCTCGATCGGAGCCCGGAGGTCCGGGGCCCCCGTTGAACTCGCTGCACGTGCGAACGGGATAAGGGGGGAGGCGGTACAGGCGAGAAATTGCTTTCTCGAATAGAGTTTACAGTCTGTAGCTTTTGGATGTGCTTCCTAAACCACTCAGGAATTGGAGGGGACGTGAGATGCATATGCAGAGAAAGATCGCTTGACTTGAACAGAGTCTCTCAGCAAAGAATTGCTGCATGGCTCCATCTTGTGGCTGACATTAATTTGTTCACCGTATTGGACTTATGTTAAAACATATTAGCTGAACTTGTGATGGGACTATACATGGATTGTAAAATAAACTTATTAAGACTACCAACTTAGGTTATGGTCCCGCGATGCCTTTGTTTCAGCTTGTTTGGAGACACGAACTTGAATTGCAATTTGAGATGTAATGGCTAAATAACAAGAAATGCAAATCGAAGAAATACGTTTTAAAGTTAAAATTGCTTTAGATGAATGAACACACAATTTCTATAAAACATTTATAAGAGACAACAATGTAGGCTACTACAAATTGTATTCAAAGTTGCAATTCGAAATGCTCTTTAAGTGCTAAAGAGGGTCCAGGAACAGATTACTTTTTTTTATTTGTCGCCGTTATTTAATTGTATGCCAGGTTAAATTTTACATCTGCTTTGGCTTGTTTACAAGTGCCAGGCCTCTGACAGACAGCTCCGTGCCATTGAACCCATTGGCCTGGTTCTCAACCCGTCCTTAACCACAAGATATGAAAATGTGTGTTTGTGATGTGTGAGAATGTGACAGTGAGTACATCATTTCGTCCACAGTTTCTCAATTACTTCTCTACACCCTACCCTTTTTCTCTCCTTTCCTCTGCCTCTGTTCTTTCCTCTCTTGTTCTCTTTATTCTGTCTCTCTCTCTCTCTCTCTCTCTCTCTCTCTTGCCTCTGTGTTAACCGCTGTGTGGGACATGTTGTAGGTAAAGGTCCAGAGACCATATTTGCGGGCCAGAACTTGAATGACAATGAATGGCACACGGTTCGTGTGGTCAGAAGAGGCAAAAGCCTGAAGCTAACAGTGGATGATCTGCAGCCCTCTGAAGGTACTCGCATTCACAATATCCAGCCCCCAAGCATTTTAACATATAGCGAAGCAATAAATGGACGAGGCAATACTTTCCCGCAGTGCCATTATTTTTAGCTTCTTGCTGGCATGTATTCAACACTTTGAAATTGACTTGGTATTTCTATTAATGCCCGTGCATTCTGAGGCAAGACCACTGAGGGAATACATTATACTCACATAACCTTACTGATTTTAAAGTGAGAAAACTTCCTCGTGGGAAGCTTTAAAAGAGGTTTTTTAAATATTTACGGCCTTCCTCTCTCCCACTGGATCACACAAAGATCAAGCTGGCACTTTTGTCTACATATTCTCCAAAATACTTTTAACACACTTTAGGAAACAGTACATGACGTCTTGATGTTTAGCATTTGCAAGTTTTGTTATGTTTATAAAAATGTCTAATATGCTGAATTAAATGTGAATAAGACTAAGAAAAAGACGCTGGCTGTGTCCAAAATTTGAAATATATCAACAGGCTTGGTTTTCACAACATTCAGTCTAGACTTTTTTATTTAAAGTACTGTAGCATAGATACGGTATATATCTTTTGCTGCCTATGATATCCCGTTCAGTGACAAAAGCAGCAAAAAGAATAAATGTGCTGTTTGATTTCATTTCTATTGCAAAATAAGCTTCAAGTCATTTATTATTTGTGCAGTTATATAAAGCTCACTTTGAATTTGTTCTAGGGCATCAGATATGATGTTGCATTGCTTTGGAGGCCTGTCTGAAAGCTTCATTAGTTGATACCTTCATTAAAAAACTTTGATTTTGGACGCAACCACGGTGTCATGTCACAAGCGCTCTACACTTCATCCATTAAATCTCTCTCTTTCATTATTTACCCTGGTAAGGTCAAATCACGGGGGACCACACGCAGCTGGAATTCCACAATGTGGAAACGGGCATTGTTACAGAAAAGCGTTACATGCCCGCTGTGCCCTCCAACTTCATTGGACACCTGCAGGGTTTGTCCTTCAATGGCATGTCCTACATTGACCTGTGCAAGAATGGCGACATTGACTACTGCGAATTGAACGCCATGATCGGCTACAGGAGCATTGTGGCAGACCCGGTGACCTTCAAGTCACGCTCTAGCTACGTGACCTTGCCCACCCTGCAGGCCTACTACTCCATGCACCTGTTTTTCCAGTTTAAAACCACCTCACCAGATGGGCTCATCCTCTACAACCGTGGAGATGGCAATGACTTCATAGTTGTGGAGCTGGTGAAAGGGTGAGTTGATTTGAATGCACATAAGAACACATATTGTAAATATGCTGCGTGCCTAGATGAGAAAGTAAACGTTTTAATGACTGTCCATGCAGGTATCTCCATTATGTGTCAGACCTGGGAAATGGAGCTCATCTCATTAAAGGAAACTCCAACACACCTCTGAATGACAACCACTGGCACAATGTAATGATCTCACGGGACACAAACAACCTCCACACTGTCAAAATAGACACCAAAATCACCACGCAGACTACCATGGGAGCCAAGAATCTGGATTTGAAAGGTACCTGTGATATTCTCACAAAGAATTGATGATGTTTTATTAATGGTTTAATCCAGGTCGATAATTAAAAGAATGAATTTTATGATCGCTAATTACATTTCTCAGTTATATTAAACTATATGTATGTGTTGGTTTTGTGCAAAAATAATTGTAAAACCTGGGCTACATCTAGGGCTGGCACGATATCACATTCTCACTTCACAGATATCGTGCCCAAAAGAATTAGCTATAATTATATCACGATATCGGTTTAATTGATTTAAAAAAATTAACTAATTATGCTATCTTTAAAATGTATCTTTAATTCAGTTTTTTCTTGTGTTTTATTCTTTTTTGGCGACAAACCACACTTAAAATTCGAGGGATTAGAGAGTCTATAGTCATTGTGACTTTTAAGCCAAAATTGAAATGGGTGCTGAATTATTTATAATATTAGCATATTTGTATAATTAACATTGTATCAGTAGACATGGGTTTTAAATATCTCGGTTATTGACGATACCAGTTAATACAAAAGTGTAGTGATATCCCTAGCCGTATTAAAGAAGTCTTGGTCCTCTAACTGCTTGTCCCTTGGCTTTCCCTACCTTTTTTGGAAAAAATTTGAGAATCTGTTGTCAGCCCCTTAATTCATTCATACTTTGACCCCAATAGCTACAACCTTGATTCATCCTGATTGCTTATTGTAATAAACAAATGGGCCAGCAGATGGCAGTAGTGTGCTTTGGTATATGGCTGACATCCCAGTTACACAGACATCCCACCTATTTGCACAATCTGTGTCTTTACATTGTATAAAAAAATGTAAATATGGCACACTGACATATATTTACGTTTCCTCAATGTCCTTGTAAATAAGATGCAGATTACAGATACGGTCTTCACATCTGTTTTTTACTTCTTTCAACAAATCACTAACAAACTATCTGTTTGCCAGTAACGATGCATATTATCTCCTCTTGTCAGGTGATCTGTATGTAGGGGGTGTGGCCAAAGAGATGTACAAGGACCTGCCTAAGCTAGTGCACTCTAAAGAAGGCTTCCAGGGCTGCTTAGCATCCGTGGATCTGAACGGCCGTCTACCTGACCTGCTGTCAGACGCGCTGACCAACGCTGGTCAAGTGGAGAGAGGCTGTGAAGGTGAGGAAAACGGTATGATATGGAACAGATTTACCGGCTTACCAGCTGGGCTTACCATACCCTGCGCTTCATTACAGCAGCATCAATCCTCATTCCATCTCATGCACCTGTTTACTCTGCCTCCTCTTCTCTTTTTATTGATTTATTTTTTCATGCTAGGCCATTTTATCACATATTTATTACAATCTTTTGTGTATCATCTCTGTTGGAAAGTTTTAGCACAGCTGAAGATTTAGGCTGGACAGTGTAAACAAGACACAGTCAGTGTAAAAAAACATTTATTTGTCAGAAGCTATAACTGTGATGAAGCTGAATGTATGACTAGAATGTTGACTGGAATACTGACTGACCATGTGTAGCATTTAATAATATTAATTTAATTAGTGCTGCCAAAGTAATGTGAATGAATAAGGTAATTTTAGTTTTTAATACCGTTAACTGTACAATTATTAATAGTAGTAAGCAGAAAAGTAAGCTTACCCACATTGACATTGAACCATTTTATTCTGTTTAATTTAAACATTAGCCGTTTTTGTTTGTCAGTAATTGGAGTGCGATCTTCTAAATAAATGTAACCCAAATAAAACTCTCAAGGAAAGTAAACAAAAAAATTAGTTGGAAACATTACATACATGTACAGTATATGGGCGAACCATAGCATTTATAATACAAACATTAGGAGCAGGACTTGTGCAAGAGGCTAGTGGCCAAAAAATACTATAGTCTTTAAAAGAAAAAAAATATTTCTTCAGAAAATATATGCAGTACCAGTCAAGTTTAGACACACTCGACAAACATGTTTCTCATGATCTTAAAAATCTTTTAATCTGAAGATGTATATTTCAGTGTTTGAAATTACTTGTCGACAAAAACATAATTGTGCCAACATGAATTTCTTTCATTACAAAACTAAAATCCATGGACCAAATAATGAAAAAAAGCATGCAGTTAGAGTCCTGCATAGATGAAAATTCTTTCAATACTGTTTAAAAAGCTTCCCAGGTTAAGACCGCTTTTAGTCACAACATAATTCCCATAATTACAATTTTGTTATATCATGGTTTTGATGAGTTTACTACTATTATGAAATAACAAAAAAGATCTCTTCTCTGTGTGTAATGTGCCCACAGTAAAATCTACAATAATCCATAATTATTTATTTAAATTACAAGTTAGTCACAGATACTCACAGTTCCACAAACGATCCATGTAAATCTTAAATATGAATAAATGTAAATGTGTTTAAGATTTTGCAAAATACGTTTATTATGGTAAAAAAAATTATATTAAAACCACCGCTGGATTTGAGTCCTTTCCTTCATTTTCTCTGTGTTTCGTTATATTGTCAAAGGAGTAGTTCACTTCAAAATAAGCCCCCATTGACTTCCCATAGTAATTTTTATTCCTACTATGGAAAGTCAATGGGGGCTTATTTTAAAGTGAACTCCTCCTTTAACTTCACCTCTCTACCCCCATCCTGTCTCCCTTTCTGTCCTCTTCTCCCTTACATTTTTAACAACTTACTTTGTTATTATCACAGACATTCCAGTGCCTTTACTAACATCTTATATATTTTGTTTTTTTGTTTTTTGTTACTTTTTCGTTTGGCTGACAAAAGTTGCATTGCTGAAAGCTGACTTGCAAGGTAGATAGCCATATGTGTGTTTTAACTGATGCCCCCCTTTACCTCCCCTTCAGTGTAACAGTCTGATGTTATAAATCACATTTGCCCAGCAGTCAATCTAGTATCTTCATCGCTGTAAATACAAGCACCTACACACACCTTGTATTTACAGCCCTGGGTCTTAAAATGTCTCCGATTGTTCTGTGTCATAGTTTTCCCTCACTTACTGTACCCTTCATCTATTTTTTTGGAGCGTACATCTGTTCTGTTGTTTATTGGAGGCATGCGTCCCCCCGCCCCCCTGACAGCGCCCCCACCTACTGCATGCAATCTAAAGTTCCACACAAATGCGACAAAATAGTCTATTGCTTTTATTCCCTTATGGGGGCTTTAAACTAGATAGACTTTCTCAAACGGTTTTGGGGGAAATCTCTCGTGTGAATTCAAACACTGATTACTCCGCTCAGATGTATAACGTTTGGTTTGAGGGAAGTCTCGTCCAGGCACCGGGACCGGTTTCCCGTTTCTCTGCCTGAGCCTTTAAATCAGCTTCACTCAGATAGATCAGGTGAGACAGGAAGAACAGATCTCATCTGGATCGCTCCGCCGTGCTCTCTATACCTCTCCACTGTTTCTCTGCCAGACTCTGAGTGGCCAAGGCACAAATGTGCAACTGATTGGCCAAATGGCTGAGTGATGGAGAGCAGGGAGCGTTTGAGGGCCAGGGGCCTGTTTTACATGCCGACTAAAGTAATGAGAGAAATGAGAACAGAAGTGTTTCTGCGGGCTGTAATATGCCTGGCCCGTCGCCCTGCCGGCATGCTTCTGTAGACAAAATGAGCTGTTCCAGACGGCCCCCATTTATCTTACAGGCCCGTGTCTCTCGGGAGTATGCTGCTTTAAACCCACCTCAGCAATACCGGGAGCAGATGTTATTATCGCAACGGGGGCCTGTGTTTATTAGTACAGCCAATACTGTCTGCGTTACTGCCAGCGCTATACCTTTACTACTGCCGCCGGTGCAGTGCTTGGATTGTAGGGATGGGCGGATCGATACTTGTGATGCTAATGCTTTGTTAGGGTTTTATTTAGTTATTATTTAGTATGAAAATAAATGTCTTTAATAAGGTTTGAAATGAATAAAAAATGCTAATACGTTTAGAAAAAGGTATCACTTTTTTACCAAAATGCATTATGCTTAAGTCACAAACAGCACTTGTTCTAAAAGAGCGAAGTTCAGTGACTAATGACTAATAGATCAGTATTGAATAATTATAGACAATAGACTGAATGTTTGAAATTTAGTATAGGCTAATAGTTTTTGTGGTGGATAAATATATATTTAAAAAAGCATATATTGAAATTATAGGCTCTTTAATGTTAAATGTCTGTAATTACATAATATAACCTCAGAAATGTTCATTTAATAGATTTGTATTCATACCACTGAGTAATGCCACTGTTTAAGTTCTAGGTTTTGTCTTCAACCATCCACCAATCTCTATGATGTCATTAGTTAAAACAGTTATAACAGTAGCAAGATAGAAGTAGAAAACAAAACAGTAGAGGTTAAAATAACACTTGTTATGCTTCGTGTAATTACTCTGAAATTAAAAAAAGATTTTTAAGGTTCCTTGTTTCCTTTGACATTTTCCTTATTTCCTAAAGGGATAGTTCACCCGCAAATAAAAATCATTTATTCACCCCCATGTCGTTCGAAACCTGTATATGACTCTTTCTTCTTTTTCTTCATAAAAGAAGATATTTTGAAAAAATGTGGTTTTGGACCAAACAATGGAAGTCAATGGGGCCAGTGCAGTTTGGCTACCAATGTTCTTCAAAATATCTTCTTTTGTGTCCTGCAGAAGAAAGAAAGCCATACAGGTTTGGAATGACATGAGGATAACTACTGTAAATGATGAAAGAATTTTCATTTTTGTTTGAACTATCCCTTTAAAATTATAAAATCTAAATAGAACCATTTCATAATGCATTTTTGTGCATCTTCATACATCATTTTCTTTGCCAACTTCAAAACCCTTAAACAAAATTTAGAAAGATTATTATGTAGTTTCTTCTCACTGAAAGCTGGTTTTCATCTGTGTAGGGAGTGAGCAGATGGGACGGATCTGTGTGACTGTTTTTGCTGCAATAAAAGCTATTTCACTAGTCTGGATTTAATGTCGTGAGGGGCCTGTGAATTTATACCCATCTCTTTTTTCTTTTCCTCTGTGTTTTTCCTTCTCTCTCCACACTATCATCTGTCTTTTCAGGCCCCAGCACTACCTGTCAAGAGGACTCCTGCTCCAATCAGGGCGTGTGTCTGCAGCAGTGGGAGGGGTTTAGTTGCGACTGCAGCATGACATCATTTGGAGGGCCGCTGTGCAACGACCGTGAGTTTGTCCTCTCTCTCGCTTCTAGAAAGACACAATGCAATGATTCAGAATAAAATTACAAATAAATAACTTTTTGTAATATTCAAACATTTGCCTGTTTTCTTACATTTTTAACAAAATGGTAGTAAAAAAAATTCATGACACTTTGAATCGAAAGAAACATCTATTTATGTATTTATAGGGCTGTTAAACTATTAATCGCGATCCATCTCATCCAAAATAAAGTTTGTGTTTACATAATATATGTCTGTGTATTGTGCATATTAATTTTGTATTTATAAACACATACACATGTTTATATTTAAGAAAAATATAAAAATCAATAAACGTTTATATATCATTTCAATTAAATATGAATATAAACAAATAAATGTAAATATTTCCTAAACTTATAAGTATGTATACGTGTATGTGTTCACTGTTCAATGTATATGTACACTACACAGACATGTACAGTATAATGTAAACACAAACTTTTATTGTGGATGCGATACATCGAGATTAATTGTTTAACAGCCCTAAATGTATTACATGTCACATATTACATTCTATTTAAATTAAAATAGAATGTCAGTTACTGTGCTGAGAATAAAAACTAGTATACATACACTGTTTTTTAAAAGTTGTAAAACAGTATGCATTATGAAGTGATATTTCAAAACACAACATTTCTAACACTACAGGATGAGCTATGTTGTTCTCACATGACCTCATTATTTTGTGCGTAATTCAGCAAGTGTCATTTGGTTTTAATTGATTTTTAATATGAATTTACTTAAAAATGTCTTAACTAGGAATTTTGTTCAAAATGAATCATTGATGCTCAAAGTAAAAAAAATATGTTTCATTTTAAAAAAGTACATTAGCTGTCCTAACAATGTCTGATGCTGAAGCCAAAAAGAGTTAACTTAAATACAAAATCTATATGGTCTGCATTCTGAAAAAGTCCATATTAAGTTTTATCATAGCAATACATCAGTGTGAAACACACCTAAGACATTGCTTTAAACATCTCTCTCTTTTTATAATAGATTTTTTGATCAGACAAATAAGAAGAAAAATATGACATTTTTGTTTAAAACCGGATGTCACATGCAAAGTGATGAGATCATATGCCACAAATGTCGCAAACTTTAAATGATGTTTACCATGAATTAATGCATGCTGTCTCAAATGTAATTTTTTTAAATGTATTAGTCACTAAACAGTTTGTAGTGTTCAATATTAAGAAAAAATAAGCTTCCATTCTGAGCACAGCCATATTCTAGTATGGTAGTATAAATGTGATGATAACAAACTTCACTGTTCTACAACACCACCAGGGGGCAATAGAGGACAGTGCATGTATAATATGCTTTCTTGCAGATATAAATAATGTCAAGAAAATGTTTTTTATTATTGCGTGCATAAGTGTGTATGGGGACATTTACTATGAATGGGTTTGTGATATTGAGCCGTCTGTACCGACAGAAGGGTATTGGCTGAATGTGGTCTGAAAGCTTCGCTTCTAGTGGCCTGTGAAAGTGCTGAGTGCCAGCATTCTGAGGCAGATGAAAAGTCCTTGAGATGGTTTACAGCGAGGATGTATTTCAGTCTCAAGCCATGCACAGCTAATCCATTCTTTGGGTTTGCCAAACTGATAAGAGCCCGTCTTTGTTCAGGGGAAAGAATCCACATAGACTTCTTGCATTACATCATCCGCACCCCCTGCGCCTCACCGGATACTATTGAGTGTGTGTTTTTAGCTATTCAGAACAGCAGTGGGAGATGGGTTGATTGAGGGTGCATTTCTACCTACTTAGTATTATAAAGAGAAACATACATTTCTGTGTTTTTTTTCTACTGTGACATGCAGATCTCTAATTACAATGAGTGAAATTACACATGATGTTGCATTATACTTATAATATAATGTACTGCTGCTGAAAAAAGTAGGAGAAATGTTGTCACTAGTTCACAGAATAAAACAAAATCATCATTTTACTTAAACACATACCTATAAATGGTTCAAACAGAAAATAATTTTTGAGTGCTCTCTTAATTTTTTCTGTGGCTGTATATAATCTTTAAAATTCAAAATTGTTGATCTGTTGATCTGCTGTGGTTTAAACAATAGATTAGGGCATCGGTCATTCATTCTAATGGGAACGATTTGCTTTTAATGCGTCATGCCACTTGCATCCAGTCTAGACAGGGTGTTACCTTTGATAATTTACATAATCTCATGGATTTATTATTACCGACCCAATCCGTCATTTTCTATGCAGCACAATCTCTATGCTTTCTATACCCAAAGGGTCAGAGTTTGGCTGGTTAGTATGGTTCAGCTAGCATGTGCTAGTAAATGCTGTTTCAAAATTCACAATTGATGACTATTGTATCCATATCCATATATTTTACAGAATTCAAACAATTTTATGTCTTTGACATCGTACCTAAGCATAGCAAAAGGACTTTGGACCATGCCCTTTCTGGTAGTGGCATCAGCCAATCAGTATTGTCCAGACATATTTTCCTCCAGAGTGATTAATTATGTGGCATTTATGACTTTATGATTTATGAAAGCAGAAAGTATACAGTAGATGCTAACAAGACGCTGCAGTGGTGTTACTGTGAATGAGGGAGAGTGCAACCCTCAACGGCCGGTCTAGCTAAGGAAATCAGTAGAAAGAGCCAATCGTAAATCATTTAAAGGGGTTGTGCAACGGTGTTTCATGCATTCTGACTTCTTTACAATGTTAAATGTGCTGTCTTCTCATGCTTAACATAGTCAACTTGTCAAAAAAAACGAGTTGGGCGTATTAGGTAGTATTTCTGTGCTTGATACACTCCCCCAGCGATCGTACAGGTTTCGGAAAGTTTTTTTTCGTAACAATTTTTCTTAGTCCCTTATTGGACAAGAACGTCCATGCCCAGACGTCACTTTCACTTGTGTGCAGGAGAGAGAGAGAGAATACGTTCGTGAAGTTCAGGTGTTTGTTTGTTCACTGCATTTGGGTGATGAATGTTATATAAATGGTGGATATAACGCTGGATTTGTAGATCGTTTGAAACTGATATATGGAGCCGTCCCAGCGCTAAAAGATGCCTGACATGAACCGCATGCGGTGAATGAAACTGATGTCTGTGTTTTGTTGGCAATGGGTGCGCACGTGCTTTAGTTCAGCCTACCCCGCACGCGCCGTATGCTTTCGGTAAAAAACGTACAGCTGTATCTATCTTTTATAAATGTGATCAAACGAAATACTCTTCGAAGATACGAAGTATGCAATACTACTCTATAGGTACTCAAGATTAATATGAGATTGGCAGAAACCGCGTGTGTTAGGGCCGCTTTAAGACTAATGATTCTCTGGGGGAGGGGCTATGGACAGAGTATAAAGTACTTGCCAGCCTTTGCGCATCTGCAGTAGCTGGAGTAACCAACATTGTTTGCACAACCAAATTTATGATGTGAGATTTAATTGCTGGTCAGAGTTTTATTTTTTTTGCGAGTCGTGACCTTACCAAACAATTTTGGAGATATCTTTAAATTAATCAAGTAGTTAGAACTTCTAACGTCCCAATTTGCCTACATATATTATGCCCTGATAGTATGCACTTTTTGTTATGGAAAAGCATACCTTTTAGTGCTTATGCACACATTGGGACATAATACAGTGAAACTAGATGACATTGTGATTGTTAGAAGTCACATGTTAAAATACAGCTCCTTATTGCATTTAAGCATTTATTCATTCATTATTTCTTATGTAATGTTTACTGTATACATTTTTTATTTAGTGGATCATCACTTAGTTAAAGGGACAGTTCACCCAAAAAATGAAAATTCTGTCTTCATTTACTCATCCTCAAGTTGTTCCAAATTTGTAAAAATGTATTTGTTCTGATGAACACAGAGAAAGATATTTGGGAAAATGCTTGTAACCAGTCAGTGGTGCGCAAGAACTGTTTGGTTACAAGCATTCTTCCAAATATCTATCTTTGTGTTCATCAGAACATGAGTAAATGATGACAGAATTATTATTTATGGGTGAACTGTCCCTTTAATGTTATTAATGCAGCTTAGCATCACTAAACTCTGCCCACTCTCTGTAAGTTGTTCATGGATTTGCACTAGGAATTTTCACAGAAAATAGTACACTTTGAGAATACTCATTTTAATATACTATGATTTGGGACATTTTCATTTCAAATACTGTTTAGGAGGTATAGTATGCAAATTGAGACTGTTCTTTAAAGGGTAGCGAATCAACTGTCATTGAGATGAATGAGAATACTAATCGATAGCTTTTTCCATATATTAAAGGCTTTGTTTTTACCTCATAATTGTGCAAAGGAATACTGTGTTTAGTGTGTTAACACAATATTAATGTTCCTGCACAGTCATATGCCTGTAGACACACACTGGACTCATTTAGATGTGTGAAAGCCCACTGATCAGCAGCCCGTGAAGGCAGTGCAGAAAGAAAGCAGCTTTGTCTGAGCCCAGTAGCAGAGAGTAAATCCTGGCTGTGGAGCTTAAAAACCATGGACTCAAACACATCTTTCTGCCAAATGTGCAGGGATCTCATACTATGGGCTCATATTTGTCCAAAGTATGGATGCTCATATTGTAGCATCAATTCTCCCATCTTTGAAACTAGCTCCTTCCTACATCCACACACACACAATGTGATCAATACTCAAATCCCTGCAGGGGTGGGTCTATTTGACCCACTAGTCCCATTAAACATGCACCCAAACACACTTCAGGTCCGTCTCATTGACACATTCAGATCTAAGAGGATATGAGCGGTTTGAATCGAGCTGGTTTTCAAAGAGCCCTGCTGAATACTATAATTAACAGCACAGAAACAGATTTCTGCGTTGAATGCAAAACTGATTCGCTCGCTGTAAATACTATTAAAGAGACAGGGCGCAGATAAGAGACAGAAGAATTACTTGATGATTAAATAAATGGCCACATCTATAGAAAAAAAGTGCGATAACGTGCGTGAAATGAAATCTGATGTGTCTTGTCATTCGCGGCGGAAACGCGGCCTCCTGCTCTCAAACCGAGCAATATGTCTTTAAAGACGTGCTTCATTTTTAATTAGCTTTTGCTTATCGAAGATCTTGTTCCTTAATAAACAGCATCTCACCAGTTTGTAGAGCATCATGGGTAGGGTGTGTGTGTGAGGAGGGGTTAGATTCAGACTTGCTGCAGTCAGTGGAAAGATAGATAGCTAGAGTATGAAAGGGAGGAGGGTGAGGAGAAAAATCAACATGTGCTGCTTATTATTTGTTTATTCTTTTATCCTCCTCCTTTCTTTATATGAAAGTGGGGGGGGGGGGGGGGGGGGGGGGGGTGCAGCATCGTACCACAGAAGAGCGTTATAAAATTCAACACAATGCTGAAGCTGAATGTGAGGGAAATGAAGGAAAAGCAAATTTCCACCTATTTCTCCCCCACTGTTTAAAATACTTGAAAGCATTTTCCCTCTACGCCACAGAGAATGAAAGACCCAGTATTAAAACATGCTCCACTTCCCTTGAATCTGCTTTTGAGGTCATCTGGAAAAAAATGGATTGGCTAAAACGTGACTGCCGAAGAATGGTGAGATCTGAGCCAGCTCCCCAGCTGTCGCCGTTAGGTGGCACACTTGTAAACCGATAAGGAAAGAAAAACACTGCACGCTTGTTTTTTCTGAAATGCAGTTAATATCAAAGGGGACCAATTAGGTTGTCGTAAACGTGGCAGATTGGTTCCCACATTGTTTTGTGAACCTCTGGAGTTGTGATGTAATGTTTCATTATGCGCAATGCTGGCAAAATGACAGTGATGAAATTGTCTTCCAAATAGAGCAGTTTCGGGCTCCTGGTGGAGTGTGACTGGGAGCCCCTGGTGAGGTGGATCTGATCACCCGGCTTTGTCAGCTTTAATTATACAGTGCTAACGATTCTCAGAGCCGAGAGGAAGGAGAAGCAAAGACCTCCTTGTGTCAGCGGAGATGTCACCAGTGTCACACTTAGTGCATCTGCTTCACACTTCGAGTGGATCCTCTGAGGAGAAGCACACCTGCATACGTCCTGTTTGAACCTTTGAGCGCACACACATCACTGGGTGCATGTATCAAGGGATAGTTCAACCAAAAATGAAAACTCTGTCATCATTTACTCCCCTCTTGTCATTTCAAACCTGTATGACTTTCGTTTTTTGCAGAACGCCAAAAAAGATATTTTGAAGAATGTTTGGAAACGAACAACGGCGGTACCCTTTGACTTCTATTGTATGGACACAAAACCAACGCAAGTCAATGGGTACCGCAGTTGTTTGGTTTAAAACGGTGTTTCTGTTTTCTCAATTTTTTAATACAGGACACTAAATTTTAATTTATGCAGATTTATCCTAAAACTGAATTGAAACAGGATATCAGTAAATAAGAACACCCTGTAGTTCCATTCAGATGAAAACCAAAGTCTTTCTTGTTTGCTTGAAGCTTGCTCTACTCAATCATGCCGCTGTCCGTGGTGCTGAAGCGCACCCAGTGGTCGTCTTTCATATGAAAGAGCTCATCCACAGTGACTGGAGAGAGAGAGGAGTGTATCGAGGTTTGACTTGTTTGTCAAGGAGAGCTAGCTCACGCTCCCTGAATTCCAGCTGGACACTTCCTGAGCCACCCCTCTGTCAAGGAGAACCGAAGCCAAAAAGAGAGAAAGAAAGATTAGGAGGACGAGAAAAAAGCCCCCCCCCTTTCTCTTCTACAGCTGCACATGTCTCTCTGATGATAGAGGGGGAGGGTTGGAGGAATAGAGGGGGCTGAAAACTCAGCCAAGCTTCAGCGCTTTCCGTTCCCCCACCACTCGTTCGGAGGGTCTTTTGCTCTAACACTAAAACTGAGGGATAAGTAACAAAGTAATGAGTGAGAAAGGAGGGAGGTTGTTCTCGTGGCATTTTCAGAAACTTTAACCACCTTTCGCATAGGAGGACCGTTTGATCGCTGTTCCCCCCCCCCCCCCCCCTCTTGGTTCTCTCTTCCTCCATTGGTGTGTCTTCTAACATTTCCTCTGAGAGGCAGTGCTGTCTCAGCCAGCAGCAGCAGCAGCAGCCGTTGTGGTGTGTGCGTGTGCAAGAGAGTGTATTTGTCGTTTGGGGAGGGGGAGAGGCGCTCTGTATTGAGTTAAATGCTGCAGCGGCAATCTCGTCTCGCGTGTGCCATCGCTTCTGGTCGTCTCTCCTTTCCTCTGCTGTTCTCTCCGTGAAGGAACAAGGAACGCAGCCTCGTCTTCATGGGATACGGATGGGATTCAGGCGATAGGCTACGCTGGAAAAGTCCAGGACTGCTGGGAGGTCTGTAACAAAGGCTGCTCACTCTTGTCTCGTTCTTCTCCAATACCACTACGCCTACCTTGCTGGAGTACAGGATCGGTTTCCGTGGTTGTTTTTTTTTTTTTCAATTTGCCCTTAAAGGATTTTGGATTCTTTAAAGCCAAGAAGAGGAATGTAAACCAGGATCTTATCCATCAGAAGTTCATCTCTTTTTTTATACATAGAACTCTCTTGGAAGTTCCTCTCCATGTGGATTTGGCACATGCTTTTGTTCTGCTTCTCCATCAGTAATTGGGCCGTTTACGGTCAGGGTCCAAGGCTTGAGTGGGACATGGGTTGCCAGGTGCTCTAAGGACGCTCCTCTTTAAAAATCCTCACCTCCCTGCGCACTCCGGTAGCATGTTGGCGGGAGGGCTGCGTCCGTTGCCCAGCAGGGCTCCTGGTGGTCCGGCGTCCGTCCTGCTCCGCATCAGCCTGCGCCTGGCTCTCTGGCTGCCCCCACTGGCTTTGGGGTCAGCTCTAGCTATGGCAGAGGGGCCCGGGGAGCTGTACGTCCCTCAGCATATGCCTCATCACCTCGTGCCTGCCGCCAGATCTCACGCCCCCCTGCGGGCAGGACACGGTGCGTAGCTCTTTCCACTGCCAGAATTACCCACACCGCTGTGCCGTTCTGTCATTTGAGGTTGAAAGAATGTTTTTAACTTGTGCTTGTGTTTATGTTAATGTAGGTTTCAGAGATTTCAGTAACAGTGCTGATTATAATGCTGTTGGTTGATGATGAGTGTACTTGCGCAATTGTGTGGTCAGGATGCAAATGCAGGCAGTAAGAGGTGTTTGTGATCATTATGCAGCTGCATTATGCAGGGTCCAAATGTTGAGAGTCTAACGCTGGCTCCAACACACAACCACAATCAATTACTGAGCAGCGATTCAGCCTCTTGTGCTAGAACACACACGTCAGCTGTAACGTCCCCATGTTATTTCTGTGGGTCATTGGGGGGGCCGTGTTTATATAAGCACCTGGATCGCATCCTCAACCTTTCCCGTAAAAAGGCCACATCCTTGCGTGCTGACTCCGGCTGACCTTTGACACAATCAAATTATTTTAAATGTGCTTCGGTCACCGCGATGTGTGTGTGTGTTTAATGCAGCGAACCGGCCAAATTGAATGTACTGTGACTCGAAGGGACAGAGGACAGGCTTTTATGCCACTATTACACCCCAGAGCAAGTAGGCGATTTCCACAGTATGCCCCTCCCCGCACCTTTCTTGAAACTCTATTACTTCAACGTTGCCATTAAATCCCACCGACTACCACTCCTGAGACTGGTATACCGTATAAATTGAACACCTTCTGCTTTATTGCACCAGCTATTTCCCCCCAGTTTGTCTTCTAATGTCTCATTGCGGCTGGCTGTTTAAAACTATCAGGCTGATTTCCACGCTGTGTGTGCAGAGGGGCTTGCGCTGTCAGTATGTGATCCACTGCACTTATATAACGAGACCTGGCTGCCTCTTAGCATTATCCTCACAGATTATTCTTTGATAAAAAAACACTATTGAATAGAGGCTAGGAGGAAGAGAGTGGAAGCTTGTGAAGTGAGACGAGTCATTTATCATCTTTTCTGAGAGCCTCTTAGTTTTTCTTCTCCGTTCCTTTCTGGCTCCTTGCCTCTCTCTCTCTCGATCAGTCCCTCTCGATCACTGCCTGTCTCTCTACCTTTGTTTCTCCTTTTCTTTTTCTGTGTGTGTGCGACACAGCTGGCGTCTCTAATGGCAGGGTGTGCTGAGATCACAGAGTCCCGCTGCTTGTATGCGTCCCCCCAGGCTGCGAGGCAGCGCATCAAGGTCCGTTGCTTCTGCCCCCCTCCTCCTTCTCCTCGACCAAACAAATCTAAACCCCTTAAACATCGGACACAGAATATTCTGCGGCATTGTTCACAGCTGAGCATAATTCACAAGATCAAATAATATTCATAATAATGTGCTTTTGAAACTAAAAGCTTCCAGACATGCGTCTGTCACACCATTTACAGCACAGACTGGCACTTCTTTTGTTCCTCGAAGCCAAGCCACGAATATGCTTTTCAGCTCTACCTGCTTCCAGCTATGTTTTATTATGCCGTGATGAGGAGTTTGAAAACAGCGAGAGTTCTGGTGTTGCAGTAAAATTAACATTTTAAAACCATTAACTGTAGGTTATGTGGAGTGCAGAAATGTGTGTGCGTGCATGCCCTTGTCTGTGTGTAAATGTGCCCTCTCTTACGCTAAAATCTTTGCATTTGATGTGAAAATTAAAGCAGAAGGCAAAGCGAATGATCAGTATTTACCCTGGGCTCCAGCGCTTTGTTTTAAAGTCAGAATTGATCTATCTTCCTTTTTCTCTGATTTTGCTGCAGTTTTACACTTTTCGTTTTTTCACAGCAATACTGCCAAATATTGCTACAGACAAATGGAGGCTATTTGTATATTCAGGTGGATTTGGAATAGGATTCTGCGTTACAAGTTTGTGCCAACTCTATGCTTCCCTTGCGGAAAATATAGAAAAGGCTCATTGACACACCAACAAATTAGACTGAAGCTTACAGTTATCTCTGCATTTATAGAAATCGTCTCACACACTAAGAAATGGATCATATGAAACAATTCCAGTTAAATGTCATTCAGTTGTTGGTTTGTGTGAGTGTATACCAGAGGTGTAAAGAGTACATGAAAACCATACTTAAGTAAAAGTACAGATACCTTGCAGCGAAAATGACTCCATTACAAGTTACAAGTCACCAATCTTAGAGTATCTGATTTTAACATTACTTGAGTATTTTACTCATACTGAATGTAGGCTCAAAGAAGCACTAGACCTCAATGCTTAAGAGACATGTCAGTGAAAAACAACAAACACATTTATTTTCTTAAATCATAATAAGACTTAACACCTCAAAATTGCAACAAATCATGTCCGACACCATAACCTACGTCTATTACAAACACCCAAGTCTCATTTAAGCTCAAGTGCTCATAAGTAAACCAAACTCCTTCTAAAAGGTCTCTTCAATACAACTGATAAATAAAATAATGTTAAGTAAAATAAAAAAGTCAAAGCCTTTTTGCACTGGACATGCTGGCCTCATCGCCAGCTGCTGTCTTGTCCTCATTTCACATATAAATCGCCAGCGATTGACAACTACCTGATACTGCACATTCACATAAAGAAGCCATGTTGACCAGTTTTAGTAATTTACAGCAAAATCCACAAGATTATAGTACCTCCAATGCCCTGTAAATGGCAATATTAATTCTTCTGTAGCAAAAATAAACTGCTGCAAAAAAAGATAGGTGCCATGCAAAATGTACTGTGTAATTGCATTAGTCATTACAAATATAGTGGAGTAAAGAGTACATACAGTATACTTGTTCAAAAATGAAGTCAAGAAGAGAATAAAAGTTGATAATATCTTTAATACTCAGTACAACTACAAAGTAGCCAAAAAGATACTTAAGTACAGTAACTAATTACATTTACTCCAATACTTTACACCACTGGTGTATACTGTTGTTACTTGAACTATAGGCTCCTTAAACACACTTTACTAGTTTGTTTATATTAATATTAATATTAATATTATAAAACTATTATCCAGTTATCCAAAATATCTTACAATGCATGTTCAGTTTTCCTAAACATTTTCTGTGTAACATTTTGTAACATTCGAAAACATGTTTTATTAAATTAGTCGTGCTGAGGCTATTTTCATAACTAGCATGAACACGCACTTCACACTTGTTGTATATTTTTAAAAAAGTTTGGCTTGTTTGGAAATGACAGACACTCAAAATATTTTGTTACACAAATATTTACCTTGATTTTGTTATATGTTCTTCACAGATCATAGTCACGTCGCTATCTGCGTTCTGAGCAGTTTTGAGATAACAAGATAAAAAGTTTTTGCATTCCAATTGAGTCTGTAGATAAAACCTAAAAACAACTAAAAATGTACACAACGTAAAGAAAAAAAACATCACATAATGTAAATAAGTCACAGAATAAGACTACGTGAAAAACTCAAATCTGACAAAAATGTCAGATACAACCTTATAATTCTAAGGTGATCTTATATTTACCATGTCTTTTGCTGACACTGCAAACTTAATCCTTGTGAAAAAATGGAGAAATTAATGTTAACCAATAAATATTGAAATAGATTTTTCTATTCCGTTATGTTATACAGTAGTTTTGAAATAATAAGAAAATATATATTAAACTATACAATTTTTCAATAAAATCTGAAATCTGTTACATCAAATTGAACCCTGGGATAAATGACTGCCGATAGTTAAAGAAACATACAATATACGTATAGCTTCATGGATTCATATTTCAGAAGATGTGAGGTATTTTTTGTAACAAGCTTCTTTCACATGCTGCCTCTCTCTTTCTCTCATCACTGCAAATCTGAGTAGAGTTTGAGTAAGTGAGCTTATTGGGGTGACTAATCTCTCTCACTGTCTCTCCCTCTCTTTATGTCAAAGCTGTGGTTCGGTAGGGCTGAATTGCGATAATGAGGGGATAGCATAAACTTGCTGGTGAATTGTGATATGTCTGGTCAAATATGATATTCAGAGAGACTGCGATTCAGAGTGTAGGATGTTGAACTAAAAGAATGATCAGAGTGCTTGAAGACTGCAACTAACAATCAGAATCTACAACAGAAAACAAGGGTGAATGTACGTAGAGGGCACAGATAGAACTATATGGGAGCGTTGTGAATGCGACTGTGTGAATTTATATGAGAAAGACACATCATTCCTTGGATGATATAGTGATGATTGATTCTTTAAATGCTATATATACTCTCCTGAAGGAATCAAGAGAGTTGAGGAGAGAAAGAAAGAGATAGAAAAACAATAGCTGTGGTGTGTAATCTAAACCCAGTCAAGCCAAACCTCTAGAGAGATTTCTCATTATGTCACAGTAGCTCACACATGGGGCTCAGGGTGGCTTTGGGTGGACGCACACACACACACACACACACACACACACACACACACACACACACACACACACACACACACACACACACACACACACAAACACACACAAACACACACCTGCAGATTATTACTCATACTGTACTTCCTTCTAATAAAATAGTTATATTTGAATTCATCGCTCAACGTCTAAGCAGCTCTGTGTTTTCACATCTTTCCCACCTAACTTTACTCCTGCCTTCATCTTTCTTTCTTTCTTTCTTTCTTTCTTTTTTTCCACACACTTTAGATTTCTATGCATTATGGAGTATATTGCATCCCTAACACTCACCCTACCCCTACACTCTTAAAAAAGGTGCTTCAAAAGGTTCTTCAGTGCCATAGAAGAACCTTTTGGTTCCAAAAAGAACCTTTAACATCTGAAGAACCTTTCTGTTTCACAAAAGGTTCTTTGTGGCGAAAAAGGTTTCTTCAGATAATAAAAAAGTAGGAAAGATATGGTTCTTTAAAGAACCTTTGACTGAATGGTTCTTTGAGGAACCAAAAATGGTTCTTCTATGGCATCGCTGTGAAGAACTTTTTAAGCACTTTTATTTTTAAGAGTGTAAGCCCTACATTCACACAATCCTTTTTGCATTTTTTTCTTCTAAATCAGCATCATTTAGTATTTTAACAATCAGACAATTTCCATTATGGGGACCGCTGAGCAGTCCCACAGATCAGACTTTTACTATCCTTGTGTGGACATTTGTCCCCACAGTGTATATAAACTAGAGATATAGGGCAATAATCGGTATCGGATGATAAAAGATATTTTTTAAAATCGATTTATCGACTATCTGTGATCAGGGCCGATATAGTCTGTCAATCAAAAGAGGACTGGAAAATGCTAAGAATTTGTGCTCTGTGTATATAAGATGTTTACATGTTATATACAGTATATATATATATATATATATATTATGTTATGATGTTCAATATTAATAGTCGTTATATGAATTAATAACATTCAGAAAGTTAAGAAATATAATCTTTTTTTTATGTGATACCACAATACTGTCGGTATCGGCAGATATCACTCTGAATAATCAGTTAGCGGTATGGGTAAAGAAATTTGCATCAGTGAACCTCAAATAGAAGCCTGTACACACACAAACAAATCAACAAACTTTCTCTCTCTACTTCTCTCTCACTCTTTAATTGTTTTCTTTTTGCTTTCCCTCTTGCAAACACAAAATGCATACCACACACACATACAAATTGACACACACGCTTACATATGCTCACAGTCAAACACACACACCCTCAGCCCGAGCCTCATCGCCCCCTAAACCCCCGGAGGTGCTCAGGAGCCGAAAGCTCGTTATAAAAACACAAAGCAAATCAAAACAACATCCACTAAAGTGCCACAGCAGACAGGCTTTCAGCCAGCACAGCACTGACCGCTCATTCCCAACTCTATCCTAATTGGGTCTGGAAAGGTCAGCAAGAGAAATACCAGAGCTCCGGCACGACCACAAACCCAAATGCCCTCTTTCACTCTTCAACGCTCTCTTTCCACATAGAAACCGCAGGTTTTTCTACGAGCGCTGCTCGTTGTTTTGACGAACTCTGTGAAGCGGCACTGAGGGGTGTCTTGCTAGTTTGTATAACAATTAAATATGATACGTAAATGTGGTACATAATGTGAAAAAAATTGTTCCATATAGTACGATGGCTCTGTGTGCAACTGGCTTTGATTTCCCAGAATTACGTGGCGCTCAACACGAAAGCGGCAGTAAATCAGATGACTTCATGTTTCACAATAGGTTTTATTGCATTAGTTTTGATTCATTCAGTCCCCTCAGGTCTGACAATAAAAACTGAAGAGAGCATTAAAGAATGGAAAGAAAAATGTTTTGACAGTGCCAATGATGCATGTAAAAATCAAACTCATGAGGCGTGTGAGAACTGAACAGTATTAGAGCTGTCCATGTAGACTCTCAACCGAATCCTGAGGCCTCCACACCCGCCAATATTTCCTAAACATTAGTTTACTTTTATCCTCTTTCTTTACATTCTCTTTTACCTTCCTTTCATCTTTCAGAACTCGAGCCTGTCAGTCAGCCGGGAGAAATCCTTCGCGCACAGACAATAAAACCATAAATACACCATAAACATGACGTCTCGTTTTAAAAACAGCATCTGAAGTCGATTCCGTAGGGGAAGGAGGGAGAAACCGCAAATGAACATCCTGCCTGCTATTTCTGCTGATGATAACGGCCGGTTTACCGGCATCGAACACACACAGAAATACACACACGATCGTCTACACATCCGCACGCTGTTAGGTTGGCCAGTGTTCCGCTCGAGCTGTTGCCTGTAATTACCCAGTTGGTGTGGAGCTCTGCGGTGTCAGTCCGGTAATTGGAGCTGCAGTAATTCACTTTTTAATTGCCTGTTTATTATTGCAGAAGCCTCAGTTTTGTAGTTGCTGCACGGCTCGCACTGAATGTTTAATAAACAAATACAATGTCACAGACTCATATTTCACGTAAACATTATAATTGCTTTGCATAAAAAGCCATCAACACACTTACTCTTGCCCACACACATATACACATTCTTCACGGCGTAATGGAACAAAAACTCTTTTCTGTCCATAACTTGCCAGATGGATGAGCTAACAAAATACACTCATGCAAACGGAATGTATCTCCGGCGTTGGCGAGGAGATTGACCGCCATTTAGAGTGAGGTTAGTGTAGCAGTTACTGTAGCGTGCGCGTAGTTGTTTCTATTCAACCGAAATTCAAACATTGAAGGCAATGAAGGCCAGTGCAGAAATGTCTAATGAAATCGTTTATCTCTACCCTAAATATTATATTAAATATAAAAAATTAAGAATCGCAATTTACGCATATTATGACCCAGATAATCTGTTCCCACATCTAGTACCTGCATCACATGGTTTTTACCCATGATCATAGGTTCAAGACAACAATAACAAAACACTTGTCACATGTGATGCTGCAGAGGCTAAGTTTACCCAAAAATGAAAATTCTGTCATCAAATTCTTGTGACTTAAAACCTGTATGACTTTCTTTCTTATGCAAAGGAAGATACTTTGTAAAATGTTGGTAACCGAACAATTGCTGTACCCATTGACTTGAAATTGGTTTTGTGCCTGTACAGTAGAAGTGAATGGGTGCCGCCGTTGTTCGGTTACCAACATTCTTCAAAATATCTTCTTTCACATTCTGCAGAAGAAAGAAAGTCATGCAGGTTTCAAATGACTAAGTGATTACAGAATTTTCGTTTCTGAGTAAACTGTGCCTTTAAGAATGTTAGAGTACTGCACATCATTTAGTTTTTTAGTAGTCTGAAGTGTCATTTTCTTTTGTAGGCTATAGTTCTCAATGTGGGGTCTTCACTTTGCCTTCTTTTTATTTTGACAGCATTTTGCTATCAGAGGGGTGCATATTGTTCGCGTGTTTTTGTGCACGCATGCTAGATTAGCAGAGCCCAACTGTTGTGTGCGTGCATGGGTGTGTGTTTTAGTGAGTTTGCCCATTGGGTGGATGACTCCAACCCTGCAGAGTCTGACTGATGTTCCTCATTCTAGCATACAAGTAGGAGGTGGCCAACCGAACACAATGCACCGTAATTTTAGTCCAAACTGCTAGGGCCCTCAAACTGCTGTTCTCAGGCAAAAGGCATCCAGGGACGTAAAGGAAAATAGCGTGGGAGCTCAATTCATTCCCCCATCCGAGACACAAGCGGAAGGTTTTGTGTTTTTGAAGCGTTTATTGATGGAAAGTCAAATCATACTGCTGAAAAGAACAATATAAATGTGTATAAGCACCCAAGACAATGACGGTATTGGATATCATTGATTTTGCATTTAAACATAGATACAAGAACTCAGACGCTGAAATATGAATTGTTTTATCCTTGTTACTGTTTTTACACGTGAAATTATATTTGTAAGAGGGAGAAGATGGGGAGCGTTTATTCCAGAGCTTAAACGAAATTATTTTTTAATATACGAGTGGTTCTTCATTTATTTATTTTTTTACTTTTATATTCTCTAGATTGTTTTAAATAGACATGTCTTATTTTAAAATATACATTTTAATAGCTTAAAACCTTTTATTGTGTCTCTTTAATTACTTTTGACTGAAAAGTGCTAAAAGGTTACATTTACCCAAATGGCTTTGTTTTGGGCTTGTCTCCCTCGACTTGTAAAGTTCCATCAATAATAACTTATAAATAGTTATAAATACAAATATATACAGGTAGTTGACAAATATGCCATACATGTGTGTGACATAGCAAACATTTTGAAAGCTGTAAATAATATATTATTATATATCATTAATATTTATATTTATAATAGAAAATAGCATAAGAGAGATTTATCTTCATTGTTAGTTTTTTTGCTGTCACACCATAGGACACATGTTCGATTTAATGTCAACTACCCATACATATCTGTGATTATATAAATACACAAATTCAAAGCCACATTACATGTATACTATCCTATATCTTAGTGTCCCTAATAAATTTAACTTCAAGTTGCAATTTTATTTATTTTATCTTAAGAACTTAATAGAAGTAAATTGAGTTTTACTGTAGTTGACTTGGTAAGTGCAGGGCATCATACACAGTATCAAACTACATACCTTCACACATTATACCAAATTATATTTGTGGGTTGGCCACGACGATGATGAGATCATTACTCTGATATATATTTAATGTAGATTAAAGTGTTTAGTTCATTTAGTTTACATTTATGTAAAGTTGTCAAATGGAATTTTCTGCAGTCTTATGCAAACAGAAAGTGAGTCTTAAGCGATAATAGTCGTGCAGCTTGTGTATAGGAGTGCAGATGGATTTGGATGGACCCTCTGAGGCCCTGGCAGAAGAAGAAGCCAATACGTAATTTAATTTCTTCAGCACATAAAGGAGATTAGGGCTTTGATGGAATTCCAGAGGGCCAGGTAATATCTATCTCATTAGAACAGCTCTCCTCGGGAATATAGACACAACTGTTCGATGGGCCGGCGTTCAGCCCGCTGTGCTTTGCTTGTTCATGCCGACAGACCTCAGAAGGGCAGTGAAGTGGAAAGACCCTCATGGTTGTTTGGTAGCGAGGGTCTTCTTTAAAACCCAGACCTAGCTGCCCACCCAGCCGAGATGATGGGAAATATTTAAGGGGCTAATAGCCTGGCTTGCACAAAGCGCCTGCCTCATTTAACAGCATCAGAAAATAGACTTCAGAGAAGAGGTTTAACCCCGTTAGAGGGAGGGCAGCAAGCTCCTTAACCACATCAGGGATGGGAGTGAAGAGTCAGGCTGAGGGAGATAAGAAAAGAAATAAAGAAAGAAAAGAGTGTGTTGGGGAGAGGCTCCCGAGTAGTTGGGATAAGAGCTGGGTGCATGAACACTGAGTCCAGCAGATAAATATTTGGGGTATTTTATTTATAGAGAAAGTGGATGACAGGAATTTATGGGCAGAGAGCATTTCAAAATTATTTTCAGTTTTTTTTATCATTTTTGTTTTATTCTGTGAACTACTTACAATATTTCTAATAATCAAATAAAAATATTGTTTCTATTTGCAGTTATTTGCAGAAAATGAAAACTAGAGAAAAGGGCCAAAATAACAAAAAGGATGCTCAGCCTGTTTTCATACCTCAAATACTGCAAAGAAAACAAGTTCATATTCACTTTTAAGCCATACAAAAGTAATATTTGTACATGTAGTATTTAGGAAAAATATGTGTTTATGTGACAACCTCGATTTGATCAGTTTTCATGTGTCTTGTCATGCTGTCAGACTTACACATTGGATGACTTTGATGTCACTCCTGAGGTTTGATTTGATTTAAATTCAACAGAAACTGGACTGGAATGGACACAATACATCTAGAAATGCTGATTAAATGAAATCTTGGAATGGTCTCCAGGGCTGTATTAATTTATTAAATATTTTATGTCCATTTTAAGATTTTGTAAGTAGCAGTATAAGCGCAATGTACATTCATCTGGTCATTTGCCGAATCCCATAAATATGATCCTGATCCACCTGTCTGGGTTTATTTTGCAGTAATGACCGGTTGGATGATCACATTTATTTAAAAAACTGATTTTTACTTTTGATACACACTGCACTCTGCCCCATTCATTTCCGTAAATCTCCCCTTTACGCTTCCCTACCCGTCAAATCTATTCGCTCACCCACAGCTGTGAATTGCCATCATACCGAGTGATATGCGGCAGGCGGTCCTTTGCGCGAAACAGATTTCAATCGCATGCATTCGCTCTTCATATCTGCTTCACATCCAGTATGGCCCGTGTGCACATGCGTGTATGAAGTGCAACCATCTGAGACTCGCTAATGAGTACATTTCGAATGGGGGAACTGTCGCCGTAGCAGACTGAGCTCTTGTTGGTTTGCGCGTGATTCCATGTTTTGTTGTGAACATTTGTGTAACCGCCTGAGCGAGCTTGCTTTGGCGTGCCCCAAGGGTGTTGTTTTCTGAGGGGGTCGGGCTGATCGCTTACACAGTCTCATTGAGATGCGGTCAAGGGGGCTGCCGAGAGCACGATGGTGAAGATCACACAGAGAGGAGCTAATGAGCACAGCTCTGCAAATAGAGGAACGTGCCAGGAAATAACTCCAGCCCTCCCACAACAGATATCAGCGCTTTAACTCGGGGGGCCTCTGCTGAGACCTCCGGTCTCCTCTGGGTTTTTTTTTTGTGAGCTCCTTCACCGTCTGTCTTATCTGCATCTGGAGCTCAGAAGCACAGCAGTCACGCTCTGTAGAGAGAAGAGCGTTGAAGTGCGTCTCTCGTGGTTCCCCGAGGCTGTTATTTTGAGGTTGATGAGCTCTTTGCTCTGTGAACATTACCAGGGCTGCACCTGCCACAGTCGAAGCGGTTTGCCTGTTTTGCTGTTGAAGTCACGGCTGATCAAAAGAGTCGGCACGGTCCGCCAGTTAATGAGATCAGCTCCATTAGCAGCGATATACACAAGGCTCGAGCGTTTCTCTCTCCAGATGCAAAAAAGCTATGTCAATTTCCCCGAGAAACCTTCCTGCAGGCATAGAATCACATTGACCCTCCTCACAGTTAGCTACCTGCCTCTGACACTGTAATTAGCTCCATCAGACATTAGCATGCCTCTCGCTGAGCAGGAATAGCTGTCTGGTCTGCGACGCATTTGCCCACCTTTGGTAGAATAAATGCATGCAGAAGTAGGCGCTGGGATGGGGGGCCGTGGGGTACATTGATTGTCCGGTGTGTCGGCGGGTGAGGAGAGTGGCTGTAATCAGCTCAATCAATCCTGGACCTTGTGTGCGTGCGTGTGCGTGTGTGTGTGTGTGTGTGTGTGTGTGTGTGTGTGTTGAGTGGTTGTAGCAAGAGCGACTCTGTTTAGCTCAAGCTTCAGCAGACACAGGTGCTCCAAGTGACATCAGCATACAGAGGGTCACATAAAGGCTATAATTTAGCCAATCAGAGAGCAGCAGGGGCTGTCTGGCACTCTGGTGGGTTCATCAAGATACTCCCGTGCTTTGTGTAATGGAGCAAAAGTCATGCATATGTACACGCACACACACACAACTCAAAATTAAGGAGGTAAAAATACCTTCCCACTTTGTTGAACGTACTTTTAATATTCTGTCTCTCTCTTCCTGCAGCGGGAACTACATACATATTTGGACGTGATGGAGGGCTTATTGTGTACACATGGCCGCCCAATGACAGACCAAGCACACGAGCAGACCGGCTGGCTGTCGGCTTCAGCACTCAGCAGAAGGACGCCGTCCTAGTTAGGGTGGACAGCTCCTCCGGTCTGGGAGACTACCTACAGCTTCAGATTGTGAGTTCTTACAACACACCCTAGATAATCCACATACAGTCCTAACCTACAGTGGGTCCAAAACTTTGAAACTTCTAGTGAAAATGGATACTTTTATAATGTAAATGTTACAATGTTTTTTTATTTTTAAATATAATGCTTCTATTTTTGTATATTTTATATTTACGTTATATATTAGCCTCTATCTTTATATTTTCTAATTTTAAAAAGAAGAGCTTGTTTGCAGAAATTTGGTTTTCATGTTCTTATTGTGTTTTATTGAGTTAGTTAGCTGTATTTTTTATCGAGTTGTTATTACATAATCAAAACAACCCAACTTCAGTTTGATTGATATTAATTGGAATGCACAATCAAAAAACATGATTTTTGAAAATGATCTGTTTTAAAAAAATGAACGGTTTAAATATATTTCCTATTTAAAAGTGTATTTAGGGTTTTTTTTGTAACACTTCAGTATAGGGGGCAATTCTCACTATTAACTAGTTGTTATTAGCATGCCTACTATTGGCATATTGGCTGTTCATTAGTACTTATAAAGTACATATTCTACATCCCTAATCCTACCCAATACCCTAACCTAACAATTAACTTACTAACTATTAATAAGCAACAAATTAAGAGTTTATTGGGGGAAAAGTCATAGTTAATGCTTTGTTAATAGCGAGAATTTCCCCCTATACTGAAGTGTGACCTTATTTTTTACTTCCATTTTTTACATCAATCTGGTATGAGCTATAGATCTTGTCACGAAATGTGTGGAGACAGAACCCAAACGCAGGCAGCGGGAGTACAGGGGTAACAAAAAGACTTTTATTTTAAACAATAAACACAACAAAAACCCACGATGGGGAAAAACAGAAATCAAAACTAGGAAACAAACTTAAATACTTCCCGTAGCAGGGAGACAAAACAAACCAGGCAAAACGGTAATCCAAATATTAAGTCCACAAACACAACGAACACGATAAACAGGAACACGGATAATCCACACGATACAAGAAGGGAACCACAGGGCAGGACACGGCACGACGAGAACGACAATGAACTGACAAAGGACTAGGAATAGGATTTATAAAGGGGAAACACTAACGAGGGATAATTACACAGGGCAGGTGGGAAACATTAGACACTGCAGTGAGGCAATACACGAAACGAGAGGGGCGGGGCCAATGACGAGACACAGGAAAACACATGAGATGTCAAAAACATAAACATCTCATGGCTTTCCCACATATAACCTAAGGGCTCCGTCCCGATCCTGCCACACGACTAGAAATACAGAACCAGGAAGGCAGGACCGTGACAGATTTACTGACAGCGTGTACTCATTATTTCCTATTTTAAACTCAAATTTTTGCAAAACCTTGACTTGATCTGTATTGTCCAAGCATTGTTTAGGAATATTTTAACAGCAGCTTGGATTACTTAAGACTGAACCAGGAAAGTGTCTGTTACGTATGTTACTAGTTTCCATAGGAAGGGGACAAGATGCTGCATCATGTACACTAGAACTGTTGACACAGTGACACAGCATTGAGTTCCCTCAAAACGGATCCTTAGCTCCCTTGAAATACTGCAAAATTTTTTTTATTTTGCATCCTAACCTTTCTTTGTGCAAGACCCCAGAAAACCAAAATTTGAGCTTTTTGATTTTTTTCTGTGTGTGTGTTTGGTTTAAAGCATTTGATGCTGTACAGACTTCTGAACAGTCGGATCTTTTTTAAGGTTTCACTCTAATTGCCATCAAAAATTGACAAGCCCTTTAATGTGTCCCAGTTTAAATAAGAAATACATCAGCCCAGAAAAAAACATGTTTGTAAAACACTTTAATGAGGTCTTCAATGCTTTGTTTATTTCTAGGTTAAAATTAAATCAATCCCAGCTTTTCACATGTCTTCTCATACTTTTAGAGCCCACATTAGTCTCAGCAAGTTTAAATTTGCTCTAACTTACACACGTTTTCTGAGAACACCTACTGTTCATTCATTCTTACATAAACCCCAGTACAGAGACTGGCAGAGAGAAGCTCAGTATCACTCCTGAAGGGCCCGGCGAATGATCATTAGGGTAATCATAGTGTTCTATTTATCGTCCCACACTCAAAGTGCTGGTCTGTTTTAGAAAGTTCCAGCGCCTCAGACCGCCCTCATGAATAAAATCTGTATAATGTTCAGAATAGAAGCCGCAACCGACGCTTGCTTTCAAAGGATGCTATTTGATAAAACGCACGTTTCCTCTGACACGCTGCACTGGAGGAGTGGGAGGTGGAGGAGGTGCAGGCGAGGGGGACGTGAAAGTGTTTGGCACAGAGGTTCGGAGAGTTGTGTGTTTTTTTCTTCCGTTCGTTCTATTTTTTTACGCCCACTCCTGCTGTAATCACAAACTTGATTCCCAGAAGAATCAGCGTGCTTGCTCACGGGTGGCATCATAGTGTGACTGTTGCACGGCTGCCTCGGCGAATGCGTTCTGAGTGCGGTGAGGTAATGATTTTTCCAGCTGAGCTGTGCGCCTGCCAGAGTTGATGGCATGTCCTTGCGACTGCACAAGACTGCGGCTACAGTGTCGCAATGCTTCAGCGTGCTTCATAGTTTCTTACCCAAACATGCTTTTTGTTTCATCATGTACTTGTCTTCATGTTGTTCCAAACCTGTATTGCTTGCTTTGTTCTTTGGAACACAAAAAAACTCAATGTTTGTGACCAGAGGTGGACGAAGTACACAACTTCCTTACTTGAGTGAAAGTACAGATACTACTTGTCAAATATTACTCCACTACAAGTAAAAGTTGTAAAGACAGATTCTTACTTAAGTAAAAGTACAGAAGTACTTGCTTTTAAAAGTACTCAAGTATTAAAAGTATATTTTCTTTATGTCAGTTGTGCATTGTTTTATTGTCGTATACCTTATGCCTCTGAAGCAACCTACTGAATACACTGAGTAGCTCACAGTATCAGTTGTATTAAAGGAGTAGTTCACTTCAAAATTTGCCCCCATTGACTTTCCATAGTCGTTTTTATTCCTACTATGGAAAGTCAATGGGGGCAAATTTTGCAGTGAGCAACTCCTTTAAGAGCTTCATATGTTTAGCACATATATGTTTAGTTTAGATATAACCCTGTATGATCATTTAGCCTAATTATCCTCATTAGCCCCCTAGGCCTATATGTATTTATGAGCAGTGTTCTTATATTTTGTATATTCCCTTTACCAGTTTTAGCAGCAATTTACCAGTAAGTAGTAAGGTTCTTGTAAATAGTTAAGTGTAGAAGCCATGTGTTTGTTGGATTTATTACCATTTGTATTACCATAATTTAACTACAAACATAAACTATAGCTAGTATAATGAAACTATGGTATTTTTAGTTGCTGTGGTTTTACTAAAGAATTCGAATGAGATTTTTTAATTAAATTCCTCTTTGTAGTGTGTTTGTGGTTTTATTCCAATAGGATTTACCATCCCACCAATAGAATCCATCACACACAAGTAGACAACATGTATCCATAGTACAATTCCCATTACAACCATTAAATCCATTACATTTTCTGTTGTATTTTGGGCAGGGTTCTATTGTTTTTATTTCAACAGGAATACTTCAACTATAGTAACTTCAGTAAAAACATTATTCATTTTCCAAATCGCATTAAATGATACAGCAGCAGATCAGAAGTTAACACGCACGCGTAGCTCAAGGTGTATGTGATGCTTATTTACCGTTTAGCCGTTATGCCGATCATTTTCATGACAATGTTTCTACGATCTTTGACTGATCGTAACCCACAGATGATTACACCACACTTTATCATCTGCCTTTTTCGTCTTTTAATAGTCTATTTGCCTTTTTAGAGCGCTATCAACGGTGTAGCAGCGCCAACGTTTACATTAGTTTAGCGGGGAAGATCCCAGAGTTGCCAGATTTGCGTTAAAAAAATCTGCCAAATGGCCATTCAAAGCTTGCCGGAAAACCGCGAGCTTAGAAAAACTGAAATACTTGGCAACATTAAAAGGTCCTGGCAGATCGCAAGCCAGATAAATTGCGCACACAGTAAACCCCGCTGCATAGAAACCATTTTCTACTTTTGGATCTTTTTATAAATGTAGTGGAGTAAAAAGTACGATATTTGTCTTTCAAATGTAGTGAAGTTAAAGTAAAAGTATTCAGAAAAAATAATACTCAAGTAAAGTACAGATATTCAAAAAGTGTACTTAAGTACAGTACTCAGGTAAATTTACTTCGTTACTGTCCACCTCTGTTAGTGACTGATTCTCTGGAAACTGTCTCAGTTACCATTCACTTTCATTTAATTTAATTTTTCCCATAGTGAATGGGGACTGGGACAACATTGTCCTTGGGTGTTTTGCAGAAGAAACGACATGAGGGTGAACAAAGAGTTTTCAATACAAAAAGCTACTCAGTTAAAGGGACTGTTAAAGGGATAGTTCACCCAAAATTAAATAGTTAGGGATAGTTCATTCCAAAACAGTAAGACTTTTTTCCTCTGCAGAACATAAAAGAAGATATTTTGAAAAACCAAACAACATTGGCCCCCATTGACTTTCATTGTATGCACCGAAAACCATTTCTCAAAATGTCTTCTTTTGCGTTTTACAGAAGGAAGAGTCATAAACAGATTTTGAACAACATTCCGGTAAATAAATGAATAATATTAATAAAAAATGAGAGAATTTTTGATTGAACCACTGTACATGTGTACTGTACATGTGAACTCTGTGGCCTATGTAAATACAGTATACAGTCTAGATACATGAATTTTCAATTTTCAACGTGCTATCGATTAGCAGAATAACAGATGCTTAAGAATAACGTCGGTGGCCCGGTGGATGGTAGTTATGATTCACCAACTCATACTTGGAACACTCGCATCCCTCGCATCTCAATATGCTCTCTATTTAAGACATTGACTTCTGAACGTAAGGTGGTAGTGAAGCTATGGTGTCTACAGAAAATGTGTCTTAAAATGAACTCGCTGAAGTTACGTAAGAGCTAACTATATAACGCTTTACATAATGCCTGTAATTAAGATGATCACAGATTATATATTTCCCTGTATTGGCATGACAATTAATCAGGCATCCATGACTGATATATGGCTTTTTGGCATGGAGGTGGCAGGGAATGTTTATGAGCAAATTAAAGGCCCTTAATGTCTTGATGCGATTAGCGGTGGATATCTAGGCTAATTCTAATGTGTGACTGGTGGAGGCTCTGCAGTGCTTCGTCTGCCATTTCTGATGCTTGTTGGACTGGTGACTGCTAAACCAGCATAAAAGGTATTCACTAAATGAGTCAGCGGTGTGTAGGAGGGTAAATTAGCTGTACCTACATGGCTAACAGTCCATAAAGAGGTTAAAATCATTACAGATATCCAGTACCATATTTACCCCGTGATTAACAGGGGAAGAAAAAGATTTTCCTTCCATTTCCGTTAATTATATTCGGGCACCGACAAGATTTAATATGTCAGTATTGACAGTCGTGGCGGTGATGTAACGGGATGTTTTGATAAACCTGTCTGTAGGCAGGGAGGATATCATTATCCAAAGACTGCCTTTCTGAAAGTGAATTAACTCAGGATCATTGACCATGTTAACGACGGGGCCTTGATGTCCCGATTTTTCAAATAGACGGTGGCGTCCCTCCCCCCGCCTTCCGTGCTGCTTATGACCCTAAACATTTGTGACAGAGTTCATTTAAATCTCATCATATCACCATCACTAGGGATTATCATTTGTCATCGTTCACCCCAATTCATTGAGCCACTTGCTCATGCGGAGAGCAAGGGAGAAATAACGAGACAGCGAGAACGGTAACTAGATTGGTGATCGGGCACCAACAGCACTGTACAGGGCAAAAAACATTCGTACCATATTTTTCACTCAGCGTGACGTTACATTTTAAGGGGTAATGGCCTATTAAATACATTTCTTCTGCTAAAGATGAGCCGGCCAGCTGCTCGAACCAGTGGCCAAATACCCTATGGTCTGCCTGGCCTTCGGCGGCAGCCGTGCAAAGCGACTCTACACCCTTTCTACTGTCAAGCAGGATTGGACTGAAGGGAGAAATGGATGTGTAAACGAGTCAAAGCCAAGTGATTATACCCTTGGGGTTTGACCAAATCATTAGCACTTTCTGACCTCTCACACTGCCGATGCCAAAAAAAATGTGTGTGCGCAAGTGTGTGGGCAGTCTAATGAGCACATCAGTCCATTTGAAGAATGGTGACAATCACAGCTAGCTCAGCAGTGAGAGGTATAGAGGTGTGAACAGTAGTACTGACAAGGAGGTAGTGGGTGAGAGAGGAAGGTGAAAAGAAAGCGGATGCACCTATGTAGGGATGTTGCAATATAAGAACATGTGCATTGTCAATCATAAGGAACAGTTCACCCAAAAAAGAAAATTCTACCATCATTTACTCACAGAACACAGATCTTCTTTTGTGTTCACTGGATGAAAGAAAGTCATAGAGGTTTGTAACGACAAGAGGGTGAGTAATTGATGACCCGATTTTCTTTTTTTGAGTGAACCACCCTTTTAATGAAAGTCAACAAGGTTGTTTTGAGGGGGAATTTTTCCTTCAGAGCGTAAAGAGATTTGTACAGTACGTTTCAGTCTGTCTCAATCTCATTCGCCTGACATATCCCCACAGCCTCTTCATAAATGAATTCCAGATGGGATGTTTAACACGAGTAAAGTCATTTGCAGTCTTTATTATTTGCAGAATTTAATCATCAAATCTTAACAAGCACTGTATGCAATACACCCACGAGCGACGCGTTCACAAATGTCATTTGTACAAATCCTAATGAGAAGTTACAGCTTATACAGTATTACCTTCAAAGATGTACAAGTTTAAAAAAGCTAAATTGAAATCTTCCCAAGAACCCCCAGGAACGTGCTTAAGTACCCCTGGTTGGCAACCAGCACTATACATAATCAAATTTTCTCTTTTTCTGTCTGGTATTACGGTGTACATTATATATTAGATGTCTTCAGTTGGAGTGAGTCAGAAGTGCCCGAGAGACTCATATGCTCGCATAAGCACGTGCACAAACACACATTTGAACAGAGGTGAAAGTGAAAGAGAGTGACAGATGCTGATTTTCCGCATCACTTGCGTCTGAGTGGGCAGGACATACCTGGCCAGACGTGATTGACGTGTGACATGGCTCTGAGTGACAGCCGGGTGTCTGCTGACCTCATACCGTCAGAGCAGACTAAGCCCATCTCCGCCCAGCAGCTTAGATGGAAAGAGCCGCGGCTTTGTAAAAATGCCATTTTGCCTCTCAGTCAAACTACTGAGCTACACTTGTTTCCTCTTTTCGCTTAGCCGCAAAATTCGAATACAAGTCAGTTACGCGCTCTGTCGTTTTTCATTGACCGTCAAGTCAAAACGGCCGTTATGCAATTTACCAACAGTTCAACTGTCCACAGACGATTTAATATGTGGTCTTGGCCAGGCTTTTTTACTCAAATAAATGCGCCATATGGAAAACCGTGCCTTTGCTATCTTTAGTACCTGACAGGATAAGCAAGCAGATGGCAGTAGAAGAAAAAGCCGAATATTTCAATTTATTCATCAAAATAAGTGAGACAGGTGTTCTTTTAAACAACGTCTTTGTGGCGAACTCAGCCCACTCATTTCTTCGCTTTTTGTTCAAAATGTTTACCACGCTTTTCCGATTAGAGTCAAAGCTTCAAAGAGTGCGCTTCTCAGATCGTACTATTGAAGCCCGGTGACGTCTTGACAAGAATCACTGCAAAAATAGCAGCGCTTCAGCATGCCGTCGGATTTGCCGATTGTAATACGAAACGCATTGTCTGCGAGAGATGTTGCGTCTCTTTTGTGTTCTTTTTATCTGAGTGTTGGAGTAGCTCAGCACTGCAGCATGGAGACAATGAGCTCATGTTCTCGACAGGTTCTGAAGACCACGCCCATGAGCTCGTGTGCTTTCCAGGCTTTGAGAAGAACTAGGACAGAGTGCTATTTTCAGTTATCACAGAACTCAAAAAAAGAATTCAGCACTGCCAAAAAGATTCATGATCTCACCAGATTCAGCCTTTACCAGAAGATAAAGAGGGATTGTGTGAGCAGGCGAGGGAGTCAGAGAGAGATGAGGAGGAGTTGAAACAACAAGAACTGCTAGCCAAAGTGGATTATTCTGCGAACTCAACAATTTATCTGGTTCTCCAAACCCGCAGTGCTCAAACTCGGGGACACATGCGCCGTGAAGCGCATCACATGCGGCGTGATTTTCTGATCTGCTTTCAAGCGCAAGTTATTTATGAGAGCATATATTGTATGTCTGGGCATTCTGTCCAATTAAGTGCATTCCCTCGGTATTAGCCTGAGTATTACAGAGAGCCCCTTTATGTAAAGTGGCTGAGGTTTCCTGAATGCACCAGCTCATTTAAGCCGAATGCCATAGCAGATCTGCTGCCCCCCGTCCCCGCTGTGGCACACACACACACACACTCCGTCATACTCCATAAGCTGTTGCCTGCACCTTCTCTAAATAAGACACATCATTAGTGGCTCTTCTTGTCCTCTGGGTTTCCGGAGCAACCGCCCCAGCCCTCTGTGGGTGTATGTGTTTGGCTCCTCTTGACACAGTAGCATCTTGGGTTTTTCTATAATCATAATTGTCCACATAGTTCTAGTAATGAAAACAAATGTTTTCTTTTTCGCATATTTATCAGAATGTTTAGCGTTCGTCCTTCCCCCAAACCACTTTTTAATTCTAAATCATTTTTACATCCGTACTCTCAAATACAGAACAATTGGATTATTTTCAAGCTTGGCTAAGGGAGATTGTCACAGTTCCAACGCAGACGAAATGCCCGTCAATCAGGCGGCGTGGTTGTCATCTAATTGCCTACAAGAAATGAGAAAACTCTGGAGAACAGTGTTGCTATAACAACCTACATTGAGTCTAATGAGAATCCAGTTGTATTAGTTCTTTATATTTAGATCCGTACCGCAGGCCTCGGCGGAGAAGTGACACTAGACTGAAGATGGACGGGGACGACTGAGACGCACTCATGTGGAACCGTGTGTTATAGCCGGACCCTGTTTTTAAATGATATCCCTTCCTCCCTTCGCTTCAGGGATCGTTTAAAGAACACCGAATTCCATATCACCCATAACATTCGTTGTTTCGTGGTAATCTGGGATTTAGTGTCACAGCTCAATTTCGGTCTCACCTCACAAATGTTTAGCCCCCGAGGCATTCATAATGGAACCTTCTTTGGATTCTGTGAAACTGGGACGATGTGACACTCGGGACTGAATGTAGGACGTAGGGTTTGCTGTGTTATGTCTCTGCGTCGCCCCTGAAGGTTTGCAGGAGGAAGCCACCTGTGAAGTCTTCGACCATGGACTTCCATTAGAACCGTATAGGTTTCATGAAGTAGTTTTTTTGACTCTAGGATGAACTTTCAAGATCTACCATTAGTATGTCCCTAACATGTCTCAGATGCCCCCCAGGCCAACCCTTCAGATCGATTCAACTCCCTTTCCATCCACATCACGCTTGGTGTTTATCAGGCTTAGCGTCGCTGTCCGCATCAGGACCGAAGGATGAGGTCAGCTACCCAAAGGGGCTGTCTGGGCTGGAGGATGAAAGAGAGGTCATTCTCCAATTAGAGGGGGGCGTGGCACGTCACAGCTTATTGGAGCGTAGGCCGGGCTCTCGCATCACTTCTCTGACCAAAAAGCTGAAAAGATGGGCGATGGAGGAGAGAGATTGGCCCTGGAGAAAAGCCGTTAGAAAGAGCAGAGGAAGGTGAAGGAGATGCCGTCCTATTGTTCTCAGTGACGGGAGAGGATACAGCTAACAGACAGAGCCTGACTTCATTATGAGGTGTGAGATGCGGAAAAAACAGCCAGCTTCGGCCCAGCTGGAGATGACAACAAAGGGGGGGGTGTTGCGGGTGACAGAGAAAGAGAGAGAGAACGAGCTTAGGTACACACAGGGAAAAAACAAAATCTCCTGAGAGAGTATAATGAAGTCTGGTGTTGGGATTTGTCTTCTGCTTGCTGTCTCCCTGCAGATAGGTGTGAATTAGGGGTATTCACAAAGGGATTTTCTCATACACACCTCATTTCATTATTTTCAAATGGCACATGTAGCTTTCGCAATCTGAAACAATGCGAGGGCTGCGCCTTTTTGACGCTCCGAGCACAGCGGAGTAATTCAATGTTTTTAAGCTAACAACCTCCATCTGTCATAAATATGTCAAATAACCATTTTCACGATTGCCTGAGCTCAAGTACAGGCTTGTAATACCCCTTATAAAAACAATTTACAACTTTTTATTGGTTAACTATCTTACGTGTGTGTGTGTGCGTGCGTGCGTGCGTGCGTGCGTGCGTGCGTGCGTGCGCGTGTGTACGCGTGTATGTATGTATGTGTGTGTGGGCATGCAGGTCACTGTGCAGAACACAGAGTGGGCATTGTTAATGTTTTTATATAAACCAAGGAGCGGTGAAAATGTGATTATTATTAGAATTTCTCATATGAGAAGAGAATATGTTATGTATTGCAATTTCCAAAGCGAATCCCACCCACTGGGCTATCACTGTTTGAGAAAGCATTAAAGATTGAGGCCATCTAGTGGTGTGGGTTTGTAGCACACGGAATAATCTCACGCTCCCATCTCGCATTAATGAGACAGAAACACGCATTGATGAGAATTTACACTGAAAATGACAAGCACCGCATCAGAATACCGACTAGATTAGATTCCAGCGAGGCTGTCACATATTATTCTGTATGACCAGCATTTCGCCTGGAGGCGCTTATTTCAAAAGAGAAAAAAATCTTATAAGGGTTATTTTTTCTGTGATTTCTTGTGATTTGATTATGTTATCTGCCTGCAGGCTTGTTGAAAAACTTTTCAACATGAACAGAAATGAAAAACTGGTATTGTTTAGTTTTCAGGGCTTAATGTTTGACACAGTAAATTTTATTTTGACATCCACAGCAATGGTGTCGCCCATTTTAAAATTACAGCTCGCTGCTGGTAATATTCTTTTGGCCTAAATGTAGCGTGTGTGCGTTTGCATGTTTTGTCTGCTTTTTTGTCCTGAGTAATATTACAAACATGCATGATTAGATATGTGATCAGGAATCAGCCTTCATTTGGCATTCTGTGGTCAAATAAGGAAAGGATCAGTGGTTACACTGTACAGTATTTAATTGGCCATTATTCCTTTAAATGATTTTATGTAAGAAAATGGACATGGAGAGACAGCACATATAGGAAATTGGTTGCTTTTGACAGCAATCGATTAAACAGTGAAGCCTTCATTATACATAATTATTTGATTTTAGTACACCAGAGATCCATGTGGTAAAATAAACAGCCAGCCAATATTGGACACATGCATCACAAAAAATACATTAGACACCATATGATATGTATCAAGCATCTGAATCAAAAGTGTAGCATTCTGTCAGTATGAAGAATAAAATACTTCCTATTCGCTATTTATTTCCCTTGTGTATAATAGCCTCATTAAAACATGCATTATATATATTTTCTTTATTAAATATGTATGCAGCCTTTTGCTGACGTTTTAAAGTGGTGGTAAATCTTTCTGATGTATTGTGCCGTCAAGAAAAATTGTGCCTGGGCTGATAAACTATCACCTTTTTCGGTCCTCAATAAATGTGGTGCATTTGTTATGTTGCCAGTAAAGATGGAGTACAGTTGTCTGCTTAGGAGGGCCTTTATTAATAATCCAAAAATTGTCTTCTGCATATTTCTAACTCAGAATGATGTCTATTACAACAAACATTTGTCTGCTAAAATAAGACATAGCATATAATCTAAACATGTTTTTGTTGCTTATATGTCTAGTAGCCATGACATAATATTAAAAATCCATCTTTCTTTCTCTCTCTCTCTCTCTCTCTCTCTCTCTCTCTCTCTCTCTCTCTTTCTTTCTTTCTTTCTTCCTCTCTCCCACTCTCTCTCTCTCTACAGGAGAAAGGCAATATCAAAGTGGTGTTCAATGTGGGCACCGATGACATAAACATTGAAGAAACTGCAAAGTTTGTAAATGATGGAAAGTACCACATAATTCGCTTTACCAGGAGTGGCGGTAATGCCACTTTGCAGGTGGATGATCTGCCAGTCATAGAGCGCTACCCAACAGGTAAGAGCCATCGGCCTTTATACATACGTTCCCACATACACACGCACACACACACACAATCTCAACCATGCAACTATAAACAGTGGGAACAAAAAAAGCCCGGCAGAGCTCATAAAAAGAGTCTGAATCACAGGGTTAAGGACAAAATGCCTTTGTCTGTGATTGTGGTTACTCACAGTTAAAAAAAATGGTAACCCTGGTATCCTTTCCAAATGTCAGCAGAGATGATTGCTCTTGGGGCTTTAGGAGGCTGAAAATGTCAGAGCCGGGTTATCAAATTCACCAGCCTCTCAGTCGCCTGAAAGCCCTGACAAAAGCTTGACAAGTGATCGGAGATGAGAAATAATCCTATTGCTTTCGTTTGTCAATCACGATGATGGGGAGGTGGCTGTATTAGCCTTATAATTTGTATTTTACTTCTTAAACCATTATGTCCATTACAGAATATTTGCTGTCGGTCTTCAGGAACTTGACACATTCTTTTCTTCTTGGGAACAAATGTGTTGATGGTGTTGATGGTAAATGTTGTGTCAGAGCGTTCAATGACTGCGGCGGTAATGGAGTGCAGAAAATATCATGCTTACCGTCAGTGAGTGTCGTCTTTGGTTGCTTAGAAGTGCGGTTCAGCCCGGTCGCCATTAAATATAAAATATCTCCTTAATGCTCTTGAGATGCTGTAGATATAGATTCGTTCAGTTGTAGATGCATTTATTGCTGTTGTCTGGGTTCTGTATTATTTAATTTTCCAAACAGGATTACCCTTAGCCAAGAGTTGACATTTGTGTTTACAACAGCTTAGGCAAACTGGGACATGAGCTAAATATAGTTATAAAAATAGTTACAATATACTTTTAGAGATTAAACAATTTGAAAGAGAGACAGGCAGAGACAGAGAGAGAGAGAGAGAGAGAGAGAGAGAGAGACTGTGTTTTACTGTAGTCAGGTCCCACTCATTGTTTTAGTATAAACAAGCAACCCAATAACAGCAGCGTCTTTCATTTAGAGTGGAAGACAATTGCTTGTTAAAATAAAGCCATTGTACTGTGCCATTTTCTCTCGGCATCCCTTTTCTATTGTGTTTGTGAATGCAGAGAGCAGTATGCACATGATTGCCTGCATACTAATGTATCTTATGTCCGTGGCAGAATGGAAGAAACTTTTTTACTGAAACATTAAAAAAGAAAATTAGTCGTGACCGCTTCGTTTTAATCAGCGCTTGATTGACTCGGCGTCGCATTAGCAGAGATAATAAACGCATAGAATTTAAATTGACAACCAGTAAGGCGAAGAACGAAAAGGGCAGCTTGTTTATCTTGAACAATGAGTTCGGTAACTAGTATCGCGTTAACATCTAATGAAATCGCAGAGCTTTCCTCCCACTCTCAACCTTGCCTTGATTTTTCCGTATTATTTTATACATATGCAGAAATTACATACAGTGGTTTTGTGATAGAAGTAAACCCATACAGCAGAGATGAAGCAAAGCCAATCCTGCTAAAATTCCATCTCATAATGCAATGTAAATATACTGAATATTAGAAATGTGATCAAGAACAAAACTAATGCAAATGTGATATTGCTTTAATGTGACAGTTCTGTTTCCGAATATACTGTATTAGGTAACATACATTTTATCAAACAAACATTTCAACACGGTTTTACCATTGGTTATCTCAATGCAACAAAAATAACCTAATTTCTCTGAATTAAAGGGATAGTTCACCCCTAAAAGAAATCTCTGTCATCATTTACTCGCTCTTTTGTCATTTCAAACCTGTATGACTTTCTTTCTTCTGCAGAACACAAAAGAAGATATTTTGAAGAATGTTGGTAACTGAACAACAGCAGTACCCATTGACTTGCAATGGTTTTATGTCCATACAGTAGAAGTGAATGGGTACCGCCTTTGTTTAGTGTTGACAAAATTTTCATTTTCAGGTGAACAATCCCTTTAATGCACTATTGCAATTAACTATTTTTCATAAAAATACTGTGAAATTGTTCACGGAAGATTCCTCAAAAAAGGACAGCTACTGCGGCACAAAATAGCCTCAGGATGTGGTTTACACATCCTGAGATAATTGAAAATCAAAAGTAGTTGCAGATCAAATATAATAAAACTTTTCTTGGATTTTTAGATGCTTCAGTAACATTAGCTATTCAGCAAGACTGTTAGCCAGCTAACCTAACTAGGCCATCATTTTCACTTTACATAGAGACCCCCGGGCCACTGCCCCCTCATTTCAACACAACATGACCACTGTGTGTGTATGTGTGAGTGAGTGGGTGGGCACATGTATATGTGTGCACATTTGTGTGCATTCAAGCAATCATGTGTGCAACTTGCCCTTGGTCATCTTCTGTAGTCCATCCGCCATCAAGTGCTCAATATTTTGTTTCCTCTTCTTGTTTTTAAAGCTGTGATTTGCGACAAATTACTCCTCTCACATTTGATTACTCCAGGAAAAGTGCACAGCTAGAACTAAAGTTAGACCTGACCAGACATAGAGGGAAGGAGTTAAAGACAGCAAAAAACACATAAATGAAAGTAAAACGAATAACGGGAATCGTAGTAATGGAGTGAGTTTCGTCCTTCTTTTGGTTCTCACAGCAGAATATCAGCACTCTCATGCAAGTCCAGAATCAAACGCTCCTAAAATCTTGTGAGCGGCCCAGAGGGAGCCTTATTTTCTTGCCCACATGTGTTCTCCCACTGCAATCACCCATCAAAAACAGTATTGTGTTGTTTCTGAGGTGCAATTTAGTCCAGCCACTTTAGTGTCGGTACAGAATAAAAAACCGTTACCTCAAGGGCAGTTGACTGCAACAGCCATGCTAATGTAAGTGTACTGTAAGCCTTAACGTCACTTTTCAGCCTTTGAACAGCACATGAAGTAAAAATTAAAGTGCTTCAGGCTTGGTCTGTCTATTAACTTTGAAGCCATCAATATGCGACATTACTTAAAAAATGAATTAAAGGTGCTGGGTTTATTTTTTGGAGGATCTATTGACAGAAATGCAATATAATATACACAACAATGTCTTCAGAGGTGTAAACTAAGATATTACATAATGAAGCGTTGTGTTTTTATTACCTTAGAATGAGCTATTTGTACACACACTGCAAGTCCCCTTGCATGGAATTCACCACGTTGTTTCTACAGTAGCCCTAAACGGACAAACTGCTCTCCTTCGGCAAAGAAGCGAAAACCTGACGACATCTTAGTGCTGTTTCAGCCACCGTAGTGTTTCGAAATGGAGGGGTGGAGTGAGCAGTTGGTTGCAATTCGCAACCTTACCGCTAGATGCCTGCACTAAATTTCATACACTGGACCTTTAATTAAATGCAGATGTACAGTATTTCTCTTAAGGGAAAACAACTGATGGGATTTTTGTCCGGACAGTTTTTCTCAAGATTGGCTGTGTCACCATGACTAAGATGTAGTAAATAATATTGTAATTCATTGGTATGATATAGTTTGGCTATTAAAAAAAATCCAATAGGATTCCAATAGGAAATATGTCAGCACGAAAAAAAAACTGCCCTTGTCAACTAAATTCATGTTTTAAAAGTTGGTGTATACATGCATATTTGACAAATTAGAATGGAAAGTTTTGCATGAATTATTTCTTGTCGATTTGCTATCTTTGTCTAATCGAAGAAATATTTGTATACTATTCATATTCAATTCGTACCTTGCTTACATTGAATAGAAAGAGCGCCAGGCACATTTTTGATTGACAAATAGCCAGTTAATGGTTAATAGGGTAAAAATTGTGTGGCTTAATTATACTCTTTAGAAATGTGAGCTAGGCAGGTTCATGTCGAAATCGCCGGTGAAGGCGGGAGTTGTAATTATGTGTGGGCCATAATGGGAAAGGAGTAAATGTTTTTAAATAATATGATTTCAATAGAGGAAGTTGGCTCAACATGGACACGGATTATAAATATTCACATTTAAGGTGGTTCGGGTCTCTCTGCGGGGAACTACTTCCTAAGCGTGCGCATACGTTACCTGGACATCTCCGAGATCAAAGCTTTTGTCGGGGCAATTTCAAATTCACACGGGGTGCATGAACTTTTGATTAGTGACTGATCTCACATGCCTTATTTCTGTTGAACTGATAATCTTCCTGTTGCTTTAATCTTTTGAGTGTTCTTCTGCTACTTTGATGTTTTTTAATGTATTGTGATCTGATAATGTGACATTTATCATATAAAAAAATGACTGAAAAGACATTAGATTAGTTAGCAAATGTGTAGCTAAAATCAAACTGGTTGCAAAACGCTGGAATATACTGTAATGACAATATTTAGATTAAAATGAGCTAGTGTATTCATGTATAACTAGATGAAAAATCTGCTAAAAAGATTTAAAAGGATTACTCTTTGTAAATGTATTATGTAAAGAAGTTATATGTGTTTAAACATGATTGAGAGTTGGGTTGGTTTCTCTTAACGCAGGAAGAGTAGGAGCATATATTTAAAGTACCACAATGCTTATATATTAAAATAGGGTTAATTTGTTTGCTTAAATTTGACGAGTTAATGGACTGAAAAGCTTTATCATTCTTATGTATGCAACCTTGGTGTTTAAAATTTAAAAAGAGAAAAAACAAACAGTTAGTTAAGGAATATGTTTCACTGTAGGTTTTAATCTTTGACCTTTCAGATTTTTAACAATGAAATGTCTCTTTAAACTTTAAAGGCAACATTGATAACGAACGCCTGGCGATTGCTAGACAGCGAATCCCATATCGGCTTGGTCGAGTAGTTGACGAATGGCTACTCGACAAAGGTAAAAACACTGATTAAAACTTTAAATAAAAGATAATTTGATCATAAGCAAGTGATATTTTGCACAACAAATAAACCATCTAAAACATAAATCCCCTGTATAACCAAGTTTAAAAATTAAACAAATGTAGTTTGTAATATTTGCACTGTACAGTTCAATAATGTGTTGTTATACTGTACTTGTAAACCTGTCAGTGGTTAAAGGGACTGGTAATATACTGATAACTGAAATTAGTTCAATCATTAACAAAATATGTTTACATCTTTAAAATACTTAAATAATGTTATATTTGCAGCTGTAATAATCTAAATGACTAATTAAAGTATATACATATATTTACAGTGGAAATTATTTGAATTTATAGTGATGTACACACACTATTTAATTTATATATGCATATATGTATATCTTCTTTTATATCATGCTAAACATATTTCTTTTGGAAACTGCTAAAGTGCACTGTTAAAAACTCAAAGCAAATGTCTCTTAAATAGCGTCAATGATTATTGGCATCATATATGAAGTCCCTTTAACAAGCCAGTTAAACACACAAGCAGGGAAAAGACATGAATGCATGCTGTAATGTATGTAACCAATTGACACGTTCAAAGTGATTTGTTTTCAAGTTTGCTTGTTTTCTTGTTTTCTTTCCCTTTTCAATGGAATTATAACCATGATGAATCATTTGTAATGTGTCATGTAGCTGTAAAACCATTCTCCACATAAACCTTATTTCAGTCTAATTAATTTTAATTGCCATCGCCCTTGCTGAAAGGCAATCGCAATAAAAAGGACCAGACCTGTAAAAACACATCTATAGCTTTCTGCTAACTACTTTCACATTAAAAGTCATTTAAAATGGGAAATACCTACTTTTTACTCATACGCAGTCTTAATATCTGGTTGATTGTCCTTTTAGCAAAGTCCCATTGATTTTATTTTCTTTTTTTCTTTTGGGGGGGCAGGGGGTCCAGCTTTCTCATCCCCTTCATTTGTTTACTTTGTGCCAACAGCAGCCCATTAAATTACAGTCGATAAATTACCAGTGTTGCTGTTAGCATTAGCGTAATTTATTGCTTTCACGATCCCCAGGGAAAATAAGGTTACAGTCGTTGTGTGTTTTTCCATCAGGACTTCCATCAGTTCCGTGTTTGTGTGGGTGTGTTTGTGCGTCTGGTAGGGTGTGCATGTGAATGGGTGCGTCTCTGCGGCGTGGGGGAGCGGGCTGTTGAACACTCTTGTGTTTTTTGTAACGTCTCTCCCCGGCAGGTCGGCAACTCACCATCTTCAACAGTCAGACCACCATAAAGATCGGAGGCTGGGAAAAGGGCAGCCGGCCTTTCCAGGGTCAGCTCTCGGGGCTTTACTACAATGGCCTAAAAGTGCTCAACATGGCTGCAGAGGGCGACCCCAACGTGCGTGTGGAGGGTAGCGCCCGGCTGGTGGGAGACATGCCCTCGTCTTCTATTACGCCCCAGTCCAGTGCCTCCGCCACGGGCAACCGCTCTGAGACTTCGCCATCCATCACCGACATCACGACTACGACTGCGTCCAACCGCCAGGGCAAGCAGACGACAACACCTCTGGTCAGTCGGCCTTCTATTCTACTGTCGGTTCATGCGATGTAAAAGCTGGGCATAATGAAATAATTTTATATATAATAACACATTTTCCAGTTTCATGCTGTACTTGAAAACTGGCTCGATAATGCTTTTGGGTAGAGTGAAACTTGCTGCAACATGTGAGCGAATCATTCTTTTGAGTCTTTACAAATTAGTCTTTGTATGATTCTTTAGCGAGTAGGTCTGACTTTGAAAAAAAAACAGCTTGAAAGGTCATGGATAAGTCATGGAGATTCACAAAACCTGAATCGCATTGATGCGTTCAGATCGAATCTGTCAGGCTGACAGTTTGGCTCAGTACTTTTTCGTAGTTCTGCGCTGTGATTGGCCGACTACTTTCTCTTCTTCCTCCACTTCTCTGGTATACACTCACTCAGTTTCACTTACATGCAAAACATTAGAAGTGGCATTTTCAATAAGTGACCCAGACATCAACAAGACCAGTTTAAACTGAACTCGGTGCTCTCCTAAGCGAAAGAGGTCCCGAGACCAAGACAGGGCACTTACAAAAGAGCCCGTGGCTGGATCACACGTTATCAAACCGGCAAAGGGTTTCGACTCGATTGCTTTTAGCCATAAAGCGATTGGCCGGTTCTTTTGTGGAAGTGGTTTAGGATGAGAGAGAGAGAGTGCTGGGCGCTGCAGGGAGACGAGATTCAGTCAATAAGTCTGTGAAAGCACAGAAAACCCACAGGCCAATGGAAAGGGGAGCAATCAGTGGGGGAGATGATCACAGTGTAGGTGGACATGTTCTTTCTCCCTTACAACTTTCTCTCGGTCTCCCTCTCACGCGAGGCATCATTCAGGGTCCTGACAGTGAGCTCTAATTACAGCCGTGCTGTAATTACATGTCAGTGCGGTAGGCTGAGCCCGGTGATTGACAGGCTCGCCAAGGCCAGTAGATGCTCCTCTCCTCATGCGTGACTTTATGTGCTGTGATTTAGCCCCCACAACAATGAAATCATCATTCGAAATGGTTCAAACTAAATCTAGCGCTGCGTATTAAATTACCCGCGCGCTCAAGGGCGTTCCGAGCACGCGGCGCGAAAGCGATTGTCGCGCAATAACAGATATTGTTTGATCTATTGCGCTCAATTGCAATGTCAGCTTATCACGGACCCGTCTGTGGATCGCATTACAAAATGGTGGGCTCGCCTCCCCCTAACCGTCGATGATGGTAAATGTTGCCATGGAAATATGAAACTCCTCTCGCAGCGCCGTCTACACCTCTCCCCAAGTTTACACCATCTGCTCTCCATTATGATCCATTACAATCACTCTTTTTCTCATTGTCTCATACCGCGCAGCTGCTCCATCCGTATTTCATCTTCTAAGATGGCCGGGATGGATCTTTAATGTGTAATTAATGAAAAAGCTGGACGGAGAGCGAAGAGTTTGTGGTTTTCTAAAAGGCGTTGATTACAGGCATTGGTGATGGTCATTTGACAAAAGTGAGCATTAGAGAGTAGAGCTCTCTGTAATCAGAGCTAATGCAACTTCTTGGAGTCTCCATCTTCTTAACACTTCTCCAGAGCGTCCGTAGAGGTCTCCCACTCTGGCTAAATTAAGCATCCTCGAATTAGCAAAGGTCTGCCTGGGCTAAAGGAATTTAAGTGTTTAAAAATGGCCATGCGGCGTGACGCCTAGGAACAAGATGCTTAATTGTTTGAAGTTGTTTCTGTGTAGAGAATAGGAAAGGTTTGTGTGGTACAAATGGTTAGCAGATTAATGGTTTGGAATGATGTAATAATTCATGCAGATCGATTGCTTGGCTTGTAATACAACAAATTTGTGCATAGAGTAAATGAGCTCCTAATAATTTTGCATAGTTTGCATGACCAATTTTTCCATCTAATGGCTTTAGATTTGCTGTGCGAGTATCTTTAATCTTCAGATGATGTGTGGAGCTTGGATTATCCTCTGATAAACTGGTTTTGCTATTGTCTGGCGGAAGCTTATAAGCTTTTTTAAGAAGCGTTATTGATAGAAAGCCAGCGAGGGGAAACGGCATGTTTTACTTCTTTCTGTTCAAACAGCAACAATCAAACAACTGAGGACGTCTCGGAGGAACCGACAACATGCTTAGAAAAAACAAATGTGAACGTTGTGTGCATGTGACTGACAGATGAGATGTTTAATATTTCTATCAGAAGTTGATTTCCTTTGTGACTACCACCTGGGACAAGTGATGTTCTGAAGTGACAGCTTTTTTATTATCTTCTTTATCCTCTTTTTATAATTGTATCTGGTTGTCTGTGTCATTTTTTGATATCTATGGCTTTGGTGTTTGGCCCTGTAGGATCTGGCATGCCAGGGGTCCGTGTGTTTATTCTCTTTTGTGGGGAGGGTTTGCCTCGCCGGACTGTCAGACTGTGTGCTAGGCTTTAAATAATAAATGAGCATTTCTTGGGTGCATGTTGTTAAACACCCTTGGGTATCTTTTAGATATAGAGATGGGCAGAGGGCAGCGAAGTGCCAGTTTTGTGCATGGAAAATGGTAGCGTGGGTGTGCGTCACGTGAGAGTTGGAGCTGAGTGGATTTGAGTCCATGCAAAATAGGACACTTTTTTTCTCTGTGAAAATATTTACCGACAGTTATTGTAATGTGTTTACAGTGTGTTGTTTTGTCTGGTGTCAGTTCTTGCATTTCCTGACATAACGTGAAATTGTGTGTTTGCATTTATGTTTGTGCTTCTACTGTCGCTTGGAATGATGCTCTTGACTTTGTGTGCATGCGTGCGTGTGCAGTTGTCAATTGTTTTGCAAAGATGAATATTAGCAGTGAGAATATTTTGTCAGTTGAAATTAACAGCCTTCAGATGAAATGACAGATATTTCTGATGCCCGTTCATTTAAATTTGATGTGTTTGTCATCGGTCCAGTCATCTTTCTATGTAAAAATGGAACTAAATCTTACTAGCAATTATTTTAACAGTTAGTACCACTAATATGCATCCCATGAAAAATGTATACTGCACTTACCAGCACTATGAATAGAAAATTCAGATTACAATATACATTATAATAAGAAAATTGCAATAATACCAATTAATAATACTAATTAATACAATAATATGTTTTCTACATTTTACATAATTACATCTCTTTACTTTTGTTACTATCTAACATGTAGGTAAAGCCGCTTTGCAACAATGCAACATTGTGAAAAGCTTTTATATAGATAAATTGTTATTGAAAATTAAAACCAAAGCATAAAAACTAAATCAAAACTATGAATTTGCACTATATGGATGAAAACTACAGAATAACAAAATAACTTCAGTGTTTGTCTTTTGACCATCAGTGTGTTATATCAATACACCGTCATCTGATAAAGTTGTTGCTGAACACATAAATGCCCTGAGTGATGGCAATTACATTTCAGTGCTAAATACAGCGGCAGGGCACATTTATAGCACATTTATTTATGGCTTGTGCTGCAGTCTGTTATTGTCATTGGCCGTTTGACAAATTTTGCATTTGGACTGTGAAAGTACTGTGGTATTATTTTAAGCATAAGGCATATGATAAATTGTCATTTATATTGTCAGCAAAATACTAACAGCTTACTGAGACTAAATCACAATAATTAAAAGTAAATCCATAAATAATTATTCATCCACCAGAATCACTATCTAAAACCCTGCTGTGTGCATGCATGTGTGCGTCATTCTAACCTAGCTTTGCGAACACAATTGTAGAAAAATGTTTAGAGCCGTTAGCTATCTATCAAAATCTCCTGTTGGGGGCATCGTTTCTCAAATGGAAAGCAAAAAACTATTTTCTTAATAGGTTAAGGCTATGGATAGCAGGGCTTATTTAAATGTGTGTTAGAGCATGTATGTGTGTGAATACAGTATGTGTGCCACAATTCCCAAAATATAACAGTTCCACATCATCAGGTTTTTAAATGTGCTTTTATCATAAACCCACCAGTGCATTTCATTCCATTGCATCATGGAGGTAGGACATTGTTTAGCACCAACAGAATTAAGCCGGTCCGGATTCAGTCTGTTTTTCCCATCTGTCCGATTATTGCATGCACTGTTGTCCCAATGCTCATTTTCACTGACCGACTAAATCAGTCAATCAATGCAATTGTTTGAGTTGGCAGGAACTGGGTAATAAAATGGACTGTTAGCTCAGCTACTCTCTCTCTCCCTCCCTCTCTCTCTCCCTCCCTCTCTTTCTCCCTCCCTCTCTCTCTCTCTCTCTCTCTCTCTCTCTCTCTCTCTCTCTCTCTCTCTCTCTCTCTCTCTCTCTCTCTCTCTCTCTCTCTCTCTCCCTCCCTCCCTCTCTCTCTCTCTCTCTCTCTCTCTCTCTCTCTCTCTCCCTCTGGATGTTGTAGATATTACAAACAGTTATTAAACTGTGTGCTTATGGGTGGTGATGACACTGTTAATTCGCAAAAGGCTTTTTCATGTTGCCTGTGTTGTCTTAAACTGGCCCGATATTTGTGTTTCGGCCAGTCATGTCTAATCTCAGACGCCCCGCAAGTCTGTTGCAGACGACACCCAGCCTCGCTTTTTAGAATTCGTCTTCTGAATTTTGTCACATTCATAATTTACACTCGTGTTCGGTGGCTGTGCGGAGATTTTACAGATGCGAGAGACAAACAGAGTCTCGTGAGACTCTGGTGCTAAAGCAGACAAAAGGAAGTGTCCGCCGTGGGTATCTCTTTATCTCCGCCCCTTTTTTCTCTGTGGTTGTGTGTGTACAAGCCTCAAGCACAAATTTTGAGGTAAACGGATGCTGGTTCTGTTTTGGGCTGGCGAGTAGCGGATAGATTTAGATGGAGCAGAATTACGTGAAGTCCCAGAGGAGCAGGGGGGCTGCAGAGTCGCTGAGATGAGAAGATCCAGCTATGCAGCGTTTCTCTGTCCTGTTGCTCCTCGGTCCTCGCTTGTTGTATAACATTCCCTTTCCATCCTAAAGGTGCCCCGCTGTGAGCAGATATATTTCGAGAGTGTGCGTGTGCATGTGTGTGTTTGATGTTAGATTGTGGGTTGTGTCTCAGTGGAGTTTCATGGCAGGGCAGAAGGTGCGCCACCCCCCTCCCTCCTTATCCACACATCAATCTCTTCACAGAAAAAAAGATATACTGAAATGTTTCCAACCGAGCGAACCCTTAGCAACCTCAAGACGAGCATGGCCGGTGATTGGCTGAAAGCAGTCAGGTGATCGAGACGGTCTGCTTCCAGTCATACCGCTTTTTCACTCTCTCTCGCTCGCTCGCTCGCTTACCCTCCCGCCCGCTTCTCTCCGTGTGTATCTTTTTCATTTTCTCTCTCCTGCACTTCTTCCATCTCCCTCCCATCTCCCTCTCTCCTGGTTTGTAGGCTCTCATAGGCTCTCCTGATGCAGAGACAATTTATCATCCCTATCTGCTAAGCAGAGTAGGACTTCTTCACTTTTGATCTGACAGAACGGACTTGATTTCACTGGTGTGGGGCTTTCTTGTTGCTCTAGAAGCAGGGACGGGGAGCTCAGAGAGGGAGAGAGGACAAGCATTCAGTCTCATTGAAAGAGAAAGGCAGCAGCTGTATAGAGGAAGCAGACAGTGTAGCCAGTCTGCCATGGATGCGAGGTGGCATTGTTCCTCTTCCCAGGTAGACTTTATTTCTCACGGTCCTTCTCCATCCAGCCATCATCGCATGTAGAGTCTTTGATGTTGTCTCATCCATGCAGCGAAAAAAGGCATGCACCATTTGTCTGCAGCGCTCGGCACTGTGAGCGAGCGAGAGAGAGGGAGAATGTGTGGAATTGGGGGAAGGAGGGGGGTTGAGTTACGAGAAGAAAAGAAAGAAAAGTTGCAATGCATTGTGAGCGTGTGTGAAGTCGGCGGCTTGCCACCGATGTCCAGGTGTGTTTCAGTGGGCGTGTGGCACCACGCACTGCATACAAAACATCAGCTTCATTTGTAGCGTGCCAGTATGTTCAAATCTTTCAAGACGCTCCAATGGTCTCAAACCGCCCACTGACCCTGTCATTTGTGTGTTCCTTTTATTTGTGTTTTATTTCCCCTTCCTCATTCAAAATGTCATCCAGTAAAGTTTAACCCAATGGGATTTGCTGTGAACAAGTGTGCCGTGTGTTCTGTCTGTGGGCAGTGTGTATGATCAGATGTGTTTATGCCCACGTGGATGCCCCCTGGGAGCTGCTTGTAAAGGCTACTTTACTGGCTAACGTAGACTTAGTGTGAGTGGAGAATCATAAATCTTCAGTTGAGTCTGAATACTTTTATGGTCACTCTTGAAGCGTTTGCCCTTTGTTTAATTGGTAGATTTGCAGATGATTAATGAGTGCTATAAAGTGTTTAGTGCGGTTTTCTTAAAGACCCCAATGAAAGAACTTGGCAGTATTATTTTCTGTGTTGATTTATTCCGTGAATTTAAACAGAAAGTTTGAAACAGGAATATTGTGTTGAAGGGACCGTCCCTTTTTTTGCATGACAAGGATGATCCGTGATTTGCTACTTGCTATGCTAAAGAGCATTTGATTGGACCAAAGTGTGTGTAGTGCGAGATGAGTCATCAATATTTTTGATGCGAAACACACAATGATTTTTTTTATTTTTAGTTCTCCTATAGGTGAATTTAGTAATTTTTGGTGGGGAAAAGAGTAAAAGCCGCAATTATCCCTTTTAAATTCACATGGTCTTAAAAAGCTTTTTTTATTTCATGCTGTTTTTATTCAAGATGATAAGTGAGCTGTAATTAAACAGAGCATCTCTCGAATACACTAAAATGTGTCATTTGAATCCATAAATGAAAACCGTTCTTCATGTGAAGAATTGCAGAGGAAGCCATCTTGATTTCCATCTCTCCAAAAGTCCGTAATCTCCATTACCAGTAGAGGATCTCTCGCTCTCGCATTGCATGTTTTTTTTAGCTCTTTTGAATCTTTCACAAGTTAAAGCCCTCAGACGTCTCAGTTCCCTGATAATTCAAAGCAGTGAAAGCATATGGGTGCCCTGTGGGATGGCTTTCTATATTCCTGTATGTGATGTACTGGCGGGCATCTCTCCATTGTGTTTCCTGTGAGTTTTCAATTATTCTAGTTAGAGAATACTGCAGTGCATCAGTGGCCATTTTTTATTCATTGTATGAGCTCTTGGTATTTTAAACACAGCTCTCAGTGACGTAAAGCTGCATTTAGCACCAGCACCTCTCTATGAATATTCACACTTCATTAGCGTGCTGCTAAGTTGGCTGGCAGACTTTGATGTACTCGCACGTCTCTGGCTGGAGAAGAGGAATCGGGAGGGAATGAACAAGAGATGGCGAGAAATCAGCGGTTTGCTTTGCAGGTCCCAGTCGAGCCGACGAGGCGTTTCAGTTTTTATTTCCCATCATTTTTAACAGGCTGAATCTTCATGTCGCCATGGCAACAACAACAGACAACGGCACTGTTCTGAGATATTCGTATTCGTGGTGGAATACTAGCATCTCTGAATGGAAGAAGGAGAGACGGTTTGAGCGTGGCTACACCTCAGAACAGGCTGTAAAAATGTTATATTGGGGTTTTTTTAGCAGCAGTGCTTTCAGAGCAGAGACATGAGAGATGTTCCTCATTTGGATGGTTGAAAATTGTCCCCACCAATCATGTGCCTCGTTTCTTTAACATTTAATAGAATTTAGTATGAGGTGCCAGTTCATTTTGGAGAACCACCGTTGTTCGGTTACCAACATTCTTCAAAATATGTTTATGGAAAAAAGTCATAGAGATTTGAAATGACAAAAGGGTGAGTAAAAATGGCAGAATTTTAATTTTAACACACACAATTTTGTGTTGAGTTTGTGTTAAACAAATAAAAGGGAAAACATGAGGATGAGTTAAAAGTAACAAGGTGTGTTCTCCTTAACTAGACACAGAAATGTGTTCAGTTAAGGACAGATTGTGTTGCTTTTAACAAGAGTACATGTTACAAAACAGGCCTGTCTAATGTTTAAGGATCAATACTTACGTAAGGTAATAATGTTTAGGGGTTGAAGGGTCAGTAGGCCATTTTCTGTGTTCCATTTTCTCTTTTGACTGGTGTACGCACATAAGTACATGGCTCCCTCCTCTAGTCTGTGTCTCTGTAGATCAGTCTGGCAGCTGTGAGGTAATTGGCGAGGTTTGGAGGAAGGCGGAGCTGGAAAAGTGTGTGTTTTGTGAGTGTGTGTGTGCTGAAGTGTGTCTGGAGGTAACTCCTTTCTCATTATAGCACAGCTGGTTCTTCCTCTGTGTTCACAGGTGAGCCGAACGCCGTCTTATCGCTCTCGTTCTCTGCTCCCCCGCCCATTTTGGCGCCGTGTCACATCTTTTGTTGCATCTGTTGGCAGTGCAATAATTAAGAGCAAGCAAAACAAGGAGTCGGATACTCTGTTTGTATGCGTGTGTGCACAAGCAATGCAAATGATGCTCTGATAGCACAGCCGCCGCTTCTAAACCGCCATTATTCAGCAGGAAGAAAAGGGACAGTCATGATGTAGGCTGATTCTGTCGCCCTCATCCGCCTCAGCACAGCTGTTGAGTGGGCAGTGGATGGAGGAGAATGGAAATCTCAGACAGATGGATACTAAAGGCTAGGTCTTAGTCATTCGTGACTTTTCTAGATGCTGAAAACAGCCTCGCGCTCGATCGCTTGCGTAACACCACATCTGAGCGTTTCCAGTCGAGTTTTTACACTTTGCTTTGGGGCAATATTTCCAAAAGTGGAGCGCGAGAGGAAAAAACAAGGATAGTTTGAGGCGTTCAGCTGTGCGAGAGGAATTCTTAACAAAGGTTTGGGTGGCGCGTTTGTGTAATGCTGACAGTCACAATGCTGCTTAGCCGATGCCAAAGTGACTTTACAATACACTTATCACAGTCGACAAGGACAGTCACGGTGGCAGAACTTCAGGTTAGGTGGTTTGCTTAAGGCAACAGTGATGATAGCTAAGGGATCTCCGCTTGTGAGATTCAAGCAGACAGTCTTTCAGTTTTCTGTCCAGATCTTCAACCAATGCTGCGGAAGGGGGGGGGTCAGCAGGGACCTGGTGAAATCATATTATATAGATGTCTGGGTCACAATATGGCAATATAGTGTGTAGATGTTTCAATCTTTTATGTCAGCGTTTCTTTTTTATCTTTAGTAGACTTTGCTGCTTTACGCAATTATATTTGAGAGTTCAAATATAAATATATGTGAGTGTATATTTAAGCATTTAACGTATAGTTTGTTTTACCCATACTTGCACTGAATGGCAGTCAGCCTCCATTCTTAACTTAAATGTCATTTTTGGCATTTTTTTCTACCCTAACATCCTTCCATCATCTCCATAGTTACCAAGGAGAAAGCACTGAGCTTGGGCTGTGTCTTATCCTGAAGTCTGTGCATTATTCACAACCTGCCAAATCTGCTAGTGCTTCCTGCAATGCATTCTGTCAGAAATGTAACCACATATTCAAACCTGGTTTATATAGGTTGGTTTCTGATTTGAATATATATCCCCTCGATATCTGTGGAGGTTATGACCCCGCCTTGCATACATGTAAATTTACAAAATGAGGAATTTGATTGATATCACTCCTATTCTTTTAATATTATTTGACAAGTAACCAAATGTGTGTTCTGAGCATTTAATTAAAACAAGCCTGTTCATTTAATAAAAGAGAATAATTTGTGACGATCAAATATCATCACCTCGAAATTATAAGGTTCTATCTATTTTTTGTCACAATTGAGTTATTCACATATTCTTCTTCAATGACAACTTATTTACATTATGTAATGTTTTTTCTTTATGTCGTGTACATTTTGGGACTTTTTTAGAAAACAAAAAAGGTTCTGACTACAAAGTTAAAATGAATGCAAATACTTTGAAGCTCAATATCTCAAAACTGCTCAGAATGCAGAGAGAACCTTAAAATTCCAAGGTGGCAATATGTTCTTATCACACTTCTCAGGTCACTTTTTATTTATTTATGTTAAATAAAGTGATGCTGTGAATTCGTATGAGTTTTATTTGTTATACCTTTAAGGTTTTGCTATTAGGATGTTAAATTAAATTATGTTGGCGTTAAAATATGTTTTCAAAACAAAGTGTACAAAGACTGCAATGCGCTGTTTATTTCTGGACAGGTGATGTAGCGATATAGTTGGTTACATTACGTCATCACCCATCTCTTGAGTCTGTAAACACAGTCAGGTTCTGAGGATCCAAGCACCTGCTGTGGTAAAAGAACCAGCATCTTTTTGGGGGGGAAGGAGTATCGGGCGCCCCTGGCTCCCAGAATCCCTCTCGGTACCTTATAATTCTTTCCATCTCCAGAGTCAAGCGAGCAAAATCCGCTACCGTCCTTTAGCGAGGGCTCTGTAGCGCAAAGCATTACCTTCACGTTTCTCATTCTTCCAGCGGCAAGCGGCACCGTTACGTCAGTGATCTAAATTATTCACTCGCGCTGACCTACTTGCAGGGTTTTGAGAGCTGGGAGTTGAACAGATATCGCTGCAAGGAAAATGGCATCCATGTGGTTATGGCAACCACTTTAAAACAACTGTGCAGGGTGCCCTCCCACACCCTCTTTCTGTGTTCTGTTCGTGTGGTCTGCAGACTGTGATGATGGTGAAAGGTCCTGATTGGCGTGGGCATTGCCCCGCAGCCTGTGGGCAGACCGTGTGAGCACAAAGAGACAAATCGATGTCTCTCCTCTCCGCTCGCTCACATACACACTCAGCCAGCCCTACATTTCTGTTGGGACAAACACACTCGCATGTACACGTTTGGCCAGCTGGCGAACGTGTACACGCTCTGGCTAATTGCAGAGAGAGAGAGAAGTGTGAAGACTACTGCTAAATGGATGCCACCGAAGCGACGTCGTCAGATGGAATTTTGCCGTACCGCCGTGAGGGACGCGAAGCTTGCTGCCTTCTTGCATAGTTGATGGAGAATTCCTTCGCAGCCAGACGCACGGGCGCTTTCAAACCACAGTCGGATAGGATCTTTTGAAATCGTAGCGTGAAATCTCGACATGGCTTTCTTTCCTTTTGGAACCATCACTGGAGCTGAGGCAAGGTTTCCTGCCACGTGTGTTGTCATGCGCTGTGGTCATTGTGTAGATTCGCTGCCTATGGTTTAATTTCAGATTAAAAGGCACGTTTGATGAGATTGTTCCCAGCGGGAAGGATGCGAGGAGATTTGATGTGCTTCACATCACATGTTTCTGTGTGACCGTCTTTATACAGCAAGTGCAGGCTAAATTGAAATTTGTCAAAGGATTTGTGATGAAATCTTTATGTGTGTGTGTTTGTGATGCTGTGATCGATATTTTGAACCACCTTGATGTGGAAGTCTCAGTAGAGTGTACTATAAGTTGATTTGACATGTTATAATCCTCGCTTTCCCCAGAAAGTTGCGACCTTTGACAGTTAGGACACCTTTGATCATGTCTGTGAGTTAAAGCTCTGAGGACCTGTGAGAGCTGTCAGAGTGACAGTCTATAAGGACATTTCCTTCTCTCTCTCTCTCTCTCTCTCTGTCTCTCTGTCTCTCAGCATGAGGCCTTAGATGATACAGCAGCAGCCCTATAAAACTGTAATGATGCCACAAGGCATTTTGATGATCCTTCCATCCTTTCTGTCTCTCTGGTACAGGATGACCTTCTGGTGGCATCAGCAGAGTGTCCCAGCGATGATGAGGATATTGACCCTTGCGACCCAAGTTCAGGTGGGTTAGGTTAGTCATCTTTCTTTTATATTATTACTGTCCATGTGTCATCTTTTTCTTCATATTCTCCATTGTTCTGTTTTGAAACCATCCCTCAAAGATTATTTGATCACAGGATTGTTTCACTGCAGTTTATTACTATTTCTGGTAAAAGTCATCAGATTTGACATTTTTCCGAACGCTGTTAGTAGCAACATGAAACAGTCGAAAAAAGCGCTTCAAAATACAAATTAGATCATTTCGCCCAAAGCCCAGCCAGGCAGATGCTTTATACAGCAGAGTAATAAAAACATTCAAGTAAATATTGTTTTTTAATACCTAATTGGAATAAAAGCATCTGCCAAATGCAAAAAAATGCAATGTTAATGTAGTTTTAGAGCCAAGCTATTTGTGTTTTTGTCCTTTTTGAACGTTAAAATGTTGAGTGGCACTAAAAAATAACAGCGGAAAAGGGTGTGGACGAGTTTTTTATTTGTTCGCTCTCAAGTACTTATGGTACTGCATGGAAAACTAGAACACATAGCTTGTGCTTCTACGCTGCCTTACCTGGCAAAATGATTTTTATGCTTTTCCTTGATGATTTGTCATATAATATTCAATGTTTCCACAAAGAACCTTGGCTATGTTTAATATACATGAGTAATGGGATTTCAGTCCAGTGAATTATCATGTGGGTGGGGCTTCCTGATTCCACAGAATCAGAAAGCAAGTGACAGACAAAATCAACCGTTGCTTGCGCAGATGGCTAAGACGGAAACATTGGCGAGACAGCTTTTTCATTTCAATTTTCATTTGTCGTGTCGTGCTTGGTTGAGAGACACATGGTAACCTGAGGTATACTTTTTTTTGCACATGCTGTTAATATAAAAAATGTTCAGAGTGTGTGCTGACTTTTAAGTTCGTTTAATCAGTCTTAGTCTCTTTAAACAAACTTAATACGCCATTATTATGCCACATATTTTATGTGCTGTATACTAAGACATTATTTTGACTCTTTGACCAATATCTGGTCTCTTTAAGCATAATTTTATCCCTAGATTTTCCAGTTATTTATGTATTGTATGCTGGACATATTTAGAGGTGTATTTTTGGAAAGGCCAGCACGCATGCTAACGTAGCATGTTCAGCTTTTCCCATTTCTCCACTCAGCGGGTGCATCCTGGTTACGCAGTCAACTGCGTAAACCGCTTTTGACATGAAAAATGAAGCACAAAGGTTAACCCAATCCTTCAGCTGCCTTAGCGACCGCAAGTGGCCTGGGCGGCAGTCATATTACACATGGCAAATGCAAGCATTTCGAGACACAATGAAAAAACATGCTGCCAAATCTGGATGCAGCATTGCTAATCATTGAATGTTGCCTAAAGCGGATAATTTACAATGTAAATAAGCACGTCCTCTTTCCAGTTGTAAAAAGGAAAGGTTTCGCTGTCGTCTCCATCCATAACTCCCGCTGTACTTTGTCATCATCTCATTTTCTGCACCTGCGGGTCGCAGCGCATCAGACCTAAGCCTTGAACGGCTTTGTTACAGGTGTTGTTTTGCCGAGCGTTCGTGCCTTGCCCGCAGCCGCGCTGCCTCACAGTTGCATTCCCCTCTCTGACAGACATAAATCAGAACAAACTACGCTACACTGAACCGCACGCCAGAAATCTTAAATGACCAGAAAATGAAGTTCACTCACTGGTCGCAGTTTGGAAAATATTTATTTTATAAATACATATTCATTCTGATCACACACTTATCTGCGCCCACAATACAAGATTGACAGGGGAAGTATGTTTGCGCAAGCTTACAGTAAATGTTTGTTCATTCATTCAGAAAGATATGCAGCGGCGGTAAATGCACGTGTTGGTACGTTTAAGGTTGAGTGTCATTAGTCTGCTTTATGTCCTGTTTACTGAAGTGACTCGGGAGTAGTTTCTCAGACGGATATCTGATCTTGTCAGGAGGGGAATCAATTTGGCGAAGAAATATTGATTTTCGTGTCTCCTTCCAGTTCAATCAGTTACTCTTCCACACATTTTTCCATTCCGCTTCCTACTAGCCCATTTCTTGTTAGCTCATCGCCAAACAATGGCGTGGAAGTATCAGCAATATTGAAATTGCTCTAGCAAATTCATATATAACTCCGCTTTAAGCTTCATAATTAGTAATTAAGCACATATAGAGATTTGTTTCATTGGCTTTAATGAATGCTCTCGCTCCCTTTCTTGTGTATCCACAGCTCACCCTCCTCCGCCCGAGGCGAAGGGTTACCCCAGCCCGGAGGTGATCCGGGAATCCAGCAGCACCACAGGCATGGTCGTGGGCATCGTCGCGGCCGCTGCCCTGTGCATATTAATCCTACTGTACGCCATGTACAAATACCGAAATCGTGACGAGGGCTCGTACCACGTGGACGAGAGTCGCAACTATATCAGCAATTCAGCCACGCAGCCCAACGGAGCGGCGGTGAAAGAAAAGCCCATCGGCGCACCCAAAAATAAAAAAGATAAGAAAAACAAGGACAAAGAGTACTACGTCTGATTTTACAGACATCCCTCCCCCTTATAATCCCGCCCACAGATCCAGTGCTCCGAACTCACACGCAAAAGGGGAGGGGAGGTCAACCTGTGTATAGTAATCGAGAAAAAAAGATTGACAAAGACACAAACTGTCTTAGTTCTATCTAAGACAGGATATACTGTTACTAACAATGAGAAAACATACTTTATAACCAAGCACACAAAAACTTTACCAAGTTGAGAAGTGTGTACGAAATGGGCAGCGAATGGACTGCGGAGGAACCCAAAACTTTGAGAGCTGTGGAAAAGGGGGGGTGTCAGCGTTCTATGTTCAAGTGTATCGCTGACAGACACGGCCGCTGGTTAGAATTACATGTATTTCATATTATGTTGCCTGTATAAATGTGTTGCCAGAACATTTTCCCTCTAAAGCCAGAAAAACCACGAACATCTGCAACAATCCAAACAAACATTTGTTTGATGGGACAAAAAAGCAAGGAAGGATTTACAATAAGATGCTACCTACGATTGTTAAATCAGCCAAAGTATTTGACTCCCTTTTCTGATGGCAGTATTGCAAGTTTGGATGAGACGGGGATGTTGGGAACGGAACAGATTTTCGTTTGCCGGACAAAGCCCTTGCTGTCAAAGAGAGTTGCGGAGGCCTTAAATATCAATCCGAGTGTAAAGGTTATTGGATTTTCTTCTGTTTGTATGTTTGTCGAAACGCTGACAGATTGCGCTGGTGAAGACGAGGAACACCGGGGCCATTTGGGATAGATTGAGAAAAACTCCATGCACGTCAAGTATCTTATTACATGTTTATATACGGTGCAAAGACTATCTGTGTGCTCTCTGGACTGTGGCTGAAGTGGTGTTTTATAGCCTGTTATATAGATGATGCCAACTACAGTATACCTGCTCTTCAAACTTTTTTTTTTAGAAAAAACGAAGGCGAAAACAAGGAAAAACAGAAACTTAAATGTCAATGTGTTGCAATAGCGATAGAACCGTTTCTGCCATTAGCTACGATGATTTTATTTTCCCTTCTTTATGCGCATCTTCAAAATATGTTATTTTTGACATACTCCTTCCTTCCTTTATTTGTTTTTGTGTTTACTGTTGTGTCAACAGGAAAAGTCAACAGTTTAGGTTTTGGAAAGCAAGCAGATATGTGGAACTACGATTTTGGACTGTTTAAGCAATATTCTCTTGCTTGTCTTAGTGACCAAACAAATTATGCATGGTATTTAGAACTCAGATCTGCTGGGAGACGATAGCATAATCTCAAAGTAACACTAAGGAATTCAGTCCCCCAAAATTTGAGCATTGGATTATAGCACAAAGATGAAAAAACAACCCGTCAAAAGTGTTTGCAAACATTTTTATCTTGTACTGTGTGGAATGTACAAGAGGTATAAAAATATATGACCTTCTGAATAAAATGTTTGCTTTTTGTTTTTTTGTGTGTTTTTTATTTGTGTACAATTTTTCTATAATACCTTCTTTTGTTTTTATTGTGACAATTCTTTGATGACCTCAAAGTGAAGATTTATTATGAAAAAATAGTTTTGAAAAATCAAATGAATAAATAAAATATTAAGACCTATCAAAGCAGTTGTCCTTAATTTTCTTTTTATATAGATGCAGGGCTGTCACGGTATCCAATTTTCATTGCACAATTATTGCGCTCCAAAAATCACGGTAACGGTATTATCTCAATGTTTATCTAAATGTTTACAGTATAAAGAGGAATAAATGATGCCATCAATGAAATTCATTTTTTTATTGGTGTTTTGTCTGTTATTTGGTCAATGACTCACACTTAAAATAAAAGTATATGAAGGCAGAGAGAGTTTTTAACCATTGTAACCGTTGTGTTGAAATATTTCATGGGTGCTGAATAGTTTACGATATTACAATATGTGTAGACACGATTTCGATCACGATTTCGATCATTGTGGTTTTTAATATCCCGATTATTGACAATACCGGTATATTGTGACAACCCTAATGTCAGGATGTATTATTTCAGTGTGTTTTAATAGTTGTCTCATCAAGTTTTATGTTATATTTAGTCAAAATATCTTGTTGAATATTTATCTTTAAACCACCACTTACATGTGGCATCCGCTATTTTGTTTTTCATTATCGTTTGTCTTTTGGTTTCAGTATATTGTCCTGTTAATAAACAAAAGCTTTGCTTCTATGGACCAAACATTATGTACGTTCCAAACATAAATTCTTCCCAGGGAACCTTGAAGGGCCAGTCATGCTGTGTGTGGATATTGAATGAGGCCATCGATCCAACATAACAAAGAAAACACACACTGTTACGTTCCTTTTGAAGAAGAAGATGTTATGATAAAAGCTCTCTGGCAGAGATGGGCAGTGGAGAGGGTTCGGTGATGGTGTTAGATGGTTGAGGATAGCGCCTCTCTTTAATTTTCTGCACAGGAGGAGGCAACAGAACAGCTGGTGTGAAATAACTACCCCTACAGGGAGGTATGCGCTGTAATTTATGATTCATGAATTATTCACACCCGCCATAGACTTTTCATCAGGCCTCATTTCAACACACTTTGCAGAGGGAGTGTGGGAGGGAGGGGCAGCTGGGCTGGACGTTCGTCACGGCCTTGAGACAATCTTCCCTTCCCGGTTTTATTTAATTGTCGAAAATCATAGTTGGAGGAACAGCAGAAATGTGATTGAATATATGTAGATGATATTCTGTCGTCAAAAAATTGAAAAAAGAGTAACTCTGGGTTTCAATAATGGATTTGTGAAAGATGTGTTCCCTCACAGGTTGTTGAATTAAAAAGTGTGTAGTAAATACAAAGAGTCTGCATCTCTCACAGTACTAACATCATTAATCATGAGGTTTAACCTTGAAGGTGTAATGCCATTGATTTAGCGACATAACACATCGGATCCAACACCCGCTTTTGTGTCCTCAACCTGTTGTTGCTCTCAGTCTCTTAAATCAAAATGACATATGAACATGATTTAAACCGTGTGACAGTTTATTACCATTCTGTAAATGGTAGCATGACAAATCTTTCCTGCAGTGGCCTTTGTTTAATAAATGGCTCTCATTACCTGAGTCTAAAAATATATTCAATTACACAGATATTTCTTAAAATGGAGAGACAGGCTTCCAATATGTTTCCAGTTCCATAAATGGACAGTGTGGTATTTTCATTATGCAAAAATTAAATTTTAATGAAATTTTCGAAAAATCATTGTGCTTTATTGCATTGAACCCTAGACCAGATAGTGTTACATATCTATGCTGAACATCGATCTTTCTCTTTGCTTTTTTATTCATTGTACATATTGTTTATATGCTTGTAATGGAACAGAGGGGACAAATTTGCTACAAATAGCAAATTTGTGTTTGCTATTTGTAGCTAATGCAAATGCTATTATAAGAAGATTTACAGAGAACCAAATCAGGAAATACAGTTTCACTAACTAAATATTAAAATGGGAGTGTGAAATGGATAGGTGCAACAGACGTTTGAAAGACGATAGGTGAAACAGACGCCTTTTTGAATGCATACATCTATTTTTAAAAACTCTGGGAAATTTGCCTGCTTACAAATCAGTGGAGGAATAAAAGTCTATCTGTTATATAAGCTCATCTCCACAGCACCCAATAATTCAGAAACTGCTGCTTAAATTGGGTTTGCTTTCAGCCTAGATTTTGCAGTGTATGTGAGACTAAAAGGTTTATAAAGAAGCAACAGAATTGTATTACAATCATTTTTTACCTTTCAAGTATTTATATTCTAAGCATAATTTGTATAAATGGTTAAGAGACTTTGTGAACAGACGTTATTAATTGTTTCTGACATGCTGTTTCAAAATCACACTGTTCCAAACCACTTCCACTGCTGGCAGTGCAACTACTCTGTAAAAAAAATATTTGCTGCTTTAATTTTTAGTTTCACTTAACTTTGGTTTAGAAGTAATTTTAACTTTTTTTAATATTAACTCAAAAAAGTTAAAGCAGCACTATAGAACGTTTGCTTACAGGTGCCCCCATGTGGTTGACAAGCACAATTGTCTGTTACCAGTGTCGTAATGTCGCTGTATAAGCTTCCCCGTGGGCAGTGCAATACACGTGAATTTGTTTTCTAAGTTGATGGAACCGGCAAATGCAGAAACATCGTTTGGAAACAATAACGCACTCTTCCACAGGCAGGGGATGGGCGGGGCTGTGTGTATCGACCCGAACACAGAACTTACAGAGTGTGCTTGTAGCCTCTAGGAGGTTGCTCAGTTAGCTGTGGCAGTAGAATTTGTCCAGTTAAGAGTTGTTCTACCACTGAAATCATTTTGAGACATTATTTTAAGGTAGAAAAACTACAAAGTGTTGCTTTAAGCAATTTCAACTCATTTTTGTAAGTTGAATCATCTCACCACTGGCCAAAATTTAAAATAAGCTGAAATGTCTTATAAACCAAACTTGTAAATTAAACTTTAAAAAGCCAGCAAAGATTTTTTTACAGTTCACAACAATGCAGCACATGTTAATGTTATTAATGACAGAGGACAGTGTGAATTACTCAGTTTAGCCATTTTTATACATGGACTGCCTGTTTGCTCAACTATGGAAGACGGGAAGGTTAAAGGAACAAAATGAATCCGTGAAAAAATCTGTTCTGAAAAAATAATTAATTTCTCAACTGCATTTGGTTCCAGCCGTGAGTCAGCATTTCCATCAACTAATGGCACCAGAACAAGGGCCAAATCACTAACAAGGGAATTTAGCAAAATACACACAGTTTATCGTAGCTCTAATTTGACATGATTTTAGTTAATTGGGTACAATGCCAGGGGCAGGCTTTCACTTGAGGGACTGCTGGGAAAGTTGGAGCAGTTTTGATCCATGGGAATCGTTACTTTTCTAGGTCATATTCATACTCTGTGTCAAACTAAATCTGAGCCAGTTTAGGTCTATTCATTTGTGTGTACAATTGCAAACTGAGACACATGTACATGATACAGGACACATGTTGGTGTTCGTGTAGAAAATCTATAAAATGCAACAAACCATATTGTCAGGGCTGGGGAGTAACAAAATACATGTAATTTAGTTACGTATTTAAAATACAAAATTGAGTAACTGTAATTCATAACAGTTACTTTTTAAATGGTGGTAATCAAATTACAGTTACATCCGAAACTTTTTTTAGATTACCAAAGTGATTACTTTAATGGTATTTATTTCATTTAAACCTTATATTAACTGTAATGGGCAATTAATGTAAAGAGCAATCAGTGATTCTCTGACTCTAACAATCTGCAAAAGCATCCTAAACTACAGTTCTGCTCATAGGTTTCATGCCCCTTGCAGAATATGCAAAATTTTAACAAAATAAGAGGGATCTGGGTTGAGTGGCAGAGCCAGAGGGGGGTCCAAGGTGGCACTGAACATCCCTGACATACAATTGACTTCACCGCACACGAAAGTCAAGCGAGTCGGCGTTTATCGCTATTTTTACTTTGTTTAGATCGGGAAAAAAGTTGTTGTGTGATGGATTGTACAGCGCGAAATTGGAAATTTATTTTTAAGGACTGACGAAAGATAGAAAAGAAGCATATGGATCGCTGCAATTTGCTAAACAAAAGGAATATTAAAACGCACACGCTTGCTTGCTAGCCATTTCAAGTCAGACTCAGCCAGGTACGTTTTTTTTGTTGAACCATACCATTATTGTGTTATCTACCTATACTTTCTAATGTTACATTTTTAAAATGACGCAAATGTAAAGATTTCCCAGAGTTTTCTAACCTAAGATAAATATAAAATGTTGGGAGAGATCCCATATTTCTTTTAACATTCTAAGCAGTTGTACTACATACAAACTTTAGAAATACACAAGAAGGAAGCATCGTGTTTTAAATAAGTTTCACTGTTTAGCCTTGGCTTTAGGATTCTTAAACAACTTTTCATTGTGTAAGTTAACGTTAGGCTCCACTAACAAATAGTATCGGTTCCCTACATACATTGTTTACATCAGGGTCGGAAATTTACAGAGGCTTTGTAAAAGAAATGACAACAAGGTGAACAAAACTGCTCTCCGCATTCAAGATAAAGGAGGAAAAGCAGTCCCTGCATACTAAAAAACGTACTCGGTAACTAATGGGGAAAACTCCTTTTTCTCCGATGACTGAAGCTTTACAATAATGCAGTGAATACCGCACGGTCATTGGTGCGTGCAAAGTAAAACTTGCAAGGACCTATGGCGATGGCGCCCACCAAAATGGGCGGGGCTTATGGCTATATAAGCAGACACATCGCCATAGGGTCCTCAGGTTACTTCGACTGAAGCGACGACCATATACAGCTTGTAAGCACGGCCAAGAACGCAGTACTCATTCCGGTATCTCAGGGAACCGAGGTATAAATTCAGTCAGTTTGGGGTCTCCCATGGGGCATTGAATGCCCAAAGAAGAATATGCCAGCGCGATAGCCTCAACTATCCATTTAGATAGTCTATGCTTCGTGACCGGAGACCCTCTGGTGCAGTCGCCGAAGCAGACAAAAAGCTTTTCCGACTGCCTGAAGGGGGCGGAACGCTCAATGTAAATCTTAAGCTCTCTGACTGGAGAGAGCAGATTCAGCTCCGGGTCCTGCTTGGAGGAGGGGAGTGCATAAACTGTCACTACCTGCGCTCTAAACCGAGTAGAGAGCACCTTAGGTACGTAACCATGTCTTGGTTTGAGGACTACCTTAGAGTCGTCAGGCCCAAATTCAAGACAGGAGGGGCTCACAGAGAGTGCCTGCAGATCGCCCACACGTTTTACCAATGCTAATGCTAGAAGCAGAGAAGTTTTAATCGTTAGGGGACGGAGGTCTGCAGACTGCAGAGGCTCGAAGGAAGGACCCTTCAGAGCTCTCAACACTGTGGGTAGATCCCATATGGGAACCCTTCAAGAAGCGAATGGCCAAGTCGTTCTTTCCCACTCCTTGGCCCGCTTTGGGGGCATGAGAAGCTGCAATTGCTGCCACATAGACCTTGAGCGTGGAAGGGGAGCGGCCCTTATCCAACAGTTCTTGCAGGAAGGACAGAATTAGTGATATGTCACAGGATTCTGGGTCTGCGCCGCGGGTTGCACACTAGGCGGAGAAGACAGACCACTTGAGGGTATTGAGTCGGCTTGTAGACAGAGCTCTAGCCTGTGATATCGTGTTCATGACACTCTCGGGGAGGACCGTAGGCTCCCATCAAACGGCCAAAGGTGCAGAGCCCACAGCTCTGGTTGGGGGTGCCAAATCATGTTGCCTGCCTGAGAGAGGAGGTCCCTTCTCAGGGGAATAGGCCACGGGGCTGCTACGAGCAGCTGAGACAGTTCCGCAACCCAAGGCTGGTTCTTCCAGAGTGGGGCTACAAACAGCACCTTGTGCGCCTGTTCTATGATCCTCCTGATCGTCTGTGGTATGAGAGCGATCAGGGGGAAGGCATAGAGGAGCCGGTTGGGCCTTGCCGAAGACTTCCCAGATTTTCTGAACCGACCTGGGGTGGAGTGTCCATTCCTCTGAAGGGACGTTGCTCCGAGATAGCATATCTGCTCCCTGGTTCAGTCTGCCCGGCACATGAGTTGCCCTCAGTGAGCGCAGATTGCACTGCGCCCATTCCAAGAGGCGAAGTACCAGGGAAAAAGGCGTCTTGAGGAGAGGCCTCCCTGGTGATTTATGTAGGACACCACTGTCATGCTGTCCGATCGGACTAAGACGTGGTGGTCCCGTAAGACCGGCAGGAAGTGGTGAAGAGCCAGCCATACTGCCTGCATTTCTCGGCAGTTGATGTGCAGGTCCTTTTCCTGAATTGACCAGTGGCTGAAGGCCGGTGTGCCATCGCACAGAGCCCCCCAACCCTTGTTGGAGGCGTCTGTCGTGACCACCTTTCGTCTGCATGTGGTGCCCAGGGGCACACCCTGCTTCAACCAAAGAGGATCCCTCCATGGGGCTAGAGCAGTTACACAGACTTGATCCACCAAGACGCGTAGGCGTCCGAGACGCCAAGCATGTGGCGGAACTCTCGGTTTCAGCCAGTACTGCAGCAGACGCATCCGAAGAACGCCCAACTGCAGTACTTGTAACACCCGGAACAGAACGGGGTGCTTGGGCGCACAAAAGAGCCTTCTTTGAAGGAGGTCCAGCCGCAGCGAGACACGGTCCCTTCCTCTTCCTCACCTCAGTCTCAGGAAGGTGCCTGAGGCGCAGGGTCCAGCGTGATCTTTGGCCAGGGTCCCTGCGTTGAGGGTGGGGGAAAAGTCTCCCAGAGCGAGAGCGTTGACGCGTCTCAGCTCCTGTTGCCTTCTGAGCAGTGGGGGGCATGGCCTTAACCAGCTGTTGAGTTGGCGCTGGCTTGGGGTGAGCCGATGCAGTTCTGGATCCGGGTCTCTTGGGCAGGAAGTGCTTCATGGCCTGCGAAGATTTCTGCGCTGCCGTCAAACGTTCCGCAAAACCCTCCACCGCTGGTCTGAAGAGGCCGGCAGCGGAAATTGGAGCGTCGAGGAAGGGGACCTTGTCAGCATCTTTAATCTCTGTGAGCGTCAGCCACAGATGGCACTCGAGCATCACGAGACTGGCCATCAATCTGCCTATCGCCTGGGCCGTGGCCTTGGTGGCACGTAGAGCAAGATCCGTCGCGCTCCGCAGCTCTTTGAAGGACGCAATGTTGGTACCGGACTCATCCATGCCCTGGAGGAGTTTGGCCTTGTACACTTGAAGCACTGCCATGGAATGCACTATTGAAGCCGCTTGGCCGGTGGACGAGAATGCGCGTCCAGCGAGGGCTGCGGTGGTTTTGCATGGCTTTGAGGGATGAGCTGCTTTCGCCGTCCAACCGATGGCCGAAGGCTGACACAGATGTGTGGCCACCGACTCATCGAGTGGAGGCAGCTTCTCATATCCTTTTTCCTCTGCGCCGTCAACCGAGGTGAGTTCATGACCTGGTGAGTTCATCGTGAACCTCCAGGAAGAACGGTGAAGTCCGCTGACGAGGGGCTAGGCGGCACCCCGGCAGGAACCATTCATCCAGGCGGCTGCGAGCGGGTTCCTCCGGAGAGGACCACTCTAATCCCAGCTCCTCCACAGCCTTAGTGAGGACCCGAAAAAGCTCGGAATCCACACCTGGCGCAGGTTCGCTTTGCTCTATAGACGGCAGGGGGGCGGGGTCGAAAACCGTGCCCGACAGCTCCTTCCCGTCTGAAGTCGCTAACGACATGCTGTCGTCTTCCTCGAAATCGCTTCCGCCAAACGAGACCATGTCATCTGCGGATGTCGGTGGACGCTGGTCAGCCTGGGAAAAACGAACTGGCGAAATTTCTCTCTGTGGAGAAGGCGAGGCACACCGAGGGGACGTGAGCCAGCACTCCCCCGAGCGCTTAGGTCCTCTACCCCGCTGCTTTGTCCCCGCAGAGCCCTGTGGGGGTGAAGCGAGAGGGATCGAGGAGCGGATTTGCTCTCAGAAAAGAAAGCTATCTGCAAGCGCAGAGAAGAGAGTCATGCTCTCGCAATGAGGGCATTCCGTTTCTCTGAGTGCGTCTTGAGCGTGGGATGCTCCCAAGCATGAGACGCACTCGCCGTGACCATCAGCGGCGTGCAGGCGTACCCCACACGAGTGACAGGGACGGCGCAGCATTTGCAACAACGCCGCAGGAAATTTGCTCAGGAAATTTGTTCTTTTAGAGCTTTGCCAGATGGCGGCAGGGAAAAGGAACCAGCGCTGCTGAAGGCCAGCAAAATTGCTGAGCAGAGAGGTCCAGTCCACTGCAGTGCTTTTCCGACGGCGAAGCTATCAGTCCGTATAATGTATAAATGTATAAATCTCAATTTCACAAAAATGTCCCCTTATGACTGGTTTTGTGGTCCAGGGTCATTTTTTTTCAAAAAATAAAAAGAAAGAAAAAATAATGTTGCATCCTTATTCACTAATAAGTGACATCTTCAGTAGTAGGTCAGCCTGTTTCAAATTCATCCAAAAATTTGATGAAATCTGTCATTGTCTCCAAAACTTAAGGTTATACTGTACATTTACTACAATAAAGGAGGAAAGAACATGTGTGAGATGTTGTTTGAAGAACATTCATTAGTCAAAATGTGTTTGATGGCACAACCTGATTTCTTCTGGTCGTTTAGATGAATAAATTTGGTTACTTGTGCAGCTGATAACTGTAAAAGTCAGCACACACAATGCATTTACATAAGACGTCATACGTGCAGGTGCACAAGATGCACCAAGTTGTAAATGTTAATCAATTGTAATTGGATAATTTCGGTTTTAATCGGTTTTACTGTTCAACATCATCTTTCACCATTTTTCATGAACATTATAACCACTAACATGGTGAAAAACGTAATATGATATTATATTTGCCAGGTCAATTTGCATACACATGAGCGTGTTGGTGCTTGTGTGTAAAATTTGATGAAATCTGAGCCACAATCTTCATCCTTTTTGTTATACTATGTTCAGCGAGATTGATCTGTCAAGCTCGCTGCAAGTTTTTTTCCATATTTTTATACGAGATATGAGAGCTGTGTAATTAACTGTGAAAAACCCGTTCTTTGTATAATTATGTTCTTTGACTCGTCATCTCCTCAGGGCCACAAAGACCAGCTCGTCTTATCTCTCTTCCACAGTTTATAAATACAAAAAATGTTTCTTCTGAACTCCAAAGAATACAAATAACAGGTCACAATGTGATGTGGCTCACCATTTCGCTGTAGTCTTCAAGAGCACGGCAGATTATAAGAGAGAGAAAAAACATTGACTTTGCTTTGCCTTACCTGTCAAAACAAGCGGAAAAATGAGACGTTTTCTTCCTTCCTCTATCTCCTTCCAGCTTGTTGACAGCTCTATAAATCATTATGAAATAATTGTGTGTTTTTAATTAAATGTGAGATGGTTGCTATCAGTATGCCAGGCTCTGGCACGGAGGCATTGTGTACTTCTGAGGATGTGAGTCCAAGACTCTGGTGCGCAGGGTGGGGGCCATAACTCAGCCCCGGGGGGACAGCTATAGGCACACTGGTATAAATACTGGCCCCTGGCTCGAAGAGAAGGACCTTGATGATGGCAGTGCTGTAATTGAATGCTCTGTATATTGTGTTATTACAGACTGCAGTGTCATATTTCATGCGTGGCTTTGGCAAAGTGCATTGGAGTGTGGTTGACGTCCTTATCGGGTATAGCTGTCTTGACTGCTCCAATCGAGTGTGGAACGGTCTAAAGAAAGCAAAGCAGATTTGGACCGGCGTGAATGGTGTCGCTAGTTGAATGCCCAATCTGTGCTTCGTTCGGCATCTTAATCTTAATCAAATGCGCCCATATATCTCAGCTGTCGTGTGACAACATGCTCATCTGTCTCGGAATTGTTCTTTGGCATTGTATTGATGACAAACCGTTATTTATTTATTTTTTGTGTACAGCAAGATGGATGAGGATTCATCGAAGTAGACACTACATACAATGATTCCATATATTACATCACACGCAATAAGTGTAGTTTAGGATGAAAGACACGTTGGTGGTTTACAAATAAACCGTAAATGTGTCCTATGGCCTGAGAGCAAAAGAAAAAATGGAAAGAAAAAACGTATGCTGTTTTATATAAATAAATAAAAATATATGAATAATATAAAAGTATATATTACACATTTACAGCATATTCATCAACTACCCATGTATCAGAGCAGCAGTGTTTTTCCATTACCATCAGATTTCAGTGGTTCACATGGTTCAGACTGTAATATGTTAGAAAGCCAAGGCCGTTTTTTGTTTTACCTTTTCTCGTCTGCTCTTACATGCAGGTAATTTCATTAAGTGTGTTACCTTGAAAGAGCTTCTCTCTGATCAAATACAAAGGTCGGAGCTTTGACTTTTTTCTGGGACTAATTAAGAAGCTGTTAGTGCTCAGCCAGCCAGTCATTTTCTATGGAGAGAAGATAATTATGGTCCGTCCCGTATAAATCAGTCTGAGGGCTTTTATTTTAAAAGTCACATGATATTGTGATATTGGCCACTTCAAAAGCAATCCATCAGATGTACTTGTATAAACGATTACGTTATAAATCCAATCATTACAACAAGAAAAATGTCACTTTCACTTAGAGACATAAAATGTATGTGTTTGCAATGCATCCGAGACAATACAGTGTGATCACATTCCTATATGGTAATCTAGAAAAATGAAAATGATGCGTAAATCACAAACTGTCTAGCTGCAACAGTAAACAAGTTCTTCAGTTTGGAATTAATTCAAGACATGAGTGGATTATTTATTTTGTTGCTGAAGCTATAAAAAAATAGAGACAGTAGAAATATGACCACCACTAAAGGTCTTTGCACATACAATCCGAAATTTTCGTATACGTTATTTCGTAAATTCGTCACGGACAGAAACCTTGCACACTGAGTCCGATGCGTATTTATTAATCCGTTGCGGAAAAAAATCGCAAAACAATACAAAATGGAGTCTTCAAGCAGTGATGACGATTTTGTTGTCCTCTCTCTTCTTAAAAAGAGAAAAATAAAGAGGAAATATTGGGTCCATCCAGTCCTGAGGTTGTGTAACGAGGAAGGAGAGTTCCACCTCCTTATCATGGAACTGCGGGATTATCCTGACCGATTTAAAATTTACTTCCGGATGTCAGTTGCTCCGTTTGACGCTTTGCTAGCGATGCTGAAGCCACATATTAAAAAGAAGACCACCAATTTCCGTTAACCAATTGATCCTGAACAGAGACTGGCAGTATGTCTAAGGTGTGGACACACACACACAAGCCGCAGCACGCACGCACACAAGCGCACCAAACTGTGGCATCGGACGAGTTTTACATTGGGTACAATAGCCAAAACACCTTTGAAAACGATTCCTACAGATGCGAAAAACGCAGAAAATAGAACCCGGTCCGAATTTTTTTATGACGGACGGAAATATCGGAGGCAGTGTGTAAATGTGATTGACTCAACGTGAGGTCGTATTTATTTTTTAACGTGCGGAAATTTCGGACGAAAATTTCGGACTCGATGTGCATTGGCCTTAAACCTTAAAGAGACAGTTCACCCAAGAATGAAAATTCTCTTGTTCCAAGTATAAAATTATAAGTATAAAAGATATTTGAAAGAATGCTTGTAAACCAAACAGTTCTCGGCCACCACTGACTACCATAATATAAGAAAAATTGCACTGGTCAAAAGTGCCCCAGAACTGTTTGCTTTCCTACATTCTTCAAAATATCTTCTTTTGTGTTCAACAGAACAAAGACATTTATAACACAAATTTTCTTACATGATAGTCAATGGTGGCCAAAAACTATCTTGGTACAAGCATTCTTTCAAATATCTTTCTCTGTTTATCAGAACAAAGAAATGTATACATATTTTAAATAACTTGAGGGTGAGTAAAAATTTTAATTTTGGGGTGAACTGTTCCTTTAAGGATGCTGTACGTTTTTTATCAAAATGCAGGCAGAAAATGTCAATATTACCTTACAGGCAGCTATCGCTGAAAACCAAAATCGTGTCCAGAAATATCACTCTTGGTCTGACAGCTCTAGACTCTATAAACGGCAGTCAGATTCTTTGAGCCAATCAGAACGCTTTGACATGTTTTCTACCTGTCAATTATTTTAGACATTCACAGTGCAGCCCTATATATGGGAAGCAACAATCCGAGAACGTCAGTTTGTCAGTTGTTACTGTAGTTTGCCGTGCAGGAATATTTTGGTACTCTTGCTTTTGAAAACAGCTAACCGTGTAGTACACAGGGTCCGTGTTGAGGTTTGGTTTATTTTTCTCACCTCTGGAAGTAAAATGATGTGCTGCTGATTTCCAGCTTCATCCATGCATCGCCGTGTGTGTGTTTTCATGTCTTTTGAGGGGCAGGGTTTTGATAAGAGGGGTGTCCCTAATTTACTAGCAGAAATCTAGAATCTAGAAATGGTTCTAAAATCTAAATACATTGCTCACAGGACCTCATTTAATATATCTTTCTTAATAAAAATGATATATATTTTAATGTTTTAAGATTATTAGTTTAGTTTTTGCTCTATGAAAATGAGACAGAAAATGAGAAAGCATCCATTCTGCTGCTTGAAAGAATAGGAAAAATCTCAATACTCCCACCTCACCATCATCTTTTTTCCTGATTTGATCCATTTGAGTTCATTTTTGTCCGATTTTGTTGGTGATTTGAGGTGTTAGTTCAGTTTTATGAGTTTTAGAGATGCAGAAGCTGCATGCCTCATGCCTAGATAGAAAATAGCTGCCTGGGGGCATTGCCAAGATGGCTGCCAAGTAAACTGACTTAAAGGGAATTTGGTAGCATTGCATTGTGGGTAGAAATACTTTATTTGTTTGAGTTTGTTTTAAATTCTGTCATTATTTACTCACCCTGATGATGGTTTAACCCTACAAGCAATTATTTTTCGATGGAGCACAGGAGGATTACTTCTGAATAATCTGTAAATAGCTTTTTTCATACAAGGACATGTAGAGTTTTTGGAGTGAACTATTTCTTTAAAAAAAACAGATACAGTGCAGAGTATGAAGAAAAATATAAAAAATGTTATATTGCAATAATTTTTGCTCTCTGTGTAAACAGTATAAAATCTTTGGACAATAACCGCACAGCACATTTAAGGTGATTCTTATTTAACGTGTATTATTTCAGTTTGAACAAATAAATAATTTTGAGAATTTGTGTTTAGATACTATATATGGAGATATAACATTTCTACCTCTTGAAAGCATAACATCCAGCAATTCTGTAATTTTTTGGCATTGACCCTTATGATTGAATGGCTTTACCGTGGATTGCAAAAAGCAAAACGCAATTTAAATCTCAGAGCTAAATGTGTGTGAGAAGGAGCTACATCCTATGATTTAACCTTGGGTATTGTGAATACCTAAGCAGTAAGCTGTTCCATCTCTAACCAGTTACCAATCTCGCTTCGAGATGGGTAGCAGTACCACGGCAATGGCCTTGCAATCTTAAACACTGCTGGATATCTATGACATTGCATGTCTTCCATACGATGCCCCATCTCTAGTGCTGGTTAAGATAGACCTATTACACCAGCGAAGGAAATAAAGGAATACAACGCACGTTCACAAGACGGCCATGCCAGCAGGGGCTCGGTACGGTTCAACTGTCGTCTTTTGATGAGATGGCCCTATCACTGCAGTCGGACTATTCCCGACCGTGTATGTCTTTTTTAAAGTAGAGGACAGAACGGCGAGCCTTCCCGTCAAATCACTTGCTTTCAAAAGTATTATGGGCCGTGTAATGTTGTTCTAGCTGAGAAGCGCATGAGAGTGTTTACATTGTGATTGGTTCCACATCTCTGATGGTTTCGCAATTATCAGAACGTAGATGTTTAAAGCCTTCTGCGATGTAATCTTTTTACGTGCTTTCACAATGAAGTTGATCTAGAGCATCCTGTTTGTATTTTCGATGGTTTTTATGTTCTACCACTGGTGCCACTGAGCAACCCTGCAGTGTAAAACACTAATCGTAAACTGAGATCTCTGCAGTGTGGAAATAGACACAAAGAGCTGGCTGCTTTATCTGAGGGGTAGAGGGGTAAAAGATATGCTTATCATTTAGACGTTCTGTTAAAGTGTGAAAGGGGCGGCTAAACCGGGACACCAAGTGTGACATATCTGCTTTGTTCCAAAACCTATTGGGCTGCCTACAGAAACGCCGTTTTCAGACATCACAGGTGCGCTCCTGATGGGAAGTCGATTCCAAAATGTGGGTATCTTTATTTTGCTGCCTCCTTGTTTTGCCCAGATGTATATATTCAAATATTTCATTTAATATTAAAAAATATATATTACAAAAAAAAGTTTAGGTGTACTGTAAGTGTGTGTATATGGAGCTACATTCTAATTGATAAATGCTAAATAAATTGAAGTTACTTTATTGCTTGTCTCCTTTTATCACATTTCATTAACTGTTCCTCCATTTCGAAGTACTTCCCTTTTTGTCTTCTCATGCCCTCCTGCTGTACCTGAAAAGTCTGAGAAGGCTTGACTGGGGCTCGACCAAATCAACTGGAAACGTGTGTAGGTGTTCTGCCAAAGAAAAGATAACACGTAATTAGCATTATACATTATTCTACAGACTGATCGCTGATAGCCAATTGATATTTCTTTATGCATTGATACATTCAATATCATAAGTAAGACATTTGACATGGACCTGTATCAAATGCTTTTAAGAGTCTATAACATATTTTTGTGAAAAGGCACCTCTCATATTTAAAATCAGATTACTGTTCAGTATTTTATGGTATAACTCTAGTTTAACCTCAGCCTCCAAATGGAAAAGTTACTTAAATTTGTGTGCTCTCTGAGTGGAATGTATTTTAAGGCAAACGTTAAAAAAAACTGTAAAGAGACTTTCATTGATTTCTAAATCTTCATTCAGGTGTTTCATAGGTCAGAAATTGCCCTCTTCTATTTCCGCTAGCGATGGCACAGCTGAGCCTCTGGGCTGTCTGTCTGCCTGAGCACTGACCCTAGAGAAGACTTCAGAGCCCTGACATTTCTCTGGCTGGAATATGAATGGCAAGGTGCCAGAGAACTGCCCTGGATTATAATACCTGCACATGTGACGATTGACAATGAATCCTTTTTATCAAGCCTGGTACTATAAGTGCAAATCAGTGTCTCCATGTAAGTGCCCCTTTCTCTCTCTCTCTCTCTCTCTCTCTCTCTCTCTCTCTCTCTCTTTATGCACATCAGTCAAGTTCTTTCACACTAGACTAAATCAATAATTTCTTTTTAAACTTTGCTTTGTGCACATGTTGGAATAGAAAAGGGTCCTCCACAAACTGTTGCTATAAAATTAGAAGAACAGAATTTGATAAAATACCATTAAAGACGGTTTCATCGGATGCACGCGCGCTGCCCGAAGTTAACTTCCGGTCTGTGTTTGGTTATAATACTGTATATGTTTTATTTATTTATAAATATTTTCAATTCATTTTATATTACATTTAAATTAATATTGATTTTATGAAATTAATTGTATTCAATTCAATTAAAACTACTCAACAGTTATGGATTATTTGCTGAGGTCTACCGGGAGTTAAGTTTGGACCACATCACATTTGTTTATGTTGTTGCCACTGAAACCGTTTATATGCTACTAGTAGCATTAAAGCGACACCTTGGAACTTTTTGGAGGGTTAGAGATAGGGGATAGAATATACAGTTTGTACAGTATAAAAAACATTACGCCTATGGACTGTCCCCACGGGGATAGTCAACCAAAGCCTGCGTGTGTGCGTGCGTGCGTGCGTGCGTGAATAAATATTGAATAACAAATGAATAACACACACAAAAAAAGTGTCACGCCACGGGAAAGGCAGAATCCAAACGCAGGCAGTAGGTGAGGGAAAAACAATGATTTTAATAAATAAACAAAGCAACAACCCACGAGGGGGTAAAACAACAATAACCAAGGATACAAATACACAGATGAGACAGAACACAATAGACTCATTAAACTAGACTAAAACAACACTTGACATAACCTACAACTTCACTCGACTAGACTTAGACTTAGACTAGACTAGACTAGACTAGACAGATTACAAAACAGCCGCAATGTCATAAGCATTGGCATAAGGCACAACAACCTAACAATCGACCGAGCACAGGACAGAAAACACAAGGGCATTAAATAAGGAACCAAATCAAGCAGGGAACAGGTGAGGGGCATGAAACCATAACAAGATAATTAACGAGGTAACGAGAGGGCGGAGACCGGAGAGCTCCAGCGATGCCTACTAGCTTCCACACAGAACACGTGGTACTGTCATGATCCTGCCCCAGGACTAGAAAAACTTGACAAGACGAGGCAGAACCAGTAAGTTTAACAGGGCTAAGCATAAAATATAAAAAATGTTATCCTATGTGTAGTAGTGTAGTATTTCAAGTTTAAAATCATTTCCTTTCAATATTAGGCCTGTTGAAAGACTTCAGTTATATGCTGAGCTGCTTTGTCCTTGTATTACGCAATCTGTGTCCATTCAAAATAACATATTTTTTAGAAAATTAATTTCATGTTTATTCTTTTGGATCTCCAGAGACATAAATTCAGTCAAGTGTGGTTGGTAGTGTGGCTGGTAGTAGGCAAATTAAACGTTCGACATCTCAGAGATGGTGACGAGTGGAATATACTATTTTAAAATTTTCTCTCTACCCATACCTGATATCATTCACTGTTTAAAAAAACGTAATTTACAGAATTTTATTGTTATTTTTTTACAGATTCTTCACATATAATGTTGAAAAAATGTTTAAGTAGTTTGGAAATACGGTCAAAAACTGTCAAATTACAGGAAAAGACTGCAAATTTACAATAAATTTTTATTTTACGGAATATTTCCGCAGTCCCAGCTGACAGAACATTTCTGTTTTTTTACAGGATTTTTTATCACAATGTTGGAAATATTTCCAGATCTGTCAAAGATCGTCTTCACCCCTCATGTTCTCGGTTTAGTCCGCACAGCGTTATGTGTGACCGTGTGCTACATTTGAATAAACGTTTTGGCGTCCTGTGTCGTGGGGGCCAGTCAGTCGGACAGATGAGAGAGGCTCTGTTCAGGCACTGAGCGTACCTGGCAGGCTGGCATGTGGGACACCTTGACATCGCGGGTGATTGACTGAGGAACTACATTGACATTTTGAAAGGAGCTTGACGGATGAGAGACCCAGACGGTCTTCAACCTACCATCAAAAAATAAATTGGGCTTCCTATCAGCTCTAACCTTTAAAATGTGTGTTTATCTGTATGTGTGTTTCCACGAAAACATCTAACGGAAACCATCCTAGGTGCATCGAGGCATTGAATGACAGAATCGTGACAGAAGCGCGTAGGTCTCGTATGCAAAACTCGCCGACTTCGGCTTGACCCTCGGTACCTTGTTTCAGGTAGACGTGGTACTGCGTACCGAGTGTGAAGTGAAGTTCAGAAGCTTGAGTTAATGGGGCATTGTTCATCACAGCAGAGAAGGCAGGCAACAGCTCAATCTCTCTGACTGCCCTCATCGCTCTGTTGCGTGTCATCATGATGTCAGAGTAGCTGTCATTTGTTTTGGCCTGTCATAATCATTTCCTGACTTCATGTTTCTTTTCCACTGTGTCACTCTCACTCGCAGTGATCATTAGTCACGGAGCCAATCATGCATTATCCTCAAGCCATCAATCACAGTAGTCCCACCCTCTCCACACCCGACCGCTGGCGTGACAGACGCTCTAATGCATCATGCAAGTGTCTCTGGGAGCAAAAACTGAGTAAAAACTCAGATGAGGTGAATAAGTGTAATTGTGTGTGGGTGCGTGTTTAAACGTGTGCAGGTTGGGACGCGCGTGGCACAGCGGGTTGGTCTGAATGTTAATGAATACTTTGACAGCTTTTGGTTGTGTGTGCACGTGTGTATATGGCAGCACACGTATACGCAGCATGAATATTTTTCATTAATTTCCCTCAATAAATAATAGTGTCAGCGTTACCGATATCTTGACGGTCTTGAGCGGGAATGAGAAGTAGGGCGTGAAAACGCTCGATGTCCGTTTCTAAATTTCTATGCATTTATCTTCACGCATTACTGATGCTTTTGTTTTGTTAATTTACTTCGAAAGATTGTTTTAGAGATTCATGTTTTTTTGTTCAGTTCCTTGCTGATTCCTTTGGGAGTTTTGAGATTAAAAAAGAGACCGGATGAGGAATGAATCATTTAGAGAGGAAAGGTACCTGGTTTCCACAGACTGCCAGACGCACTTTGAAGTCCGTCTCTNAAGTAGAGGACAGAACGGCGAGCCTTCCCGTCAAATCACTTGCTTTCAAAAGTATTATGGGCCGTGTAATGTTGTTCTAGCTGAGAAGCGCATGAGAGTGTTTACATTGTGATTGGTTCCACATCTCTGATGGTTTCGCAATTATCAGAACGTAGATGTTTAAAGCCTTCTGCGATGTAATCTTTTTACGTGCTTTCACAATGAAGTTGATCTAGAGCATCCTGTTTGTATTTTCGATGGTTTTTATGTTCTACCACTGGTGCCACTGAGCAACCCTGCAGTGTAAAACACTAATCGTAAACTGAGATCTCTGCAGTGTGGAAATAGACACAAAGAGCTGGCTGCTTTATCTGAGGGGTAGAGGGGTAAAAGATATGCTTATCATTTATACGTTCTGTTAAAGTGTGAAAGGGGCGGCTAAACCGGGACACCAAGTGTGACATATCTGCTTTGTTCCAAAACCTATTGGGCTGCCTACAGAAACGCCGTTTTCAGACATCACAGGTGCGCTCCTGATGGGAAGTCGATTCCAAAATGTGGGTATCTTTATTTTGCTGCCTCCTTGTTTTGCCCAGATGTATATATTCAAATATTTCATTTAATATTAAAAAATATATATTACAAAAAAAAGTTTAGGTGTACTGTAAGTGTGTGTATATGGAGCTACATTCTAATTGATAAATGCTAAATAAATTGAAGTTACTTTATTGCTTGTCTCCTTTTATCACATTTCATTAACTGTTCCTCCATTTCGAAGTACTTCCCTTTTTGTCTTCTCATGCCCTCCTGCTGTACCTGAAAAGTCTGAGAAGGCTTGACTGGGGCTCGACCAAATCAACTGGAAACGTGTGTAGGTGTTCTGCCAAAGAAAAGATAACACGTAATTAGCATTATACATTATTCTACAGACTGATCGCTGATAGCCAATTGATATTTCTTTATGCATTGATACATTCAATATCATAAGTAAGACATTTGACATGGACCTGTATCAAATGCTTTTAAGAGTCTATAACATATTTTTGTGAAAAGGCACCTCTCATATTTAAAATCAGATTACTGTTCAGTATTTTATGGTATAACTCTAGTTTAACCTCAGCCTCCAAATGGAAAAGTTACTTAAATTTGTGTGCTCTCTGAGTGGAATGTATTTTAAGGCAAACGTTAAAAAAAACTGTAAAGAGACTTTCATTGATTTCTAAATCTTCATTCAGGTGTTTCATAGGTCAGAAATTGCCCTCTTCTATTTCCGCTAGCGATGGCACAGCTGAGCCTCTGGGCTGTCTGTCTGCCTGAGCACTGACCCTAGAGAAGACTTCAGAGCCCTGACATTTCTCTGGCTGGAATATGAATGGCAAGGTGCCAGAGAACTGCCCTGGATTATAATACCTGCACATGTGACGATTGACAATGAATCCTTTTTATCAAGCCTGGTACTATAAGTGCAAATCAGTGTCTCCATGTAAGTGCCCCTTTCTCTCTCTCTCTCTCTCTCTCTCTCTCTCTCTCTCTCTCTCTTTATGCACATCAGTCAAGTTCTTTCACACTAGACTAAATCAATAATTTCTTTTTAAACTTTGCTTTGTGCACATGTTGGAATAGAAAAGGGTCCTCCACAAACTGTTGCTATAAAATTAGAAGAACAGAATTTGATAAAATACCATTAAAGACGGTTTCATCGGATGCACGCGCGCTGCCCGAAGTTAACTTCCGGTCTGTGTTTGGTTATAATACTGTATATGTTTTATTTATTTATAAATATTTTCAATTCATTTTATATTACATTTAAATTAATATTGATTTTATGAAATTAATTGTATTCAATTCAATTAAAACTACTCAACAGTTATGGATTATTTGCTGAGGTCTACCGGGAGTTAAGTCTGGACCACATCACATTTGTTTATGTTGTTGCCACTGAAACCGTTTATATGCTACTAGTAGCATTAAAGCGACACCTTGGAACTTTTTGGAGGGTTAGAGATAGGGGATAGAATATACAGTTTGTACAGTATAAAAAACATTACGCCTATGGACTGTCCCCACGGGGATAGTCAACCAAAGCCTGCGTGTGTGCGTGCATGCGTGCGTGAATAAATATTGAATAACAAATGAATAACACACACAAAAAAAGTGTCACGCCACGGGAAAGGCAGAATCCAAACGCAGGCAGTAGGTGAGGGAAAAACAATGATTTTAATAAATAAACAAAGCAACAACCCACGAGGGGGTAAAACAACAATAACCAAGGATACAAATACACAGATGAGACAGAACACAATAGACTCATTAAACTAGACTAAAACAACACTTGACATAACCTACAACTTCACTCGACTAGACTTAGACTTAGACTAGACTAGACTAGACTAGACAGATTACAAAACAGCCGCAATGTCATAAGCATTGGCATAAGGCACAACAACCTAACAATCGACCGCACAGGACAGAAAACACAAGGGCATTAAATAAGGAACCAAATCAAGCAGGGAACAGGTGAGGGGCATGAAACCATAACAAGATAATTAACGAGGTAACGAGAGGGCGGAGACCGGAGAGCTCAGCGATGCCTACGAGCTTCCACACAGAACACGTGGTACTGTCATGATCCTGCCCCAGGACTAGAAAAACTTGACAAGACGAGGCAGAACCAGTAAGTGTAACAGGGCTAAGCATAAAATATAAAAAATGTTATCCTATGTGTAGTAGTGTAGTATTTCAAGTTTAAAATCATTTCCTTTCAATATTAGGCCTGTTGAAAGACTTCAGTTATATGCTGAGCTGCTTTGTCCTTGTATTACGCAATCTGTGTCCATTCAAAATAACATATTTTTTAGAAAATTAATTTCATGTTTATTCTTTTGGATCTCCAGAGACATAAATTCAGTCAAGTGTGGTTGGTAGTGTGGCTGGTAGTAGGCAAATTAAACGTTCGACATCTCAGAGATGGTGACGAGTAGGGTTGCACGGTGTACCGGTGCTACGGTAGCATCGCGATGCTAAAGCTTTAAAATACCGGCGATGCCTCTCTATTTTTGAAACGGTAGTATCGTAGTACCGTAGTTAATGTTGCATATGCGCATCAATATTTATTTGAACACTTACATCTTCCTTTTTGTGGTGTTTATCTCCAAAATGAATGTGTGTTTTGAATGTCTTGGACGAGTTAATGATTCAAATTGGCGATTTGAACGAGTTTGTTAAATGATTCACTAACTCAGTGGAAAATTGACGCCACCTACTGGCCGTTTTAGTTCTGCATTTAAAGTAAGCCTAATATTTCCCTTTATAAAGACTGCTGTATCAATTAACTTTGTCCAACATTTGAATTAGTTCCTACGTGAAAAATGATCTAGAGTACTTTAGTATTTACTACAGTAAACTACTAAAACTCATAGATACTAGTGTTTTTGAGTCTTATCATAGTAAATATTTAAGTATACTACAGTATTTATAGTATTTACAAATGACTAAATGTCAATGTATTTTTTTTTTTTTTTTAGATTTTAGTTTTAATTTATTGTCATTGCACATGTACGAAGATACAAGGCAACGAAATGTGACCTCTGCATTTAACCCATCCAGAGAGTAGTGAACACACGTACCCCCGGAGCAGTGGGCAGCTATCACTGCAGCGCCCGGGGAGCAAGTAGGGGTAAGGTGCCTTGCTCAAGGGCACCTCAGTTGTTACCTGCCGGCCCTGAGAATCGAACCGGCAACCTTCTGGTCACGAGTCCAACTCTCTAACCATTAGGCCACAACTGCCCTAAACTGCCTAATGGTTGCTATGGGCGTCTGGGCGTTTAGGGCAACTGCCCTAAACTGACTCTCTAACCATTAGGCCACAACTGCCTTTGCTACAATTTATCCAATTACTACAGTTAATACAACAACATATTCTAGTGCAAAGTATAATACAGTTTACTATAGTAAATACAAAATGTTTCATCTAAATCTGTGTTTTTTGTATAGATTTGAATTATATGGCACAGCATCGTGATACTACTTGGTATCGAGATACTTCAGCTGGTATAGTATCGTAAGACATGTTTATGGTACCATGACAACCCTAGTGACGAGTGGAATATACTATTTTAAAATTTTCTCTCTACCCATACCTGATATCATTCACTGTTTAAAAAAACGTAATTTACAGAATTTTATTGTTATTTTTTTACATATTCTTCACATATAATGTTGAAAAAATGTTTAAGTAGTTTGGAAATACGGTCAAAAACTGTCAAATTACAGGAAAAGACTGCAAATTTACAATAAATTTTTATTTTACGGAATATTTCCGCAGTCCCAGCTGACAGAACATTTCTGTTTTTTTACAGGATTTTTTATCACAATGTTGGAAATATTTCCAGATCTGTCAAAGATCGTCTTCACCCCTCATGTTCTCGGTTTAGTCCGCACAGCGTTATGTGTGACCGTGTGCTACATTTGAATAAACGTTTTGGCGTCCTGTGTCGTGGGGGCCAGTCAGTCGGACAGATGAGAGAGGCTCTGTTCAGGCACTGAGCGTACCTGGCAGGCTGGCATGTGGGACACCTTGACATCGCGGGTGATTGACTGAGGAACTACATTGACATTTTGAAAGGAGCTTGACGGATGAGAGACCCAGACGGTCTTCAACCTACCATCAAAAAATAAATTGGGCTTCCTATCAGCTCTAACCTTTAAAATGTGTGTTTATCTGTATGTGTGTTTCCACGAAAACATCTAACGGAAACCATCCTAGGTGCATCGAGGCATTGAATGACAGAATCGTGACAGAAGTGCGTAGGTCTCGTATGCAAAACTCGCCGACTTCGGCTTGACCCTCGGTACCTTGTTTCAGGTAGACGTGGTACTGCGTACCGAGTGTGAAGTGAAGTTCAGAAGCTTGAGTTAATGGGGCATTGTTCATCACAGCAGAGAAGGCAGGCAACAGCTCAATCTCTCTGACTGCCCTCATCGCTCTGTTGCGTGTCATCATGATGTCAGAGTAGCTGTCATTTGTTTTGGCCTGTCATAATCATTTCCTGACTTCATGTTTCTTTTCCACTGTGTCACTCTCACTCGCAGTGATCATTAGTCACGGAGCCAATCATGCATTATCCTCAAGCCATCAATCACAGTAGTCCCACCCTCTCCACACCCGACCGCTGGCGTGACAGACGCTCTAATGCATCATGCAAGTGTCTCTGGGAGCAAAAACTGAGTAAAAACTCAGATGAGGTGAATAAGTGTAATTGTGTGTGGGTGCGTGTTTAAACGTGTGCAGGTTGGGACGCGCGTGGCACAGCGGGTTGGTCTGAATGTTAATGAATACTTTGACAGCTTTTGGTTGTGTGTGCACGTGTGTATATGGCAGCACACGTATACGCAGCATGAATATTTTTCATTAATTTCCCTCAATAAATAATAGTGTCAGCGTTACCGATATCTTGACGGTCTTGAGCGGGAATGAGAAGTAGGGCGTGAAAACGCTCGATGTCCGTTTCTAAATTTCTATGCATTTATCTTCACGCATTACTGATGCTTTTGTTTTGTTAATTTACTTCGAAAGATTGTTTTAGAGATTCATGTTTTTTTGTTCAGTTCCTTGCTGATTCCTTTGGGAGTTTTGAGATTAAAAAAGAGACCGGATGAGGAATGAATCATTTAGAGAGGAAAGGTACCTGGTTTCCACAGACTGCCAGACGCACTTTGAAGTCCGTCTCTCTATAGAGGGTTCAGTATGTTTTGCTGGGGATATTCTTGTTCGGATATAAGGCCCGCTATCCTCAAATGTATGAGGAATACAGACAAACACATCAGTCAGGACTGAATTGTGCATCGGATGAAAAGTTTCAGAATACTCTCCCTTTAGATGTCCTGCAGATATTTTGGGAATAAAGTAATAGGGGAAAAACGTTCCACGAAAATAGAAGATTCCTTAGATGACAGATTTGCAAATGCAGAAGTGCACAAACACATCAACATGCAAACTTTGTAATCTCATTTCACTGGGGGCATTTTAAAGTATTTTAGATTTCAGACTCTAATAATTTGCAGGGAAACAAAACTGTCTGCAGAAACAATCAAATAAAACCTCCCCGCTGTTCTGGGAACAGGTTAAGTAAGACATAATGTACAACTAGCCGGTCGTTACTGCGAAATTAACCCCGGTGGGGTGATCAGGATGGTGAAGGTATCTCGCATCATCCTGACGGGGGTTTATTTCGCAATAATGACCGGCTGACTACACATTATCCTGCTTACACAACTAGTGCTCATAAATAAATAAATAAATAAATGGACATTAAATATTGATTCGAGTCAGAATGATTTTATGTGAGAATGAAGCAAGCGTGGGGTGATACGAAAGACATGATACCAGCGCAGCAGGAGATTGGTTGCCAGGAGCAACGGTCACACATACGGCAGTCATTATACAAAAATATTTGACTTTGCAGAATGCTGCGATTGACCAATCGAAATCAAGTATTCCAGAGCTCTGTGTAATCATATGCCAAATACAGAGAGCAGAGTCTGGATGAAGCACTAAAAGGAACGAAGGCAGAAGACCCAGGTGGCACGAAGAGGAGATGGGTGTGAGGAAGTGTATTAGCACCTGGAACATGTGAGAAGTATGAGATGCACATGGTACTGTGACCACAGGTACCCATTAGTTCTGATCAAAGATTAGATGATGCATCGGTGTGGGGCATCGGTTGCTCCTTGTGTTTAAAAGCTGTATCATGCACCAATATTAAGTTTGCGAGCGACTTTTAAGATCCTTTTTACATTTCAGACATTCAAATAAATCTGTTATTGTGTTACAATAGATATAGATGTTTGCTGTGTCACTGACGTCTACATCTGCCTTATTCCACATAGCCCTAGTTAATAAAGTCAGTAAAGAATAAATTAATGTCTGGACTGGTTAACCAAATAGAGCACTGATTCCCAACCAGGGATATGAGTAGCCCAGGGGGTCCTTAAGGGGGTTAGAGGAGGGACTTGTTATTATGCTTTGATAGACTTATCTCATGATTTTTTGTAATTAGCGGCATAACACATTCAGATGAGACGGTTTCATCGGATGCACGTGCCTGGCCCAAAGTTAACTTCTGGTCTGTTTGTTTATCGTCTGGCTGGTGGCTAATAATATATAAATATTAATTAATATCCATATTGTATTGTATAATAATTGTATTAAATTTTTAAAAATGAATTTTATAGTGTGTTAATTTTATTAAATAAACAATTTGTTAAATGGGTCGTGTCATACTTCCAAGTATAACGGTTCTTCTACTGGTATCCCAAAATAAGTTAAGGCTAGACATTCTTGTAATTTACTTGTTATTTCTTTTGTTTTGTTCTTAGAAATAATCTACAGGGACTCTATTCTTTGCAGATGTGTCCACTTTTAAAAATAAAGGTGCTTCAAAAGGTTCTTCAATGCCATATGAGAACCTTTTTTGTTCCATAAAGAACCTTTAACATCCATTTAACATTCAGATTATGACAAGGTAAGAAAGAGATGGTTCTTTAAAGAACCTTTGACTGAATGGTTCTTCTATGGCATCGTTGTGAAGAAACTTTTAAGCACCTTTATTTTTAAGAGTGTGCCGGAAGTTAAGTTTGGGCCACAAAAACGCGTATATGCTCAGTAAAGTTTGCTTTGAAACCATTTATAGGCCTATATAAAGACTCTGGACACAAGTAAATTCATGCGTCTGTGTTTTTAACACCACGTCCACACCAGAAATGGCACGACATTGCAACATGAAAAGGTATCTCTTCCGTGTTATTCAGAGTTTTTGTCCACACCGGCCGCAGAGGCGATAAGTGATGAGCTACAATGGGTTATATATTAGTAACAGTTGTTTTTTAAATATCACATTACATCTGATGTAATATGACATAAATACATTTCTCCACAACTCCTGTTTTTATCTCATCACACAACTAATGAGTTTTTCCGCTCACGTGCTTATGTTTATGGCTGGCCGCAGGGCAAAGTAGTAGCAGAGAAATATAGATATATCCTGATTGCAGCAAAGCATGTTTTTATTGATCAGTCTTGAGTGATGGTAAAGCTATTGTTTGTGACTATTATTGCACCCAATAGCAGAGCACAATAGGGGCAAATTGATGTCACATAAAACTGAAAAATATGTCTCAAAGTGCTTCAACTTGAAAGGAACTTAACTAAAGCTGTGTTTTTATTGTTTTTAGTTTAAAAGTGACTTGTGAAATAATGGAAATTTCAGTTTTAATGTTAAATGATATCCAGCATAATTTAAAACAGTTACATTTATCTATTTGGCAATCTTTTCCAATAAGCGCACTAGGATGCATTCAAGGTATATTTTTGTCAATGCGCGTGTTCCCTGAGAATGAAAACCATGACCTTGGCGTTGCTAGATGCACGCTCTGCTAGTTGAGTGACATGAAGAATTTAAAAGCAATACATTTCTGATGTAAGTAAATTTGTATCTAAGCCTTACTGAATGTGCTGTATAGGTACCTATAAACAAAAATGAGTACACTTTCTCAATGGAGACAACGAAGTGGTTACACAAACATTTGGGTTAGCCTTAAGAAAACAAAGACACGCTTGAACCGGAAAGGTGTCGCTGTCAAAAGTCTTGTATCTGCACCGCACGTAATGAAGCCACGGAACGCAATATTTCTATTTTTAAGTATCTGGAGGGTTAAAAGCACGACTCTGTACTTTCCTAAAAGAGAATTTCAGATTCCTCTCTCCAGAGACAGTTCTTTGAGAGAGACTTTTTGTGTTCCTTCTGTGCGAGGACAGATTTCGCACAGCACAACTTCAACAGAGACGCCAACTAACGGAGCCCTCCATCTTGCTCTACCCATTAGAGGTAGAGAAGCAGTCTTGAGCGAAACTTCAAGGGGGCAATTCAGTGTGAAAGTCTGACATGGCAGACCATATATTCAGCAAGAAATCTATCCAACTCATTGTTACACCCCAAACACCCCGGGCGTAAATAGCCGACAGGGAGAGCTTATGAACATCTAGTTGAATTTACAGCCCGGAAAGTTAGTGAGAAATAATAGTGTGATTTGCTGACTCATCTCAGTAGGAAGGGGTAAAATAACGACGGTGCAAAACAGAAATGATAGAGGACAAAAAAGTGTGAAACTTTCTCTTCATTCAAGCAATGTAAATAAAGGAGAAAAGATAGAAACTCAGACGTGACGCATCGTCTACGGTGTGACAGACCGAGAACGGCATCCCACTGAGTTTAAAACTGTGACCTGCCAAGTGTGTATCAAGACATTCTGCAGCAAAACAGTCAAGAAAAAGGTCACTGTTCAAAAAAAACAAATCGTCGCACTGCAAATTCTACCTGCAAAATACTCATGAAATATTAAGCAGTTCTTGTTTGCTCTTGCCTTGACCCCTCCTAACCTTCCTTATAGATTGATATGATTTATGTATTCGTTCTTGGCAGCTGCTGTAGATGCAATCTTGAGGCTCTTTTAACCCCTCGTGCTTCACAGTTTCCCCATGGCTAGTTTAAAGGATGCTTTAAAATTGATTGTTTTCATTATTGCAGAAGGTCACCATTTGGCCAATAAGAGTTGATGAGGTTCTCGCCTCTGGTCATTGATCTGGGAACACAGTTGCGTCGAAACTGCCTCCTGTAAATTTACGCACATCTTTTTGATGCATAACCCATCATGTGTGTCACGCAATCCAAATTGGCAGAAATTAACGAACGCAATCGCGTATTCGAATGCGCGTTCTGCAACAAGGTCGAAACCTCGTTGAGCCGTTTCCGCAGCAACTCAGCCATGCGACCTCACTTAAAGAACTTTGTTTAACATCTGAAGCAGATGTTTCAAGTCTCTCAGCCGTATATTTAAGTTCTTTGCTAATGAACTCCAAGCACAGAAGCGTAATACACCTCTTCAGTCATTTTAGCATTCTAAATCAACTCAGTTCACAGTTAGTATTCATTCAATGACACGTAGTTATTCTCTGGTTGCACTCCAGATAATCCTGTTTGATCAGAGTAACACAAGCCCCCTTCAGGCAGGGGTAATTACTATGAAGGACTTGTGTAATGAAATGAAGGACAAAGTAGAATCATTCAGCCATGACTTGGATTCTCAAACACCTCATGCTGAATTCATAGATCTACCATGTCGTCACTGTGCGTCACAATGTAAAACAAAATAGAGAGTTATATAAAAATCTCTAATTCTACATGTGTATATAGTATAGATCAAAGTTTTAATCATGAGCATTAAAGTGGATAAAATGGAATTTTGATTTGTAAAATCAAAGAAAAAGCAAGGGACAGTTCACCCAAAAATAGAAATTCTGTCAATTACTCACCCTCGAGTTGTTCCAAATCTGTATAAATGTCTTTGTACTGATAAATACAGAGAAAGACTTTTGGAAGAATGCTTGTAACCAAACATTTCTTGGCCACCATCGACACCGTTTGCTTTCATACATTCGTCTAAATATTTTCTTCAACAGAACCATAAAATATTATAAAGGATTTTTTCCTACTATGGTCAATGGTGGCCAAGAACTGTTTGGTTTACAAGCACTCTTCCAAATATCTTTCTCTGTATTTATTTCAGCAAAGAAATGTTTACAAATTTGGAACTTTATGGTGAGTAAATGAAGACAGAATTTTCATTTTGTGTTCATTTTTGAAACAACATAAATTTGCTCATTTGATAAGTGGCCTAGAAATCTTATATATGTCTTGTTTACTATTTCTACCCTTAAAAATCATAACTATGGTTTTATTAAAGTGTTGAAATATTTTTTTTATTTATTGTCAAATTGAATACCATTTTATTACTACTGTATAGCATGTATACAAATAGCCTATCATGGTTATACTTTGTACATGGTTAAACTTATTGTATATACTGAGACCATGTTAAGTTAGTGGTTACTATGGTTTCATTACAAATAAAAAGCTATATGGATATCAATTTATTATTTAATTATAGTTCTATTAAAATGTATTAATTGTTTGTATAACTAAATTATTAATATTCATTTAAATTCATTAATAAATTATTACTTGTGTGTCTTACTATGTTTTGTTTGTTTGTTTGTTTGTTTGTTTGTTTGTTTGTTTGTTTGTTTGTTTGTTTGTTTGTTTGAAAAAATTTCAAAACTTTTTAAAAATATTTTTGTATAAAATCCAAAGTTTTTGGATCCCGCTTTTTTTTACTAATTAATCTCACAAACTAGTCATCCTAGTCACAAAACTATAACGTCCTCGCAGAAGATCCCTGGAATTTGAAAACCCTAAACTTTTTAAGAGTAGAAATAGCAAGCTCGCAGCAAAACAGGAGAGAATCTTTCTCATGAGATCACTTTTAAATGATCACAGCTCCACGGAGGTGAGCCGCACTGACACTGTGACTTGACAAAATGTCAGCGTGTTTTCCTCAGGAGAGACGAGGAGAGCGGGCTACTTTGTCCTCTGCTTTGGAAGCTGAACGCTTGGTTTGTTTCTGGATGTGGTACGTTAATGAGGTTGATGGGTTTGATTGAGGTGGGGTGGGAGAGAGAGGAAAAGCAGGAGCGAGGCCGACGGAGCTTGAAGGAGTGTGTCGCTCATAAGAATTTACAGCCGCCTTCGTTCATAACGGAATAATAGACTCGTGGAAAAAAGAAGCGGCTTTGTTTGACTTCAGCAACCCAAGACATAACACGTTATGCTGGGTGTCATCTGTTGATGTCAACAACTCGGAAAACAACCATTGTTAGGAAGTTTTATTCCACGGATCCAATTTTGGTACGGTGCCAGCACATGCCAATACATAGTGTTTTTACCAGCCTTTTTAATGTATTTTTAGGAATGAGGATGTGAAATCTGTCACTGAAAAATGACATTTCAAATAGATGATTTTCTCACCAAAATCGCCATCACAATGTTCTGTGAAATTAAATTAATTCATAAATTCAAAATACGCAAGACACCCCAATGTTGTCCTGTTGACAACAGATAACTCTTGAAAATTGAAAAGCCAACAGGTAGAGCAGAACATTAGCATGCAGGTTTTGGACCAGATCCACTATGTTCAGACATGCTTGAGTGGGAAAAAGTTATAAAATCCTTCATTATCCCGAAGCCCCTGTACACCTGAGCCCTTGGTGTTTTTTGGGCCCTGCCAATGAAAGAGTGTGAAGAGAATCAGGTAGCTGTCAGAGCGTATCATATCATGTCTCCACAGAAAGACACAATATGTCTCCGCTGATGGTCTTGAACTCGGACTGAGATGTGTGAGGGTTTTATGCCTTGAATCGGAGAACAGGCCTCACCAGATCAGAAGACGTGTATGCGAATAAAATGTGAATAAAAGAAGTCGTGTATTTGTAGCACATTCACATTTATGTAGTTCATATTTTTTTACCCTGGTGACTTGTAATAAAAATTTGCGAGCAGAAATATGTGGGTCTTTTATTCAACCTCATTATCAGATGCAACATCTTATGGAGCCCCAGTATCCAGGGAAGCGAGAACAGAATTGAAGATCTCATCAGCAAGGGAACGCATCACTAGGAATGCAGACTGTCGTAGCCTACGCTGTGTGTAGGCAGATAGCAAAACACTGCAGGCAGATAAGCATCAGGCTATGAACATCCGGATCACAGCTTGCAGCTGGCTCAAAGCTACATACAACATCCAGATGTTACTTTCTGGGAGGGCAAATGCCATAAGGTCGTTCATACATATGGATTGGGTGTAACGTGCTGTATAGGTTGTTTGTTTTTTTCCCCCACACGAATTGTACATTTTGCTAAATATCTTCACTTAGGCTACGCAGGAAATTATTATTAAATAAATTGTACTTCGCTAGCAAGGACATCATTAGGACTTAATGGAACTTAATGAACAGGTTTTGAATGCGAGCAGACATTTGCAAAGAACAGCACAAATGTAGGTTAAAACGAATAGGGTAGGACAGCATCGCCATGTGCCGCTGCACAGCATGATGATGATAGTGTCTCTAGGTTAGTGTCTGGTTTGTACTCTTGTGGTTCTCTACTGACCCCTGGTGACGTGTTGCGTGTAACAACAATAATAAATGTAATGTCAATTTTTGGTTAGAATACGTACCTTCTCTAGCTTAGTGTGTAAAGTAAACCATTTTCCCTCACCCATAATGACGGGTTACGTGTAATAACAATTTAAAAAATGTCAAGTTATTTTCTCATGTTAAAATACTTGTCCCTGGTCCAGCCTAATATGTAAAGTAAACCATTTGTAGGCTAATATTCCAGAAAATGATGGTGCTATATGAAAACATTGCTCTGCTTGTTTAAGCGTACCGGTACAAGAGTGGGACCTAAACGTTTTGATTTCACGATCATATACAACATATACAATACACATACCCTGATAGCACACATACGTACATCTGGCTTACGTCTATTTGACATCTGCATTTACATCTGTAAGACATCTACAATACATTGTTTGCTCATCTGCAATACGTCTCGGAGATGTCTGCTGTTAGACGTCATATAGACCTCTAGAAGATGTCTGTAAGATGTTTATGATTTAGAATGGATGTAAAGCAGCTCTTTCTAAGATGTTTAGCAGATGTTTTTACGCAGCAGATCTCCAGATCTTTAGCAGATGTATTACAGACGTTCAGACGTCTCCGAGACGTATTGCAGTTGAGCAAACTACGTATTGCAGATGTCTTGCAGATGTAAATGCAGACATCAAATAGACGTAAGCCAGATGGATTGTGCAATCTGGGTACATATACAACATTTTTATTTTGTCAAAACAGAGTTTACTAAAGTAACCACTGTTACTTTAGTAAACAGTGTTACTTTTGTACTAAAGTTAGACAGGAGAGAGATGACAGGAAAGCGCTGGTTGGATACAGGGGAGCAGATTCGGCACAGGACCATTCGAGACGGGAATCAAACTCCGGTCGCAGGGAGCACACTAGTGCTATTTATGTCCGCGTACTAACCACGAGGGTATTACCACCGACATAATAATTATTTAAAATAAAGTCATCTTGAGTCCCTTCTTGGACATCCTTTAGGTTGTTTCTGGTTGGGAAGCACCAAATTGGCTCAATTTTGAGGCAAGACCCTCTGTTTGTCCAATAGGAGAGAAAACACTTTTTTTAAATAAACCAAAACAACTCACAAACACCCTTTGATTAGCCTGCAACATTTGAGTATGCCACGTGTAACAATGGACTAGAATTGAAACATTCACAACCTTTCATTGTCTCTTCATTCTCATTTCCCCCCTTTTTGTTGTTTTGTGTGTGAACAGATAAGGGCAGATGTGCTTACAGTAGCTCTCTTGTATCCTCTACACTGCTGTGTATTCACCTGAGGTTGATAAGACATGAGCGGTCCTCTGATTGCCTATAACCCAGTCAGCTATTTATAGCACAGTCACTGTCCTTATCATCATCAAGGTAAAATAGGAATGTTGCTGTGATTGCTTAATTGCATATTTCAAACAGATGAAGCTCTCACTCTCCCAATCTCTCTCACTTTTGGGACTCTATAGAAATTTTATTTAAATATTAAATATTCAGTTTGCTTTACTATTATCAAATTCACAAAATGGTTTACAAAAAGGTTGTATTTGTAAACATTAGTAAAGGCATCAAATGGATAGATCACCCAAAAATGAAAATTCTGTCGTGAATGATTCACCCTCAGGTTGTTCCAAACCTGTATAAATGACTTTGTCTGGTCGAACACAAAGAAAGATATTTGGAAAAATGTTAGCAACTGAGATTTCTGGGGCACCATTGACTACCAATTGTTTTATATTTTTTGCTCTGTTGAACGCAAAATTAGATATTTTGAAGAATTTATTACAGACAGGGTCACATTTGACTACATTTTTCTACTTAGTCAGTGGTGCCCCAGAAATCTCAGTGCTAACATTTTTCTAAATATCTTTCTTTGTGTTTAACAGAACAAAGAAATGTATGCAGGTTTGTAACAACTTGACGTTTCATGACGGAATTTTCATTTTTGGGTGAACTATCCCTTTAACTAGCATGAACTAACAATGAGCAATATAGTTTTTCAGCATCCTAATCCTTGTTAATGTTAGTTCATGTCAACACAATTATTTATGTTAGTATCTGGTGCATTAACTAATGTTAACAGTTACAACATTTGGTTTAAAAAAGTATTAGTAAATGCTGAAATTAACATGAACTAAGATAAATACATGCTAAGTATTGTTTATTGTTAGTTAATGCTTTTACTAATTGTAAACAAATACGACCTTATTGTGAAGTGTAAAGCATGGGATATTCCAGCAATGTTGTGGGATTTCTACCTAATATGTTCATGTTAAAAATACATTAATTCTCAGTGCAATTCTACTTGCAGGTTAAAGAAATAACATTTGAAATAACATGGAGTAAAAAAGCTCTCCCCCACTAAGCATTGCTCAAGGTTACGCATCGACTCAAAAAGCTTTAGAAAGCCCACAGTTGAATAGCTTTCTGGCATGGCTGCATTGCAATCATAGTTCCTGCAGCACTTTTTAACACGAAAACACAGCGGCAGTAAAGGGTAGAAGCAGCAATTAAAACTGAACATTGATTTTTTCGTATCCCCACAGACCTGTGTTTTCAATGAGCTTGCCAGTACACGTGTAATTCTGTGCCATTATACACTTTCAACGTGTATTGACCATATAAGCCTTCTCTATTTGTAAACAGTATACATATTGCTCTTGGATAGAAAATCAATGTTTGGTATGAAATCAATAAACTTTTGCAGTGAGGATCTCATGGAGTGAAACAAGCCTTTAAACATAAAAATAATAGGCTATGGATCGGGCAAAATGGGACAAACCCATCCGCTGGGTTTATATAATCTGTGCTGAGTTGTCTCAGTCCAAAATGCTTCTGTTATTTTAAGTCATGGTTGTGTCAGATTTTAGCCATGTTCTAGGTTTGTGTTTAACCCGAATGTGGGATTTGTCCCTTTTTGGCCCAACTACGGGTTAAAAATAACCCAGCATTTTTTAAGTGTGTGTGTGAGTGGTTCTGAGTAAAGAGAGAGAACACACAGTCCACTACTATCATACTCGCACATGTCAGACTCAAACAAAGTGTTTAAGACTAAACAGCTCAACTCATTCCCTTTACAAACCACAGAGTCAGACCAGCACTCACATAACCAATCTGTTCAGAAATGCTTACTGTAACAAACAATTATTTATATAAAAAACTTTATACCTTGTCTTATATAACTCCATACTTTGGAAAATGTGGTGTTGAATCCTGTTCATACGCACAAAGATGAAATGAAAACGGATCTGTTTACCAAGCAGCTTCCAAAAAATAGTTACAAGTGTAACTTCACAAAATGTAGCTTTCCTGGAACATTGGAAACGATAGGGAGGTCTGCATTTGGTGTCTCATTCGGTGTCGGATGAGACTGGATGAGAGAAATAATGATTCAAGGGGAGGAATGAACAAAACATTTGTTTGTTATCAGAGAACCGCTCTCCCAAGGTCTCCCTGTAGAGCTTCTGACCCAGCACGCCTCCCTCCTGCTTCACAAGAGCAGACCACTACAACCAGACGACAACACGCGGACAGACTCCCAACCTAGAGATAAACCTCACCTGAGCATCGACAGAGTCCTGGGATCACGGCTGCATGGTGCTAAGGTCCCGTCCTGGGTTTTTGTGTATCGAATGCGCTTGTGTGTAAATTCACAAACTCTGCTTAAAACATTCAGAAAAGAGCAGAGGGATAGGACAACTCAAGAGAAGATGATAAAGAGGATAGTGTTGCTGCTGATGATGCTGTGTTTGAGCTTCGTCTGGTCCACGGCTCACACAGAGGGCATCGATGCTGGATACCATTACTGCTCGTTCAATGGCACGACTCGCTATTACTTATGTCTGGGTAACAAGGTCCATGAGGTGCCAAGAAGCATACCGAAAAATACCACATTTGTGTGAGTATTAATACACACATACAAACAAAACACTGAATTATCAAAAATAACAGAAGTAGAATAAATGCTTACAGATGCCTTTCGGCATCAACCTTCTATAAAGTAGTACATTAAATGATTCGGTAACACTTTACAATAAGGTGCTATTAGTTAACATTAGCAAATGCACTAGTATTAACTAACCATGAACAATTTCGTTTTTCTGCATTTATTCATTCATGTTATTACACGGCTCGTTGGAATGCTTGATTCTGACTGGCCAGTCGCAACATTTGCAGGTTCGTTATTCCCAGATAACAACCTCTCAAAACTATTAACACACGGTAACCCAGATGCAGCAAATCATTTTGACAGGCTTTCTTTGACAAATGAAATAAAAAAATGTCTTTTAATAACATATATGACATTATATTTACAAATGATTAAACCAAATTGCCTGTTTGTGACATTTGAACGTCGTATCTTACCTTAGAACCGAAAGTAAACGGCTTGTCTTCGCGGAAGGTCTGCATTCGGTAAAAATGAGCTAACAAAATATTTCAAATTCACATTTCATGTCCAGGTTTTTTTCTCATGAGGCAAGTAGCCGTGTAATAAGCGGGATAATGTACAAGCAGCCGGCTGTTATCACGAAATAAACCCCTTCAGTGTGATACAAGACCCTCCGCTTCTTATTTCTGCGATAACAACCGGCTACCTGTACATTATCCCTTACTTAACGTTAGTTCATGTAGTCTATCTTTGATAAGTGAATTGCAGATCTGAGGTTGTAAATAACATTGTTCTAGAAATTGTTATTGTGGTTTTGGAGTAGCGGAATAGCAGAGAATGCAGTTGACAAGGAATCATTGTTTCTATTGTGAGTTTCACAATATATTTTTGTAATCTCAAGGTTATGGTTATCTTCCCGCATAGAAACTCTCAAGCTTGCAAGGGGATTTATTTTGTTTACATCACATGTTTTTCATGTGTGCATGAATTAATGCATTATATGAGAGGGAGGGAGAGAGAGAGAGAGAGAGAGAGAGTTTCTTTTGCTCCTCAGCAGGCTAATCTTGGATTGTTTCTGTGAACCAGCTGCCAGTCAGTTTGGATAAAGTTGCCCTGCTGAATGTATCTGAAGATGCCCGTGTGCTGTATCACCCTGCTGGGCCTCTCTGCTCTGATCTTCTGAACATCTGTCTACGCTTTAGATTCAGTTTAGCTTCTTTTATCGCTCCTTTTTAAAAGGATCACCAAATGTTTTGCATCTTGTGTGTCTTAGTTTGCCAGATTTTTCTCTGAGCATATCAGAAACTGAGAGTGAATTTTTCAGGCTCTGTATGTTTTTTCTCTTTATAAGATTAGTAACTGCACATGGCTGAAAGCTAAAGCGTGTAATTTCTGCACCCATTGGTGATAAACACTTCCGTCATGCCATTGCTCAGAAAACAGCAGCCCCATCCTAAATTGATGTCATATTAAGACACTGAGAAGCAATGCTGAAAGCAACACAAACCTTTATGCAAAAAAATATACTGCTGTTGTCTTTCTGAAACCTCGTATCTCCAAATTTTGTTTTGGAGATACAATCTCCAAGATTGTTTGTCACTGGATTTTGCTAAATCAAACCAATAAAAAGTATTAAAAAGTGCTTGTCAACTTTGACAACACAGTATTCAATCATTAAAAAAGTTTTTTCCATTTCCTGAAAAACTGTGAATTTGGACATCGACAGGTTTTGGAAGGACATCAACAATATTTTCCTATATATTAACTGTTAATATATTAAAGTGTTTCATATACATTTGAAAATATATCTAATAATATATTGTTAATAAATTCCAATATATCGAATAAAACATTAGGAATTGCAGCTATTTCATGACAAATATCTTGGTTCCAATATGCAAATGTATTATTTAATATCTTGCCATATGTTTTCCTGTATATTCCCATATATTTTTGTTTCGCAAGGGCAGTGTTTTCAATCATTGAGATAATTGTCTTACAAAATGTGTTTGCTTACAGTTGTTTCTGCATATTAAAATAATACAGTCAACTTGTTTTTTTGTTTATTTATTATTACATATTGCTTTGAATTTCAAGTGAAAACTTGCAGTGGCCAAAACAATTTGTTACATATAATGTACAAAAAACCCAAATCCTTCATTGATTTGTAACATGAAGGCAGTTCAGTACCGCATCATCTTTCTTACTCGGTGCACGCTATACAGGGAAGAAAAGAGATGAGAGGGAGAAAGGTGGAAAAAGAAGATAGATAGAAACAGATAGAAGGGTAGGTGTGAGAGACATATAAATGAAATGTAACTAATCAAAATAATCAAAACCTTCCCAGTCAAACTGTGATGTACTTAACAAAGGCGTAGTCAACGAACAGATCTGCATGCATCTTCTATTTCTGTATCACTTGACCCAGTGCTCCATTTAATTTACTGTATGTTTTATAAGGGGAATTATGATCAGCATCCTTAATGTGAAGGAGTAAATGAGCTGTCTGAGCATTACAGAAATGTACATCCACAAAGAGACACACACACACACTAATAGAAGAGCGCAATGAGAAATTCACAAGAAGCCTCAACATAAACAGCCTATTTACAAGCAGCTGCATGTAAATGATCTGAGTAACTGTGTTTCCATTCTTTATAACAAGTTGCCACATCAAAACATTACTTTATATTGTGTCTCATTTCTAACCTTCTAGATTCATGGCATTAAGGAAATGGAAACTGTGTGTGTCAATTCACAAAGATTACTGGAAAGATAAATGATTGAATTTGATCCAGTGTTAATCTGCTTGGATGCAGAACTATGTGGAGATCATATTTAAAGATTAAAAATACCTGATACGATCACAAACATAAATAAAACATGCATTTCACAGATGCCTTAATAAAAAGCGATTTACAGTGCATTCCAGGTATATATTTTCACACTTTGTGTGTTTCCCGGGAATCACACCCATGATGTTGGCGTAGCCTGTAAAACTCAGCTAAAATTTTAAAATTTTATGTAAAACTGAGCTAAATTTGAAACAGCTATGCCAGCTTTTATGCGTGCCGGTTTGTAACTTCACATTCAGCCCTGAATAGGCTGTGATATTTATAGTTGACAAATGTGATGGTGAATCACATCTTTTCTGTCTAATTTTGAGCAGGGAGATCAAGCTGACTCAAATCAGTGTGTTTCGACGGGCTGTCTTCACCGAACTACATGAGCTGAAGAGAATGTGAGTGCAACGAAGGTCACCGGTTTGTTTACTATGAAATGGTGAATGTGTATATTTATCAAAAATCACACATGGAGATTGAAAAACATGAGTGCTGTAATCATGAACAAAGTCTTTATGAAAAGACTATAGAGAGACATAAAAACCAAGGAAACTTTTACACTGCAAAACCTCATATAAACAAATGATATTTAGTCTTGATTGACCATGTTTAGACTTTGATATGGAACATGATGTTTACCTAGTGACCCAAAACACTGGAGATATGTATCACAGAAATACTGAAATCCCATCTGTGATTTTATATCATAAAAGAAAAAATAGTTGAATGTATAGTGTTCTGATTCTCACTCATAGAAACAGTGAACATTTTGCAGGTAATAATATAATGTTTTTCATCATAATTTCGGTTTAGGTAAACAGATTTGTAAATGGCATTTATAATAACGTCATGTAATAATATCTTCTGTTTTGTGATTCATTTTTCCTTTAGAGTGGTGTCAGAGAACGGTGCCGTCGAACGAATTGAAGCCTTTGCCTTTTCTAACCTCACAGAGCTGCAGGAAATGTGAGATACTGAACTTTGAGAATGTTACATTCAATCATGTTAGCATATACAGATCGTTTATTAAATACAAAATATGACTTATATAACATGTGATGAAAAAACAAATCTATTCTTAATTTATTTATGGCACAGAACTATTACAAAATCGAAAAATCTTGTCATTCACAAAGATGCCTTCTGGAGACTCCCAAAGCTACGGTATCTGTAAGTAATACATTCGTTTTTGAATGGTGTCTTGCATTTATTACTTCAGAGAAACAGAATTCTGAATCACTCATGGTTTTATACTGTGGTCAAGCAAAGTGAAGGGAGGATATTCCCACACAAGCTTCAGACCACCATTTCAACTAAGAGTCCTGAATGACCTCAACACAGGTCAATATCCATATCAAATGTTTCTCACAGGAAACAAAGTCTGCAGATACAAAGACAAAATACGAATGTCTCTTTGATGTATTGCATTCATTAATCTTGTCTGCGTACATGTTCCTCCAGGACTATATCAAACACTGGTCTCAAAATCCTTCCTGATTTCTCCAAAATCAACTCCGCCGCTCCTGAATTTCTGTTGTGAGTCTTGTTTTATCACTGGTCTTTGTAATCTGGTTCATACGCTGTACAAAACTTTGTGAAGATTAATAGGTTCACAACCTTTGATAAACTTTTGACAGATCCGAGTTGAATTATACAATTTTGCCATTTTAAAAATGTTTACATTTACCAAACTTGTATCATAGTGATCTACAAGATAACATGCACATAGAGAGGATTCCCAGTAATGCCTTCCTAGGACTGACCAATGCAACCATTACCGAACTGTAAGTACTGAACACACAATATTTGTTTATGTATGTAATTGTTTCCAGAATTTCCAAATTTTAAAGTATGTTACATATTTTTTGTTTAACTATTGCCCTCTCACAGGAGATTAACAAAGAACGGGATACTCGAGATAGACGGCTATGCATTCAATGGTACCAAAATTGAAAAACTGTAAGTTCAATTACACTCAAAAAATAAAGGTGCTTAAAAGGTTCTTCACCATGGCATAGAAGAACCATTTTTGGTTCCACAAAGTACCATTCAGCCAAAGGTTCTTTAAAGAACCATATCTTACTTACTTTTTATAATCTGAAGAACCTTTTTATACCACAAAGAACCTTTTGTGAAACGGAAAGGTTCTTTATGGAACTTCTATGGCATCGAAGAACCTCGATTGTATAAGAGTGTATATCTTTGACACATCTCCTCTATAAATTTTTCATGTCCCGTTAAACCTCTAATCTTTCATCCTCTCTCTCTCTTATACACACACACAGCTTTCTCATGGGAAACCAGCAGCTGAGTCGTATCCACAGTTACGCCTTTATAGGAGCTGAAGGCCCCATCGTTCTGTAAGCATGAACCAATCTGACTCGCAACAACAATTCAACCCACCAGCTGCTGCTTTACACACCCACACTGCGTCGTTTAACCCTCACAGTCTGCAAAACTAATCTCACTTACCTGCTTTGAACACTATTAACTCGGTTGTTCGTTACATTTGCGATCGTTGATCATTCTTGTGGGACAATTCTCATGTGTACATTTTTATTCTTGCAACCGTGGGTGTGCATTTACACCACTTCGCAAAAACGTACATATATAAAAAAAACGTAAAGATATTCGTTTAACATTTTGAGTGGTTATAAATTTTCTATTGGTTGTATTTTGTGCAAACGTTTGTGTAATGTTCAAAAACTGAAACAGCTTAAATGATTTGATATATTGACAGTTAATATATCTGTATAAGAAAATATTTCTTTTTGAGTAAGGGTCAAGGTGGCATGGACTTAAAGATGAAAAAGTATGTTCTACAAGTATTTTGATGTAGAATTGTGTAGTATTCTTATTTATTTTATATTTTTTATATGTTATTGATTTAAGTTTGTTAAAATACTAAGATTTTGATTTTGGATCCCAGATTTAATGTAGTCTCAGACATTTGGCCAATGCTCTGTGTACACTTCACATTCAGTTTTCAATTGTTTGAAATAAAAAAATGCATCAAGGACAATCCCTTAAATCCTGCATTTTCACCTCTGTTGTCATTGCAGAGACATCTCACGTACATCCATCCACACTCTGCCAGAGAGCATGCTGAGGTCCCTCAAGCTCCTGACCGCCATCTCTGTCTACTCTCTGAGGAGGCTTCCTAGCCTAGAGCTGTTCTCTGAGCTGACACAGGCCAACCTGACCTACCCCAGCCATTGCTGTGCCTTTAAAAACTTTAAGAAGCACAAGTTAGTTACACTGAAAACACATTTTGAGTCACTGTTGAGTCACAGCACTCAACCATTGTTTCTGTGTTCACGCAGGTCTGTAAAAAATCTAATGTGTGATGACCCCGGTGCTCTCCGACTGGAACCTTATTTTTATGAAGACTACTGTAAAGACGTAATAGAGGTCACCTGTTACCCTAAACCAGATGCCTTCAACCCCTGCGAGGACATCATGGGCTTCACCTTCCTACGTGTTCTTATCTGGTTTATCAGCGTGCTGGCCATCGTGGGCAACTGTGCCGTTCTCCTGGTTCTCCTCACAAGCCGCTACAAACTGACCGTTCCCAGATTTCTAATGTGCCACTTGGCTGTCGCAGACCTCTGCATGGGGGTCTACCTGTTGCTCATCGCTGCCGTGGACATCCACACGCAGTCCCGTTACTATAACTATGGCATCGACTGGCAGACGGGAGCAGGGTGCCAAGTGGTGGGATTCTTCACGGTGTTCTCCAGTGAGCTGTCTGTTTACACGCTGACAGCCATCACACTGGAGCGCTGGCACACCATCACCTACGCCATGCAACTGGAACGCCAACTGCACCTGCGCCACGCCTGCGCAATAATGGCAGCGGGCTGGCTTTTTGCATTGCTGACCGCTCTGATGCCCATGTTGGGAGTGAGCAGCTACAGGAAGACCAGCATCTGCCTGCCCATGGACGTGGAGACGGGTCTCTCCCAAGGTTTCGTGATTCTGTTGTTGCTGCTCAACGTGGCTGCTTTTCTGGTCGTGTGCGTCTGTTACCTGCGCATCTACTTTACCGTCCGCAACCCAGCCTTCGTCCCGGCCAACGCAGACATGCGCATTGCCAAGCGCATGGCCGTGCTCATTTTCACAGACTTTTTGTGCATGGCGCCCATCTCATTTTTCGCCATTTCTGCTGCCTTAAAACTACCACTCATCACCGTCTCTCATGCCAAAGTCTTGCTGGTGCTGTTTTACCCCATAAACTCCTGCTCCAATCCGTTTCTCTACGCGTTCTTCACCAAAACGTTCAAGAAGGATTTCTTCATTCTCACCAGCAGGTTTGGCTGCTTTAAGACTCGTGCCCACATTTACCGCACTGAGATCTCGTCGGGTCAAAACGGAGCCGCGACGCCTTCGCCAAAGACAAGCGATGGAGCGCTTTATTCCCTGGTGCACATCGCTCAAGTGCACTAACCACCAGTTTTGTCTGGCATAAGTCAGATGTGGCCAGTTGATGATATGCTGCTTGGACCAAGTGAGGAAAAATAAGGAACGTAGTAAATCCTGCTCTGTACACAGTTTGGTTGAAAATTTCTGCTGGGTGAAAAAGTGCAAAGGCATTTCGGCCCAATGTAAATGATGTTGTGAAATGACTTTGCCTGACTTCTAACAGATTCAGATCTCAGATGTACAGTACTTACACCATTCATAAGATGCTGCTTGATTGATCTTTGACGGGGCATTTATGCATTCGTGTAGAAAATATATGAATAATTGTGTATATCTCCATTTTTTTTTAACAAGCATGTACCATTATGTGTTGTGAAATGATTTCATGCACATACACTGTAAAAAAGTAACAGAAAATGTACTGATAACTTTCTGCCAGTATAGACCCCTTTGCAAGAGTAAGTAAACACCGGTCCAGAAGCACTGCATATTGTTATAAATATACCTTTTATATAAATAATATCAATTTAACATTTTGATTCTGTTATAAATTATCTGTTGGTTATATTATGTTGAAAAAACTGAAACAGGAAGCTCTTCTGGACCGGCGTTATTTGAGTTTTCTGAAGTGGTCTATATTGTGCCCTATTTTAACAGATTTTTTTATGTAGAGATGCCTTCTAAAGAGTTTTGTGGTAAATTTATGTCTTAAAATAAAAACATACAACATTAAATAAATCACTTAGTCATGTTTTTAAATGAGATTATCCATGGCAATTGTGTTTACATTTGTGTTTACATTTACATTTATTCATTTGGCAGACGATTTTATCCAAAGCGAGAAGAAGTAGGAGAGCATTAAACATTTTGTCAACACGTTAAACATTATTGTTAGTTTGCAAGGCCATGTTACATTTAAAGATTTCAGAGATGCTCCAACTTTGAGTGCATTCAAGGTATAGCCTACATTTTATCAGTATGTCTGTTCCCTAGGATTTGAACCCATCGTCTTTGTGCTGCTAAAAATACCAATTGAGCTACAGTAATAGTTTATATATGATGACATACACATTCAAATTATTAAAAAAAAAAACATTCCAAAACTATCATATTTCAACTAAAGGAATTGTTTATTGCAGGGGGTTCTCATCTGTGTTCAAACTGAGAAGACATTTATAGCCCCTGCCGTCACCCCGTATTATCACAAATATTTCAGCCCTTTAGTACTGGAATGGTTTGTTCAAGGTCACAGTAACCTCGCTGGCCAACGCAGTATGAGAGAGGTTATGAGAACAGTCCAGAGACAGTTTGAACTGGAGTTATGGCACACGTAATCCTCATAGAATCCTTCAATGGACAGTAACGTTAAAATAGAGCCCACTAGGCTCACACTGAACAAAATCACACACAGTGGCCCAACATAAAGGCCAAAAGTGAGTCTCACCATCCAGGCCTGTTCTCTTCAGTCTTATCTCTGCACCTGCAATAATGTTTTAGCAGTGAAACAGAGAGCTGTTGTTCCATTGTGTTTTTTTGGACAGCTTTGTTTGCCTCTGTGTTTTAGGGATGGGGTGGGAGTTGGGCCTGTGTTTGGCAGTTACAGCAGCTGTGCTTAGTGCTACACGCCACCCTGAACTCGAACCTCTAAATGGACTGAGGAAGTCACGGAGATGTGGAATCTGTTATGAAGATATGGCTCATGAATCAAGGCTAGAGGTTCAATGATGCGGGTCAAGGGATAGTAGACAGCAGGAAAACCACACACAGAGAAGGCAGAACGGATTCCAATAAATGATTATGTCTTTCTCTAACACTTAAATACTGAAATAGTCTTATCAGAAACCCATGGCAGTGTCCTAGCCACTATCGAAGGTCCGCAATACTCACATTATCATGCTTTAAAAAATAAAATATGACTGTATAAATGTACTGCATTAAGGTAATTCTGTACATAATACAACTCAAAATCTGGGCAGGGTTTGAGCAAGTACTTCAGTCTATAAACACATAACACCACCAGATGGCGCTGTAATACACCGAAAGCACAGGGCCAGGTTGCAAGAAACATCTTAAGATAAGAAAACCCAACAATACTGTTACAATTAGAATTAAGGGTTTTCTTAACTTAAGGTCCTGAAAACAAACACATCTAATTACATCTAATTTTCCATTAGCACTTGTCACTTGTACAAATCCTGCAGTCTTTTATATGCATGTTGTGCACGGTCTTTATTTCCCTGTGGGTACAGGATACCCAGGGTTATCAACGTTTGTCAAAATGGAACATCTTTTTATGTTTCATGAACAGGGTGTAACTGGTTTGGATTCATTGGGTCCAATCATAAAATTCAATCAATTATGTAAAATGCAATACATGCAAATCATGTTTGTTTCATGGGTGCCACTGCCACACTCTTACATAAACATACCTTTGTCAGGCGCTGAGGTCATGTGACAAATTTACAAAAAGTAGGCGTTAAGGGCGTGCACACAAACGACAACTATAAAGATAAAAATAACGATATATTAACATCCACACCCACAGACTTACAATATTTCAAGCTCGCGCATTTCACATTTCAAAAAGGATGTTCATTGGCTGGCAAAAAAATTGCTCTGAAAGTGATGCCAACCAATGATATCGCCTCGTCCAATTGTTATAGCTGTGGACTCCGCTATTCTCTTAAAAGTAAAACGTTTTTATATATTTAAATTGATCTTTTAACTTTAAAGTGATAGTTCAAAAATTCTCACATAAATTGCCTTGTTATTTGAAACCTGTTTGACTTTCTTCCGCAAAACACAAAATAAGATATTTTGAAGAAAGTTGTTAACTGGCACCCATTCACATACATCAGCATACAATAGAAGTGAATGGGTGCCGGTGTTGTGCCGAAAACACACTCCCCGCCAGATTATGCACCCCCTTCAATAACACGCTGTCCGATTGGCTAATTCTAACCCCTCCCCACACCCAATCCTAATCCTAACCCCTCCCCTAACACCTAATCCTCACCCTAACCATTGTGGGGAGGGGGGTGCATAATCTGGCAGGGAGTGTGTTTTCGGCACGACACCGGTGCTGTTCAGTTACCAACTTTCTTCAAATATATTTGTGTGTGTGTGTTGTGCGGGAGAAAGAAATGTACACAGGTTTGATACGATAAGAGGGTGCGTAAACAAGGATAGAATTTTCATTTTTAGGTGAACTATTACTTCAACTTTTTACTTTTTTCACTTAAAAAAACTGCATGCAGCATACAATGTGTACTGCACAGTATTGAGTTAGTATTCCTGAATTTAGTAACTAAAAAGATAATAAGCAGTAAGGAACAAAAATTAAACATTAAATCAGTAAAAGAAGGAACTCTTTTATTCTTTAATACCATATATAATGCAACAATTGCATATCTTTGGCAAAAATAAACTTTATAAACCTTTTATTAACAGAGGTTAGCTTACAAAATCAAAAATCCGGTTCGGTCTGCCACAAACATGTGGCAGATGAAAATGACAAACTGATCGGGAAGTGGCAACTCTGTTAGCGGACAATATTTTAATAATAATAATTATAATAATAACAATTAGGCAGCTTATTTTAGAATTGGCCTCAGGATCTAAAACTACTGCGTGCTCCCTCCTTGCATTAATACTTGCATTCTGTATTAGCACTATGCACAGCTTGAGGAGGGGGACATCTAGAAATTGGCAGCCACGGTTAAAGTGACAGGGAAATAACTTTATAAGCATAGGCATTTTTGACACTTTGAACTCAAACAAAAAGTTCTGGGTTCTATTATGTCAGCATGAGGAGGGGGGAGAATGGCAGTTATATTTTACAATTTCACATGCTTGGGTATATAAAATCATCATAGTCTCAAACAAACACTTAAAAACTCAATCAAATCAAACAAAGGTTCAGGGTCACAGAGTACACACAGCCAGGCAAAATTTGTGAGCAGCAACTCTGGCGATCTCAAAGGCAACACAAACAGGAGGATGTGACTGGAACCCAGAACGTTTGCAGTCCTCATCCAGCTATGCTTCTGTCATGTTCCTGTGTGCGGCTGACTCTCCAATCACCTTCCAGCTCCTTGCTACACAAATTTAATTTCACGTCCTGTGGTTCTGTTCCTATGACTTCACCCCTCAATCAGCCCCATATGTGAGCTGCAGAAAATGTTTTTGCTCCTTTGCAGGCCCATTAGTTGTGCAGTTCACATTGTCTCTGGTTTCCTCAAGCGTTGGGAACTCTCCGGAGGGTTGGAGTGGGGTGGAAAATGTTAAGCTGCACAGCTCCCCCTACTGGAGGCATCGTCACACAGATTGAAGCAATTTAACACAACAATGAAGACACATTGCAACAAAATGTCAAGAAGCAGTGAAGGTAAAGTGGTTTAAATTTCTTACAGTAGAGGTAAAATTCTTGTTGTGATTGGCGTTTAATGATTAGCTCCAATAGCAAGCAATACGCACACGGACAGAATAATAATGTCAGTGCAGCGTAGGATGGTACAAAACCTGGTGACGGAGATCAGTAGTGTTGGAGAAACACTGAGGTTGATGTGCATGCAAGGAAAAGTGTTAAATCTGTTCTCCAGCTTTCCCCATAAGTCAAAGTGGTTGGGGATGCAAAACCAATCCATTTAGGATGCACAGGAGAAGTCACATGGTTTTGACATCATAACTGCGGCAGCAAAAGGCTCCCAGGGGCATGCCATCACCATCACACAGGATATAAACCAGCAGTACAAAAATAAAATAACTACAGGTATTTAGGTCAACAAATTATTGCATTTCTCTTCATTTCACGTTTATGAACAAAGGTCTTGTGATCCAAAAACAATGGCACTTTCAAAAAAATTATCTTCATTTTTTTCCCCATCTATGATGCACAAACAGGAGAGGACATAGGAGCTCTTAAAATCCATGCATTCATTTTCTGTATAAATACGTTTGTGTTGATTTAGAGGTGGAAGCATGCAAATCTTCAAAGTCTGAGGTTTTTTACCAGTCTTGCACTTTTTTTTTAGAATTAACACTCACTGATAAACTCAAATGATGTGGGCTGTTCGTTCTGATCTGTATGGCTTTTCTCTCCTGTGTTTGTATTGCCGTGTTTGATGAGTGGTTAAAAAACAAAACATATCTCAACAAGAAGGAAGATACACCAAACCAGAAGAGAGAGGTTGGGCAGGCCACAGGATTAAGTCACAGAATAGGGGTGGGAGAGTTCGCAGGGTTGGGGATCATTTTCTACTGAGCTTCCTGCTCTTGCGTCTCGAGGCGACTAAACTGGTGCGAATGCCGGCCAGGTGCAGGAGCGAACCTGCTGCCTCCTTCAGCTCCTCGTCCACCTCAGGCCGAGAATCTCTCCTGCTCCTCTTCCCTGATAACGGGCCCTGCAGCGGGCTTCGTGCCCATCGGCCCCGACCTACTTTATCCTGCTCGTGGTGCAAACCCAGGCTGAAGTCAAGCGGATGTGAAGGTTTTTGAAGAGGACAGGGAGGTGTGGGGGTGCTGCTGTAATTATGATCCTGCTTTGGATCCCGGCTCACAACTACCACGTCCCTTCGTGAAAGATCGATGGGTCCATCTTGGTCATCTGGTTTAAATGACATGCAAAGTGACAACTGATGATTAGATTATGTGTTGAGATTATCAGAATAAATACCAAGAAGCATTTGTTGATAAATACAGATGTAACATGGACAAAAAGGAGAAAATAAAAAGGGAAGCACATAAATGTTGGTGTTTGATGGTGATCTCTTACATGAGTCAATGTTCTGCTCAGAGGCAGACTTTAACAGCATCATGGCGGTGGCAGCGTCAAAATCACATTCTGTAAAGAGAAAGAAATCTTTGATGCACACACAGGTACCGAACTACTGGTGTGCCTTTCTGCTTGTGTATGTGTGTGTGTGTGTTTAAGTGAATGAGTCACTTCCACCCAGGAGAGAAACAGTCTCTCTCATTTTAAAGTATCAGTGCCTTGGTTGTCAAGGTTACCGATACAAGAAAGAGATGGCATCATTGTGCAGCACAAAGTCCGCCAGTAGGGGGTGAGTGAAACTAAAACAGTTGAGATGAGTGATAGGCTTTAATGTGTGATGATATGTCTACTAATGGTATGTGAGGGATGTGAGTGAAACGTGGAACTTCTGAACAGAACTGATGAAGTCTACTCACCTTTTAGGGCACAGCCCTGCTCTGACATGAAAAGGTGATGAGGAGGAGAAGAGGCACTACAGAAAGCAGAAAGAGAAGATATAAGACTATATACTCTAATATACACACCACCATGTAGTAATGTCTGTTTTTCATACTGCTAAGAAAATAAGTTCATATTCACTTTTAAGCAACACAACAGTAATATTTGAAAAAGATTAAAAATTAGTTTTCATGTGTTTTGTAATTCTGTAAGTCTTCCACATTGCTGTTGGGTTGATTTTATGTTACTCCTGAGGTTTGGCTTTGTTGAGATTCAACAGACACACTTGGACATGGTCTAGAATTAAAAAAATATATTTGCATCTGATCCCATTTATAATTTGGGGAAACTGAATAAAACAGGAAGGTAGGGCCAGTGCATTGCTAGCATTATAACAATAAAGCTGTTTACACTAGAACTGCTCATCTGTGATTTGCCAAGGTCGCTAAGGTTTTTGTCAGATATACCATTGCTTTAAACATAGTAAATCTCCATTTTCAATATGTGTTGGACGTAATCAGGCCAGTGGTAGTACCTAGGGGGAGAGGCGGGAGGGGTGCAGAAGACGTGTGCGTTCGGGAAGTGCTGCTTCCTCAGAGCTTGCATCAGCATGGGCCGGAACTCAGGGTGAACGCACCAAAGAGAGCCTTTCCCATTGGTCTAAAAGAAACAGAGGGGAGGAGTCAGAACTGCCATAACCAAGCATGATATCTGGCATAGTGTTGTAAGAACGCTGAGGTTTAATGAACACGGGCCACGCCATCTGTCTGTACATTAAAATAACATGCTGCATTATAACCACAAAACACATTAACAGAAAAACGATCTTTAGGAAACAAAACAATGCCAACCTCATAGGAGGGTACTTTCAACCCCCCAGTGTTTGCACTGGGTGTTTGCGAGAGTCTGAATACAGAACTCATCACCCTTTGTCTAAGATGCGGTCCTGCAGGGAGAATATGACCTTGACTCACTTCACTAGCCGTGTTCATAAACAGGAAAGAGGAAACATCGCCATGGCAACAGACACCAGGCTGAGACACATGAAACCCACAGATTCACACACAATGTCACACGTTAATGAAACATACCAACATCACCTTTCTATAAATCATTTTGTCATCTACGGTTCACATACAAAAAATGAGAACACCTGCCTCGCTCTATTTGCGTTTGGTACTGGCTTTCAAAAGAAGCATAATATTCCTCTTGACTACCTTGTTAGCACACTGCAGTCAGCAACTACATACACTGACCCACTTACTGAAACATCTGCAGCAATGCCTTGTGAACCGTGCTTGAGAAAAAAATGCTATTCCAATGTACACCACAAGGGAATTTCCCTTCTTGTGTTCTTACCTTCCCTATGCTTCGCTCCACTTTGCAGAAGCACTTGTTGAGGGACAGGTTATGGCGCACCGAGTTCTTCCAGCCAGTAGGGGCGCTAGAGAAATATGGGAAGTGCTTAAGGATCCAGCCATAGATGTCCTTCACAGGGAGAGATTTGCTGGGAGACTGTTCGATAGCCATGTAAATCAGTAAGGAGAAAGAGAAGGGAGGCTTTGACTTGTAAGGATCTCCTGCGCTCCCCGCCGAAACGGAAGAGGCCGAGGAGGTGTTGTTGCTGTTCGGCGATCCTCCGCCTCCCTCTATGTCAAACAGCGGGCTGTTGTTTGCTTGTGCCTCGGGTCCACCGAGTGAGAAGTTCTGCAGCAAGTTCTCATGAAGCCAGTTCAGGTTGGTTAACTCGTCGTCTTCAGATTCACCTCCAGCGATGCTCAGCGTTCCAGCACGACCGATCTGGTCCAGACTCGTGGCCAAGGGACTAGAAGCTCTATCTGCCTCAGGGAGAGTCCCTCCTCCACACACGCCCTGAGCTCCAGGGGATTCAGCTTTCTTATCTGGAGACATCCCGATTATCGGACCCATCAAACCAGGAGGATCTGAGGAGATAAATGGGAAGGGTGGGAAACAGATAGGAACATTGGTCAGTAAAACTGTCAATGACAAAAAGGTAGAGCCGTACCCATGTGAACTGCTTGTAAACAGGTGGAGTCTTTAAAAAATTGAAATGTTTTCTAAAAGGTTGATAGGAATAATAATGGTTCCAAAATACGCATTTATTAATTTCGGACACTATATCAAATGCATTTCTGTCAGGTTCACTATCGTCCAAAATGATTAGCATACAGTTTATATTGGCGGTATGGTTCTGTTCTTGGCAAAAACTCCATGCCATCCATGCAGCCAGCATGAATAAGAGCAGGGAGTGCAGCGATAACCCCCTTTAGGGTAAACAGAACAGATCAACAGATGTCATTAGTTCTTAATGACATTTAAGAGTAACACATTATGTAAAGTAATTGAGACTCGTGAAAAGGAATAACAGGAGTCCCGATTGAAAATGTGAAGTGGAGCTGGGGATGGAGGAGGGTAATTTGCCAGACCTAATGCTATACGCTTGATATATCAATATTTGTTAAGCAATGACAGCAAAATGACATTATTGAAGCTGTCATTATCTCACATCTACAGCACATCAGCAATCCATTCAAGTTAGTCAACACATATTTTTGTATTTCATCTTCGTTGTTTTTAAAGATTGGGTATCATGCCATGTCATGCATTCTGACTTCTTTACACTGTTAAACATGTTGGCTTCTCATGCTTAACATGGTCAACTTGTTAAAAAATGAGCTTGACGTATGACGTAGTGTTTCTGTACTTGATACACTCCCCCAGCACTCAAATTTGTTTCTGAAAGTTTTTTATAATTCTGGATCCCTATTCCCGTTACTGTCCATTCTCCCAGAAAAGCACGGCAAGGCAAAAGAAAGAGCCCGCCCACGAGCTAACCGACGAGCGAGTCCCACTTACCATCATGATTATCTGCGCTGCATCAAGATGGGCTGCACTGCAGCTCGTTACTCTTGCGATAGTGAAGTTTAGGTGTGTCTGTTTGTTCACACAATTTCAGTGATGGATGTTATATAAACGGTGGATATAACGCTGGATTTGGAGATTGTTTGAAACTAATAGATGGCGCGGTCCCAGTGCTAAAAGATGCTGGACATGAACCGCTGTGTTTTGTTGGCAATCGGCGTGTACGTGCATAATGTACAAAACACGAAGGGATTAATGTGATGATGTGTTGCTTGCTCGTCCATCCCACTCTCCCCACTAGTCCCACCTCTAGCAGCTCATGTTTTTCCGGAAATAATCGTACAGCTGTATCTCTCTTTTATAAATTTGATCAAACTAAATACTCTTCGAAGATACGACGTATAGGCACTAAAGATTAATATGAGATTAGCAGAAACTGCCTGTGATACGCGATCTTTAAACGTCAGTTTACACATTCATAACTAGGAGTGTGACGAGACACTTATCTCACGAGACGAGACGAGGTGAGACAAGACGAGACACGAGACTGGGTTTACAAGTAAGGCTGCAGCTAGAGGTGGGCGGAATGGCCAAAAATCTATTTCACGGAATGAGTAATTTTATTTCATGGTAACGATATATTTCATGAAACAATCTCCCATTAAAATTCTATATTTTATACCTAATTTTTCTTAGATTGACTTAACTAATTTATTTATTACAGTTCATTTAAATGCTCACCATAGTTAAAATGTAGGCAAGTTATGAAAATGTACTAAAGATATCAAATTAAGTTCTGATAATCAGTTGTATTATTTATTCATATTTATCTTCTGGCTATATCATATGTATACAGTAGGAAGATAGACAACAAATATAACAGTAAATTATGAATATGCACAAACAATGAGAGTACAGTATATGACTAGTGTTATAAACTGGTGTTCATGGAGTCTGTACTGTGGATCTTTATCGCTCTTCACTCTCTATTAGATGAGCAATTTTCAGTGTGTACTCTCTGTCTTTAGGTTTGTTTATTCTCGGGCTTGTTTTTGCACTGCGAGTCTCTGGTGACTCCTCACGCGTCTCCCAAAACTGGAGGTAGAAGCGTGTCACATCAAAGCGCTCGTGCACGCGCTCGCGAGCATCATCGCGCATTTCAACGCAAGTTTCACCTTGGCTCGCCTGAAGTTAAACTTTATAAAACTATTAACAGGTTTTCAAAACAACCTGACTTCTGAAATACGTGTTGAGAATGAGCTTTTGTAAATGCTGGCGCAGATCCCTGCACGAGCACTGCGGGTGAGAGAAGCGCCGGACTGGAGCGGATCACTAAACTACAGACTGAAAGAAGGTCAAAAGAATGTTTGATACATTCATTTGTTACGGGTGGATTAATTCATTAGTTTTTTTTCAGAATAGCACCTAATATGCAGAGCGCCGAGTTAACCACGCCTACTTATTTACATTCCGCGGAATACACGGAATAGAAAAATCTCTTAAGGTTGACATTTTATTCTGCGGTAACGGAATATTCCGTCATTCTGCCCAGCCCTAGCTGCAGCTATCGATTCTTTTACTAATCGAGTATTCTACTGATTTTCCATCGATTAATCGGGTATTCGGATAATAAGTACTTTTTATTTATTAAAAAGCAATACTAAATATACAAGAGAAAATAAGACGGGTATCTTAAAATGAGTAAAACAACTAATTTGTTTCGTTTTTAGAACAATTAAAGTTTTTATTGCTGAAATAGCATACATTAATATCTATGAAAACTAAACCTATTTAGTACATTCCATTGCCATATTACATTCAAAATGCAATATAATACAAATATATAAATAAGAAACATGAATAAAAATAGAAAGAATAATTTCAAAGGTAAACAACTAACTTCAGCTTATGCATGATGCATTTAGTTTATATAAATTAGTTTTAGTTTCTATGACTTTTATTTTGGCAGGTTGTCGGAAGACGGTTATTTTTTACTATGTCTGTTCACTCAAACAATAAATGTGAAATAAACTCTCAGAGCAACTCTGGAGGTGAAGTTCATGTGTTCATGTCCTCATTCAGCGCAGATGCAGAAACATTTATGAACATCACGCGTGTAGCACGTTAAACTGTGCAGTTCATTCACGCAGACACGCAGAACAGCCAGATGAAATGTGTAAATAACAGGATTCGGCGTCCACAAGTCCGCATCTAGTTTGATGGACTCAATGCAGCCGGAAAACAAGTTTCACTCGCAAAATAGACTAAAACTAAGTAAAATAGCAGTTCACCATTTCAATAAGCTATCACTTATTTATCAGCATGAGAAATACGTGTGAGCGTGTGAACAGACTAAAATGCGTGTCTCTCACGGTGAATGCGTGAGACTTGAGAGCCCTGTAACATGAATAGAGTTTAGCTGGCTGTGCGTTAGTAATAACGGTCCGTGGGGAAAAGCAGCGCTCCTTGTGTACTGTAGTTAAATGGATTAAACAAAGCTTCGAGGCAACAAAATTTGCCTCAATGATTTTTTTGTATTCGAATTACTCGAGTTACTCGAGGAATCGTTTCAGCCCTATCCACGAGAGACTTTTTTTTTTAAATCCTCAATGATGAAATATATATGGAAAATAGTATTTTATTCACCTTAACACAAAATGCAAAAAATGTAGGCATTATAAAATCAACTTGTACTTTATGAAACACATTAAACTTCTATTTTAATGAATTATATTATGCAGTAATAAACAATATGTAAACACTGCAAAATGTTTTGTCACAAACTCAAATGACATGCAGTAATTGCACAAAATTTATGCTTTGTTTTCTTAACAGGCGTTGCTTTTAGTAAAGAGCTGTGGTTGTTTTCTCTATATTCTTTTTGAATAGTGCTCGTGTTAGCAGAGGTGGCGATCATATCACACTGTCAATCCTCCTTCCTCCACTGACTGAACCTTCATAGCCTTCAGAGAAACAGTTAAAACTACATAAACACATCATGTTTTCTGCTTACATTGCACATATGAAAGAGACAGAGGATGAGTTTTTGAAGAGGTTAAGCTGTTAATGTATTTAAAATAACGTATTGTGAACTTGCAGTTGCTATACTGTACTTGTGGTACAGTCTGCTGTTGTTCAGCCGCGTGCTCCCAAAGCACTGCTGGCAGCGCGAACCGCAAACACTAGTGCTTTTATGCGCGAGGCGCTGAAACCCGTCCATCTAGCGCGTGTTTACATAGAAAAATGGTGGAAAGTAGCACCGCGGGTTGGAAGATCACGTTGTCTATGAATGGCCTGGCTGGTCACTGTAGCTCACAGCACGGCGCGCACAAACTTTGTGCAGTTATTAGTGTGTTCTGTACAGTAATGAAAACAGGTCACACCACAACAAAATGTGCACTCACACAAATACTCCCAAATATATTTTGAGGTCGCACAGGTTAAATTTAGGGAACATATGTGAATAAAATGGTCGCAATTTCGAGCCCAGCACTCAATTGCGTAAGGAAATTGTGTAAGGAAAATTGCGTAATTGCGTAAGGAAATTGTGTTCTCGCGAGACTTATCGGATCTTATCACACCCATATTCATAACACATATTTAACACATTCAGATGGATGTCATTCCCTATTTTCTTAAATCAGTAGAACTACGCATTTTCATCTCCTTTTCATCTTTTCGCTTTCTCATGGGGGAATTATGCGGCCCTCGAAAGAACACAGTTAAGCGCCTCTTAGGTGTCTACTCAAGTGTCTAAGAGAACCCTGACCCTTATCTTCAATGTGATAATGCACCAGCACAACATACTCTAGGGTTCTCAGTCTCATCCACTTAAGAAATACAGCTCTGTTATATGTAACGTAATAGGACAGACAAGGATGGAGAACATATAGCGACATTCAGTCCCAATCCCTCCATCCGATTGCAGGGGCCTGACAAAACAGCTCCACACAGCTAAAAGAAACAGGAAGCCTTCCAAGCACAAAATAACTCACGGAAACCAATCAGAAAGCAACCCTGACGCAGACTAAGTGACTTCCTCTAATGGACAGCGGTGGAAAGCACACCGAATATTGATAAATAAATCATCAGCTCAAGTAAAAGAGGCTGAGTGCCTAGAAGAGTGAATGTTTCTCTGCCCACTATTATACCCACTACCATGGAAACCATACAGCACATCAATAAATAAATAATCACATAAAGTGCTTTGAATCACTCTCTCTCACTCTGGAGGACAGACTGGATGTAGCGGGAGGGGGGACCATCTTCCTCTTCCAGATCATACAAAAAAACAACTTCAATTCAAAAATAAACCTTTTACAAACCAGCCTTCCTTTAAAACTAATGACTGTATTAACAGATGCTGACAAAAAAAAACTACTTTACACACATTTAATGTATTTCTTTCTAAGAAGCTGAAACTGCCCACAGCTTTACACCCCTGCAGTATATCCACATAGTGCTTTTCGGTAACTTTGGTTATGCTTCTCCATGGCCACTGAAAAGCAGGTATGTCCTTTATATTGAGGTCTGTTTGTTTCCCATCCCCAGCAGAGATCTGATAGCTGTATTCAAGGCGGTTCCCATTAGCAAGACAAATCTAACAACCTCCAACAAGCTTATCAGCCCATCTCCAAACGCTCTATCCACACACAGAGAGACAATGCTAATGATGTCACTCTACTGTTCTTAGCCAATTAAAACACAAATAGACACAAACAAACCCGCTATCAACTGGTCTAATGGAGGGGTGGCTTAGATACAACAACCCTTTTGAATCCAGTTAGGGGGAATACAATCTCACAGCTGGGAAAGCTCTGGCTTTTATTTAATGACAATTATTGAATGTAGTTTATGTCACATTAAAATAAAAAATATATGAGCTATATGAACTATGAGGACATAATTATTAGTGCACATATACAAGGTTAAGATTATGAATCCTGTAGGTCAAGTGGCATAGCACTTTATTAGCAACACAAAGGTCAGATGTTCGATCACATGGAACACACAAATGGAACATACAAGTGTATACATTGAATGCTTCTGATCTGCCAAATGCACAAATGTAAATAAATAAACCCATAAGCTCAAGTATTAAAATGATTCTATGAACATGAATTCAAGCCACATGTTCAGGAAAGGTGTGCTATTGCTTTTTAAGCCTATAGTGAAGTATAATATGTGAAAGAACCCCATAGACTTAGAATACCAGAGTTTTGTGGTAGGCTCTTTGAACTACAACCCAAGCAACCACTCTGAGTCTGAACACCTTAGCAAGTAACCTTAAAAAAAAGCCCACAACACCCTAGTATTGTAGTGGCGATATTTGTACAGGCAGGCAAACACACATTTTATTATTAATATTAGAGTGTGAAACGATGGATCTAAATATAAAGACTAACCCATTTTATTTAATCTGCCAACGTTCAGCGACTAATTTCCATCACAGTTTGGAGGTGGATTTATTCGGTATTGAACCGCTGATGTTTGCATTAGCGAGTACAGAACAGAGTAGCGCAAAGAGCATGTGGACCTGTAATAAAACAGTTGGAGATGGAGATCAAGGGGTCTGCTACGTGTTCAAGCATGCTTAAACAGCCCATTTGAATCACAGGTCTCTGCTAAAAAAAAGAAACAAGCAGAGAGCTTTAGTATAGCTTAGCTGCTGGTTTTGGTCTGTCAAGCATCAGTTCCGATTCAAGGGCTCCCATAGCTGTGTGAGAGCTGATTTAAAAGCCCAGCAGGAAGGTCACCTAACAAACAACTTTTTTATTCTTCCCTGTATAAACCCAAATTCAGGTATTCTCCTTCATGTCATAAAGATATTTGACAGATCAACTTCCAGGGACAATAAGCTCATGAGAAACTTATGTGCAGTACAAAAACCCTCTTGTTGTTAGTTTGTCCAGTGCTCATTTAGCAACAATTCTATATCACGTTTTAAAGCTAAGCTACTTACAAACATTCATATGCAAGGGTTCTGGAATCTCAAAAGCTGTAAAGTAAAAAGTTTTTCACAAAAGTAAAGACACAATACCTAAGTTTGTTTCATGTCACCCGCCGTATTGAAACTCCACTTCAGTCAGAAATATGTATTCAAGGTCTCCATAAGTGAGCAATGAAGTTTACTGTAGGATCCCTTTCTTACATGTTTAAATGGTGGTGACATATGTGCATTCATACACACAAGGCCACACACGATCTCCGCAGCGTGTTGTCTGGCTTTCGTCCTATGCCATTGTCACACCCTACAGTCTCAATTAAACACACCCTGTATATTCACACAGGAGTGACCCGCACAATAGAGGCCATTGTAACCACAATGACACCGAGGCTACGGTACTGGGGCAAGCTCTCCTCATCAAGGCAGTGCCTGACATTATCGTCACTGTCAATGGGCAGAGGGGCCCTAATGGCCCGCCGGCTGCTCTACGGACTTAAATCCTTCAGAAAGAAGGAGAGGAAAGCTCAACGAAAAGGAGCGTGACAGACCGCATCTAAGACAACAAGGCTGGGTTGGGGGTTGGGGTGGGCACGAGGTGTGACACGGCCCAGGCAAATGAGGGGAAAAAAAGCACACATTTGCAACTGAAATCCAGAGCAGTCGCCTATATTTGATTACCACGCCCCGGTGTCACCACGTAGCCATGGCAACCCTAGCGTTATAGCCTCCTGGGGATGCGAGTTGTGCCTCCTGGTCTAATGCTGAGGGCATGAGGAACAAAAAGAGGCTAACAGCAGATGAGAAATATGTGCAGCTGGAGCCATAATGAGAGGATGGAAATAGGAGGGGTCACTAAACAAAGCCGTTGTCGTTAAAAAGCCAATAAAAGCTTGGACACAAGTTCGATTTGCTTTGTTTTCAATAGTGTGTGGATGAGTTGAAGAGTTCAGTGAAAATATTTGACCACAAGTTATTGTACATTAAGTGAATATGTTTTTCCGTTCATATTACATTGAAATTACAGTGAAAATGAGGAACCTATACAGTCTGTGATGCCTACGTGACCAGCTGGTTTTTGTAGTCATGCGTTAATTTCCCTAACCGAGAACAGACACTCGTTATCTGAACATTAACTGTTAACTGCTAAGATTTTAAAACCAAATTGGAATTAAATAAAAATACATGCTGCGTGCCTATGTCTCATTTCGAAGGCGTCCTCCAGAGGTCGCGTTTGTCCGCCACATACGCCTTCGCATGCGACATCCGGAGGATGCAGACTTCGAAATGAGACACAGCTACAGTTGACGAGGGTCTGTGACACGTTAAAAAAGTACAAACATTTTTTTCACCAATTTATTTTAACATGCAAACAGCAGCATAACGAAGAAATCAATATCAATTAGCAGGTCTATTTTTATTTAATAAAGTAACATGTTTACGTGTTGTGGGGAGAGTCTGGAGCCTGTTGACAATTAAGGGCGTACTTACATAAAGCCCGGTTGGTCATTGTTCGGTTTGGGGCTTATTAGAGGTGTTTAGGCGACACATGCCTGCACGTGTAGTGTGCTGTGTATCAGATGTTTTTTTGCGGTGACAGCTGAATCTCGGGGAGGAATTGACAGTCGCATAATTTACGTCATGCTTTCAGTTCCGCGCTCCAGCGCGATTTGCGCTCATACTGCCCCCTTTCCAAACCAAACCTTGCTCCAGCCCACCTCATCCAACCAGGCCAGGGTGCAGTAAGTGACCCGCGCTCCAGCGTGGTTGGGAGCACTCACACTAGTCAATCGAACCAGGCTTTGGGAGTCAAACGCAACCGGGCGTGGTTCGATTGGGACAATGTGAGAAGGCCCTCAGACCCGCGGCAGAAAACACCCTTTCAGATGGCACTGGTCGCACACGTCTGCACGCTCCGTGAGTTAACACATGTATAGCATATTTTTCTTACACCATACAGAAAACTCATGTTATTTAAATACGTATTATTAAATTATTATCATTATTATTCAAAAATATATTATTAATATTATTTAACTTAACAAAATAAACATACCTTTTAAATCGTTTGATAGTATTAATCGGTCAACGGTCAACTGTCGGTTAACGGTTAACCGGTCAATATGAATATCCCTATTTCCAGCATTAAAATGCTTTTTAAACTATTTAAACAAATTTTTTGGTCATGCACTTTTCATCAAACTATAGTTTCCAAACTAGGTTTAAAGTTCAATGTCATAAAACAGATAACATAACAAGTAGGGTAGGACAAACCTTATCAATAAAGTGTGAACAAAAAATTATATTAAATATATAATATTAAAATATTAAAACTCCTACAAACATATTGAAACCGTGTCCCCTAGTGTAGCTATTTACAATGTGTATATACTGCATTTACTCAGCATTCATTTACCTCCATATAGCTAAGAGCAAGATCTTATCTATCATTGTGAGTTATAATGAGACTAATTAATTTCCCGTTTAATGCCAGGAGAGAAGCAATAAGCAAGGGATCATTTGCTGTGTCCTACAAAAGCCCTCCAGAGATCAGCACTGCTCAGACACGATTGCCATTCACTACATTAGCACAGGATTCTGTACTAATGAAGACTCTTTGGGAAATTCTGCACTTTCAGAAATAGCTGGCAATGCAGTCTCCGAATTCTGTACATAATGCAAATAATCATATATATCCAAGTAATTACAGTGCAAATCAAAACAAAATGACAACCATGTTTACAACTGAGAGCTCACGCAAACACTCTTTAAACTTTCTATGCGAGATGACCTCAGTGCGTCTACAGTCTAAAGTGCAAAGTAGACAGCAAAACTAATAATGTGCTCATGTGACAGACTGGGCAGAAGTTCCGTGCTAGTCCCCAGCTATGCTTGCTCTCTGACCACGTGTCAGTGTCACTCAGACATATCTACGCCGGAAATAATGAGTGCACGACCGCTTCAGAACATCCAATTTCATCAACAAGTCACGAGCTAATGTGCCAGACCTTAGGTTTCGATCTCAATAAATACCCATGAATTCTGAGTATGTTTATAACATATAATAAACAAAACAAAAACAACAACCCCCCCACCCTCAGATCTCCTGTTACATAGTTGCCCTAGATACTCACTACTCGATATAAACTTAATATCACTGTAACCTTCAACATTATTTATGTCATGGGAACAATATCTGTCGTTCGAATGACGTTCCATTCGAATGTTTTTTTACATTTTGAGTTTGAATTTAAATGAGATGACTCATTTAAATGAATTAGGATTTGAAATAATTCCATATAATATTTTAGAACGTTTTAGCTTCGTCTGTCGTGTTTCGAAACTTCCGCAGATCATGTCAAAAGAATGCTGGCTAGTCTTGAACAGTCTTCAGCTAGCGACAAGCTAAAGCGTGGTTTTAAAGCAGAGCTTCGCGCGAGCCTCTGTCAATCCAGTAGAGTTCGATTAATAAAACAGCACTAAACTCCCTGAAACGTTATGTGTTTTGTTTGATACTGGTTTATTTTGGAAAGCTGTACGAATATATGTAACCTGGTTGGTTTGTGTCGTGTCAGCTCGAAGGCAAAACGCGTGCATTTCACTCAACTAAGTTAGCTAGCAAGATCGCATGGTCTTAAATGTTTCTAATTTTCTTAACAAAATAAAACATGCTGCTACCTATTTCTGTCCGAAAGTATGGTGAAGCTACCGATTCGTTAGAAAATACGAACGTAAACAACAAAATTAGGGAGCTCAATGGATTGTTATTGGCTTCATTTTTGTTCACGAGATACGTTTCGTACTTGTCATCTGAATAAAACACGATAACATATTACGTTTCCCTTTAAATAACCAATATAATAAATCATGCAGAAAACCGTTTACTTACATTCGTGCATTCTATTGTCGCGTTCGACGACAAAAGCTCCCGTGCTTTCATGCAGTAGCCTTTCGCTCGCGCTGTGTCAAAAGATCAGCAGCTGCTTCCTCCATCCACGCAGCGCGGAGATCACGCCGCACGGCAACGCTTCCGTACCCCCCCTGCCGTCGCCAAGGCAACAGGGCCACCTCAGCCAATCACACACCCTCCTCTCCGATATCCCCCTGACAACTGCCGCATCGCAGTAGCACTTTTTTAGCAAAGCTAAGCAATTGCGTTCAGCATGCGCTCCGCGTTGCACCACGTTATTCATTCATTCTTGAGAGGTTTGTGACGAAAGAGCTTAGCGCTTGGAGTTTCGTGATTTTAAACAACACTCTTAAAGCGTGTTTAAATCGAACCACTAAACGTAGGCTCAATTCCGTGTCGTTGGCGTCATGTTCTCATTGAGAATTTGGCTTTTCAATTTAGATTATGTTTGACCACCAACCAGTTTTTGGTGGAAACGAGGTCAGATGTTGTTGCGTCATTACGCGGGGGAGTCCTGGAGGCTCGTCGTCCAATCGCAGGCTTTTTCACGATATTAACTAAACTCACCAGACGACTTGCACAACTACTATGCTCCAGAGAAATCAAACGGGTAATTGAATGCCAAGAATATGACGAAAGTGTGTTATGTATTGTCTTTTTTACATGTGCCTTTATTCCTCTACAAAATATAACACTTTAATGAGGTCAATACGCATTTAATGTAAGCCAATAATAGAAAGTGAAAGTCAGTTAGGTGCAGTCTTAACCAGTAGTCACGTTATAAGAGCTACTGTTTATGTGTTTCCCAGTCACATGATTGATTTATGGCATTGAGGTGGGCTGGAGGAGGGGTCTGTAAATGTGATCTGCAGAGGGCAGTGAGGACATAGCTGGGAGGAGATAGCAGAGCTGCTTCATTCTCAAGGGTCTTACACACATGAAACATTCACAGGTACTGCATGTGTCTCATAGGTGCAGGGAACATTGTAACATGTTTTCTGTGATTTGGATATTATTTTCCTATCAAATGTAATATTACTGGGGGATTCTCAAGCAATCATGGTTTACAAGATGTCAAACATGAATTTTTCAATAAACTGGCATTAGAGGGATAGTTCACCCCGAAATGAAAATTCTGTCATCATTTGCTCACCCTCATGTCATTTCATACCTGTATAAATTACTTTGTTCTGATGAACACAGAGAAAGATTTTTGGAAAATTGTTAGCAATTTTGAATTGTTGTGAAATGAAAAAATTCTGTGACATCATTGACTGCCATAGTAGGACAAATTAAATGGTAGTCAAAGGTGCCACAGAACTGTTTGTGTTCCTAAATTCTTCAAAATATTTTCAACAGAACAAAAAATATATACATCATTTTTTTCCCCACTATGGTAGTGGATGGTGTCTCAGGACTGAGAATTGCTAACATTCTTACAAATATCTTTCTTTGTGTTTAACAGAACAAAGAAATTTATATAAGTTTGAAACAACCTGAGGGTTACTAAATTATGACAGAGTTTTCATTTTTGAGTGAACTATCCCTTTAACAAATTTAATTTGTAGGTATTAAAACAAGGTCTGACATGTTCAAAAGCATTCATTTTAAAACTTCAACACGTTTTTCACCATTTCCAAAGCAAGATCTTACAAATCTCATTACCGTAACAGTCTAAAAATGTCAATACCATATAATGTTTTGCCTAAACAAGTTTTGATTTGTCATAAATAATTACACATTGATGACGTATATTTTTATAGAAAATTATGAATATTACATTTTTAAATGTGGAAAACTACCTGTTTTGGTAATGAGAACCAATATTGTTGTGCAGTATGACAAAAGAATATTGAAGTTTTAACTAGAGAAATATACAAAAATCTTTTAAATTACAACATATTCTACTCTTTCTATAAAAAAAAACCTTAGCTCTGTATACTGTGGTAGGCTGTATGAGACCAGTTTTATTGCACTTATGCTTTTTGTTGTCCTTATGTTGTTCCAATTGCTTCCATTGTTTACCTCATTTGTAAGTCGCTTTGGATAAAAGCGTCTGCTAAATTACTAAATGTAAATGTAAACATATCAATTTTTGCTATGATCATTTTTTTTGTTACTGAATTATGTTGTATATTTAAAAATAGATTTTATTTGATGGTATTTCCCCAACTGTTTTCCAACACTATGAACTTTTTCATAGTGACAGTGGCCCATTTCATGAAAAATGTGGTTGCAGATGTGCATGTCATGTAGTTACGAGTTTTTATGTGAAGTTACTGTCCCGTGCTTTCCCACATTATAACCAGTACTCTGTAAATCAAAGGTAAGACTTTATACTATTTTTACTCCTGGAAGAACAGGTCACCTACATAGACATGTACTTGTATTTGAATTTAGTATTATTTAGATTTCAGTCAGTTTGATTCAGTTTTAGGCTACAAACATCCAGTTCATCTTACTATCCAATCCAGTCCAATTCTGCTTGTTTCCATAGATAAGCAGGTCAAGGACACAGGTATGTGCAAACATTACATGTTCCCATTGATTTGGCCCCTAAGGTCTACCTCATGTGCTTGTAGTCCAGCCTTTTCTAATTACTCTAAGCACAGTACTTGTTGTAGTGTATTCATAGTGTAATATGAAAAGCTGCCAATTTTGAATTATGTTTTGAGTGCAAGCCAAAACATAACAGGGTTTGTTTCTTGACACCTATAATCTAAACACAGGATTAACTGTTTTAAAAGCAGAGCACAGGCAACCTTAACATAAAATCCGTAATTTTTCCTGATTACAAACATTTCACAACTGAATAAATTTAATAGTACTACTACATCATCATCAGTAGTCTAATAAAAGATCTTGTATTTTAAATGGAATGTGTCACCTGGGTGCCACAGATCACATGACCAGCCGAATGACTTTTTTTATCTTGGTCACCCCCTACCTACATTATCAGACACACTTATGGAATAAATTATTCACGGTTAAATGTGAATAGATCATTTCCACAGATCTATTAGAATTATTAGAAAACAAAACTACTGCTTTAGCATCGTGTTGCTACCACGCCACTGGGTGTCAGTATCGAGTCAAAGACAACAAACAAAAAATATGCACTCACACAATGGCAAGCCTGCAATGCAAATGAATCACACTTAAATTTAAGTATTAACTCATATGCTTGAGAAATGCATATCATCTGTCATCATTTACACACCCTCAATTTGTTCCAAATCTGTATGAATTTCTTTGTTCTGATGAACACAGAGAAAGATATTTGGAAGAATGCTTGTGACCCAGCAACAGTTCTTGGCCACCATTGACTAACAGAGTAGTTTGTTCAGTTCTGTTGAACACAACAGCATATATTTTGTAGAATGAAAGCAAACCGTTCTGGGGTACTTTTGACAACTATTGTAATTTTTCTACTACTGTAGTCAATGGTGGCCAAGAACTGTTTGGTTACAAGCATTCTTCCAAATATCTTTCTGTTTTCACCAGAACAAAGCAATTTATACAGATTTGGAACAACTCGAGGGTGACTAAATGATGACATAATTTTTTTTGGCGAACTGTCCCTTTAAGAAGTATAAAAACTACTTAAGCACAGTATGTCAGCATGGCAATGAAAATTTGAAGCCTGCCTATAATGTGAGAAACTCAAAGAGACTCTTGTTTAGGTTGTTTGCTAAGAGAAAGCACATATTTAACTAGTAATTTACCCAAGGCATTATGAATTGAGTCAATAACGACCTATTCTTATCAGACTAGATAAAGCCCATTGAAGCACACAGCTGTAAAAGTCTGCTAGCACAGGGCCCTGCTTTAAGAACGTTGCCTACTATATTTGCTTTGTGTAGAGTATTCAGCATATTCATTTATTACAGGAAGGCGACACCTGCAATCAGGGAGGTCTTATAATAACCGTTATCAAGTCCTGTTTAACAAGCTCTTGAAGGCAAAGTATACTGTACCCCTTACAGAGGTTAGGGGTTGCAGAGCTTTATGTTTATATCAGGAACTTCACCATCAGGAATTAACAAACTCAAGCCAGCTTTGATCTAATAAAGTTTATTTTCTTAAAAATGACCAGTTTCTGTTCTTTTCTAGGAAATTAAACCCTTTTTAAATTCATACTAGCATCTACATAATGGTTATTGAAGACTTCACAATATATTAAGTCTAGATGTTATGGTACACATGCATAAAATTCAGGCTGCATGAGAAGCCACAGTCACCACATTACACATAGATGGAGTTTGAGGGGCAAAAAAAGACAATGGGGCTGTAGAGATACTTGTCTCAGCTTTGAAAGGGACCAGAGGCCCCCAATATAACCAACTCCAGCAAGGCTTTTTAGCATATTTGAAACAGGCACAAGTAATGCAAAAAAATAAATAAAAATGCTAAAAATATATTTTGGTTGCATTTTTTAATCAGTTATGGACAAATATTAATGTAATAAAAATGCTCTGGGATCATTTTTACATTCTGTATGAAGTTGAGCAATGTTTCAGAGTTCGTTGGGCCCTTGGTTAACACTTTAAAAGGCTTTGAGATTAAAACTCCAAACATTTAGAAAGGGAATTACAACAGGCAAACAAAATAACCGTTCTTATAATGGCAGCAACACACCATGTAACCTGCACAACCATAACTGAATACCGTAAGTTCCACACATCAATCGGTCACTTAAAAGAAGTTAACTTCAAAAACGTCACCTCATAAAAAGAAAAAAAAATGCTGGAGGACAATGTAGTGTTTTCTGATCTTTGTTATTCCTCTTTCACAGAAAGAACTTATATGCTGAGACATGAGTATAATTACAGCAAGCCTAATATGTGCTAACAAAAATATTAATAACAACAATAATAATAATATATAATAAAATAAAAGACATTCAAATACAGTAAATGTTTTTTGCCTGAAAATACAAAACTACATGAGAAAGCATTAAAATCATATTTGTAGATCAGAATAACATATTAACATTTTAAAAAAGCAAGTGCTAATCACATTGTTTTTTGTTAATTTTTTATATCATACATATATTACAGCACATCGGCTGTCAAAAAACAGTCGTGGAGGAAGCCATAGTGGTATGGCTCTGCCTCTAATCCGAGAAACGGTTATCTATAGCTTCTAGTGGCTCCGGCCGCGGTTAGGTCTGTACATATTCGGCAGCACAACTCGTCTTCAATCTCCACGCTGAAGTCGCACAGGGCACGCGCGTGCGTGCACACCGTAAGACTATGCGGTCGGAAGGAACGAAGAAAGTTTATTCCCTTCCCAAACTCAATACAACTGTGGTACCACCTCCATAATCTCCTTAATCCTGAGTCAACATATTGCTTCACAATATTTTCCTCTTCCAAATTTTCTGTTGTTCTCCCAACCATTATTTCGCTGTACGTTGAGAGTATTCCAAGTAGAACTCCTTGCATCCAAGATACCTTTCCGGTTAGCAATATACAGGAGTCTGCGTCCAGTACTGAGGCAGCTTTACACGGAGTTCTGAGTTTCACTGTTGTAGTTCTCTTAAATGTATTAATTCAAAGTCTGACATTTTGTTATCCACACACACTGTGCACAAAAGGTATCTCTGGCCCAGAAATGGCAGGCGCTCTGGATCTGTAGGCAGGTAAAATGAAGACCAGGGTGCTGTGATGACGGATGAGCTTAATCTCAGTTGTGCTGTAACGTGTTGGATTCTATGGGAGGTGCAGAGTCATAAAGAGTGTCCGTGTCATGGGTTGGCTCTCCAGCCAATGTGCAAGGATTGGACAATGTACCTGCGCCGCAGTCACAAAAAAACCTAGATAGGGCCGATTAGGAGAGGGATTAGTGAAGATAAATTTGTGCTCTGACTGGAACTATGGCAACACTTGTGGGTTTATTACACTAAAAATATACAGATAAAACACCTAAAGAAAAACCAAGATGTAATGCACACTAACCTATCATGTCGTATAAACTCCACATCATGCCCTTGGTGGCACTTCTTAATACAATTCACACAAATTGCATTCCGGTCTGTTGTGTTACAGGTATGACACCTAATGCAAGAGAAGAGAAAAGGATGAAATACAACGATTTCCGATAGTTTGCAAAGCAGACTATTTTAAGTTGCCTGCCTTTGGATTACCTGTAGAAATCGTGCATGGGGTAGCTGGTGTAACTGGAAATCTTGTACAGGCACTGACCTCTGCTTACAGCCTTTTCTATGGCATCTTGATTGTTCATGATTTTATTATCTAGGCAGTTGGGAAAAAACCTTTGTTTTAGGGACATGGCACCAAAAAAAGATACTCTTTTTTTAGTTTCAATGATAACGCTTACCTTTCATTGTAACATTGACACCAGAGGCTAGAAATAAGCCTCCAAATCTATTGTTGAATATTTGATTGCCTTCCAGGGTTGCAGTGGCATGATTCGTAATTTCAATGCCTTAAAGCGGGACAGAGGGAGAGAAAAAGTTTTGGATGAATGTATTGAAAACAACATAGTATGTCTAATTTAATTCACACTAAAAAGACAAACAGGTCTTTTTTATACTGCATCACTCACAATGCATTGAATAGGCACTTTGGACCTTAACTGTATACTGACCTGCAGCAAAACCATCAAATATCCGGTTCTTTCGCAGCACCGGGTGGCTGTTTGTGCTGATGAGAACACCAGCTTGTGCATTTCTGAAGATGTCGTTCTCTTCCAACAACCCTGAATGTCCAAATATACACACTGCTATTAGTTTTATAGTCAACACTATTTCTTCAATATTCAGAAGAAATAGGTACAAAGTGATCTCTTCCTCAACCCAGATGAAGCCTAACTGCGATGGCTTATTAGGATTAATCATTAAGCAAACTCAAGATCTTTGGTCTTTGTCTTGGAATCTGCACTGTTTATTATTCTTTAACTGCAAATCAGCTGGTGTAGCGTTTTCTATATTGTATCCATGAGCAAACAGAGATCATCCTCTCCATTCTTACCCCTCCCACCGTTGAATATGCAAATGCCCCCATCCCGACCATCATGAATCTTATTTCTGCGCAGCGTGGGGTTGCTGTCCGTCTTAATCCACACCCCTGCCATGGCATTATCAAAGATCTCATTGTCCTCGATGAAGCCCAGCCCTAAAAACAAATCACCCAAGACATTGTTGTTCTCAAATCTGGGCAGCTCAATGAAGCAGTGGCAGAAGTATGATGAAAACACATTTTTTTGCAGATTTATAGCACAAAAGAGAGAAATTTCTCAGATGAAAGCTCCATGTCGCACATCAGTCAAATACGAACAGACACAATAGAGAAGGATCAGATACAATACTTACCAGAGTTGTAAACAAGGATGCCTCCATTTTGCCCGCCCCATATTTTATTTCTTCGGATTTTTGGATTGCTTCCAGTTCTTTTTGCGAAACAAAAAAGAACAAGAATTAAGAAAATGTATTCAATATAGGAATGCATTACAGTTGTTATGATTATACCGTTTATTCTCTTTATACTCTTTTAGGGAGAAAATCAGTTACTTTCCCAACCTGATCTGGACTCCAGAGTACATGTGATTGTAGATATCATTATCCTCCAGTACTCCGTGTCCATTGTCATAGAAATACACCCCAACCTTTATAGAAAAATGGCAATTTTTACTGAAGACCAGAGAAAAAACAAAACCTAGACGAGGATCCATGTTATTGTTTAAGTTCCAAACCTGTTTGCCGCTGTGTATCCTGTTCCTCCTGAGCACTGGTGTGCTTCCTGTTGTGACCCACACGCCTGCCAGAGTGTTGCTGTACACCTCATTCTCCTCTATTACACCCTGGCCCTTTTCATGCTGCAGACATTAAAAAGACAAAACAGACCAAATCAGGTTATAACAATGCATTTAAGAAGTATATGTGGTGTACTTGATTGTTGTGTCTACAATCCTCCTTGTATTAAAATGAAGTGCTGCACAAGTGAATGTGCATGCTCACCACATAGATCCCTCCATGCTGGCCATCATGAATCTTGTTGTGTCTCACGATAGGACAGCTGTTCGTTCTGATCTGAATTCCAGCCAGGGCATTTCCATAAATATCATTTCCCTCAATTAGGCCTCTACCATCACCAAATATGTAAACTCCCCCTTGGTTTCCATTGAAAATGGCATTTCCCCTAGATTAAGCACAGAAACCTCTTTTTTTAGGTGTTGAGTGTTTAGTGAAATGCTTTACAAGCACAACTGACTTTATAATGAATATATCAAGTCCATAATTATTTTCAGGTTGAAAGTACATTTTTGATCATTATTAGCATGGCACTGAAAAGTCAATTTCCAATACTGACCTTATAGTCGGATCACTGTTGGAGGTGATCCATACCCCGGCGAAATTATTGGCATAGATTTTATTTTCTAAAAACTGCCCTCGGCCCTTCTCATGTACGTAGATGCCCCCCGTTTGGCCATGGTGGATCTCACAGCGTACCACAGTGGGGTTAGCATATGCTTTCACCTCAAACCCTGCGATCCTGTTCCTGTGGATATTACAGCTCTCAAAGTAGCCCTGCAGAGGGAGACAGAGAAACAGTTCACTGAATAATGGTAGAATGGTTGGTGTCAGTGAATGAACAGTTGTTTGGAACATTTACCATGCCATGGTCGAAGGTAAACACTCCTACGTCTCTGCCGTGGTGGATATGATTACGTCTGATTATAGGATTGCCGTGGTTTTTTACCCAGATACCCGCAAGCGCATTGTTTGAGATTTCATTGTCTTCATAAATACCCTGCAACACAACATTGTTCAGGCACGTGATCAGCCAAGGACAAAAAGAAGGAAGACTGCACGCACCCTCACCCAACCCCCCCCCCCAAAAATAGTCTTCAATGTTCCTAATTAAATGTTAGATTATTAAAAACAGGCAACTGTTTGCCAAAAATAGATATTTTTCACTTAGCAACAAACACAAAAACAAACTATTATAATTAGCCAATTCTGATTGTCAATTTTGGAAATATCGGTTGAAATGTTTATTAGTTTAACAGTCACCTAAACAATATTTCATAAAATAGGTTGATGCTTTGTGCAAATATCTTATGCTAATGTCAAATAAGATGGCATTAACAAATGGCACCCCTTGAGTAGTTTATATTAGGCCTACTTTTCATTTTATTGTAATCAGAAATTATTAGTTAAACAAGAATTGTAAAGAATAAATAACACAAAAAGTAAAGAATACTGTGGCCTCAAGAGACTTCCATAGACAGCCACTAGATGGCGCATCTACGTCATCCATACAGCGTTTGTCCGCATTAATCCACATGTAATAAAGGTATTTGCAAACACTGCATGATGCGGTTTTCGTTCATTTAAATGTATGCATTCAGTAGAGACTTCAACGCATTTATAAATTATTTATTATATTATGTTTTGAATAAAGCGGTCGCTCTGCATTTATAACAAGCGTAGAAAGGATCCTGTTGGCCGGCTGTATGATGACAACGCGCACATCCCCAAACCCCCACCCCCAATCCCGTCGAATGAAAATAAATCAAATTACGTGATTTACGTGGTTGATCCCAGCGAGATCAAAAAATACGGAAATCCGTATTTATACGGAAAGATCACATCCCTGATTGTTGTCTGTCGAAACAGTGTCCAAAAATCAACTACAGCGTTTTAATATAGAATTTATGTACATACCTGTGCGTGATCAGTGATGTACAGCCCAACGTTTTCACAATCGCTGATGTTGCAATGTTTTATGGTAGGACCAGCACCCTGACCGCTTACACATACCGCTGATCCCACTGTAACAGACGAAGAGACAAAAATCACCCAGTTAATAAAGTTTCTGTGCTTTAACATGTTACAGGAACTAAATTACAACTTAACTGTATATCTCAAATGCACTGTTGACCAAATAAATACATTTAAACCTAATGTGATAGTTCACCAAAAATGAAAATTCTGTCATCATTTACTTACCCTCTTGTCATTTCAAACCTCTATGACTTTTTTTTCCGCAGAACACAAAAGATTTTTTTTTGTTTTTTAGTTGGTAACCGAACAGCACCGGCCCCCCATTCACCGCTTTGTATGGACAAAAACAATACAAGTGAATGGGGGCCAGTTAACAACATTCTTCAAAATATCTTCTTTTGTGTTATGTGAAAGAGAGTCAGTCATACAGGTTTGAAATGACAAGAGTGCGATGACAGATCTCTTTAATCTAGATTTTCCATATGGCTATTGTTCATTTACAGTAACTGCACATAAAAAAGAAAACAAATTTGTCATAAAACATTTATAAATTTAAGACGCATGGTTAGTTAGATCAGTGCAAGTCTGAGGACAGGACATGCTTTATATAAATGTAAGTTTATTCATTGGTGTGTAGTGGAAGTAGAAGGGACCTGTGCAGGTGCTGCGGATAACACAGTGGTCGATGTTTGGGCTGCAGTTAACGGTGATCTCCAAACAGTGATGAGCATTATGATGCTGGGCTGATTTATCATCAGGGTTGAACTGTATATGAAATACAGGGTCAGAAATTAACTAGGCAAAAAATGCAATCACAAGTAACAAAGCCATTAGCCATAATTTAACATTGAATATATTTCACAATATTCTACTCCATTCAGTATCATGGGATGCATTCTGACTTTACACTGTTAAACATGCTGGCTTCTCATGCTTGACATGGTCAACTTGTCAAAAAACAAGTTGGACGTATGACGTAGTATTTCTGTGCTCGATACACTCCCCCCAGCGTTCGTATAGGTTTCGTATAAAGTTTTTTCGAACATGAAATTCCCTTACGTAACAACTTTTAATAGTCCCTTATCAGACAAATCTCCCGGAAAAGCATACCCATGGGTCAACCCGCATGAGCGAGATGAAAGAGCATGCCCACGCGTTAACCAATGAGAGCGGGAGAAGGAGCATGGGCACATGTCAACTAGCTGGAGCGAGAAATAGAGAGCACTGCGATCACGAAGTTCAGTGTTTGTTTGTTCACTGCATTTCGATGAGGAATGTTATATAAACGGTGGATATAACGCTGGATTTGGAGATCTTTTGAAACTGATAGATGGAGCGGTCCCAGCGCTAAAAGATGCTGGTCATGAACCGCACGCTGTAAGTGCAACTGTGTCATATGTCTTTGTTTTGTTGGCAATCGGCATGTACGTGCATAAGTTATATAACACCAACTTAGTGAATCAACAGTTATGCAGGGATCATGCGACAATGTATTGTGTGCTCGTGCTGTACTCCCGCCGTTCTCTGAAATAATCGAACAGCTGTATCTGTCTTTTATAAATGTGATCAAACTAAAGACTCTTCGAAGATACGAAGCATGCAATACTACTCTATAGGTACTCAAGATTAATATGAGATTGGCAGAAACTGTGTGTGTTACATCTGTGTGTTACATCCGCTTAAAAAATCCTGCACTTACCCTGATGGTCATGTAGCCCACATAAGCGTCTTCAGATCCCTCCATAAAGACAAACGTTGAATCTCTAGTGTTTTCAATGACAACCTTGTCAGCTACCTTCCCTGAGGCTGTAGGAACAGAAACAGGGTGTTTGTGACTTCAGCCCAAGGATGTAAGGTCATAAGGTCACGGCTGAAGTTAAGTTTAAGATAGAAAGGTAAATGCTATTGGGAAAAAAAGAAAACAGGGTTGTCAGATTCACCTGCGCCAATCATTGTGATGGGGGACTCAATGTAGATCCATTCATCTGTGTAAATGCCAGAATGGACAAATATCAGGCCGTCGAAATGGGCTTCCTGCACCCCTCCCAGTGCATCTTCAATGGTGTCGTAATACTGCCAACCAGAAAAACACAGCCATTATAGTGGAGCTGAAACGTTTCAATGCGTTTATTGAATTTTGAGCACAGAACAGAAAAAGCAATATAAAGTTAAATTTACAAGTCAAAGGTCCATACCAACATATTCTCTCTGCCTTTATATCTGGCGGGATTGCTATAAAAGTGCTCAGCAAAACCAGGTTTTACATGTGCTCCTTTATACTGAAAAATACAAAAAGCATAGACATAAGAAAATGAGTTATTATGTAGTCTCATTTTAACATCTGACGGTCAGCCCTGTGGTTTCAAGATGAATGTTAATACATAGGGGACTTAAAAATTGTAAAATATTATCACAGGTAAAGAACAATTTTACTTTCTGATGAAACACAAACGTGATGGATGCAACATAAACAATGTAAATGATGTCTTCATTGGTGATGACAATGGTGTCATAGCGGCCAGCATAAATTCACTGCAAACTGCTTAAACATCGGGATGGTTTTAACCAAAAAAATGTGTGGTTCTTTTCAAATAATAAGCGAGCTGAACATGCTCGTGTGCATTCAACTTTGTCTGATGTCCTTGTGTATCTCCTGTTTAGAAAGACGAGTTCGGGGCAACATGAGCATATACAGGTGCTGGTCATATAATTAGAATATCATCAAAAAGTTTATTTATTTCACTAGCCGGGTTTCCATCCAAAGTTGCGAATTTAGCTTATGTGCAAAATTGGAATATCGCATAAAACATTTTCGAATAAGCACCGTTTCCATCCAAATAGTCAACCGTCACTTCCTAATAAACTGCCACTAAATATCAGTAAGAAAAGTAAGAGAAGCCACTGAATATAATGATTTTCATATATAATAATACATGCGCAAGCAGACGATTACGAAACACAATAAATGCGGTGCTTTTGTGGATGCCTGCTGTACACACAGCCTCCTGAAACACTGTCGTGACAGTTCTAAGAGGCAATTACAGAATACTTTGACGACTTTGCTCAGGCATTTAAGAATGACCATAACAACATTTCTCATTCTGTGTCACAAGATCATTACTTTGGTTAGGTTACGCCGTCTCATAGTGCAGTTACGTGACTTTTTGGAGGAATTTATTCGACAAATGCGTTTCCATCTCCCATTATTCGCATTAACCTTTTTCGCAAAAAAGAAAAACCACCTCAAGTTAGCGTAAAAACTTTTTTGCGAATTAAGGGTTTTTAATTCGAAATTTTTCGACAGAGTTATGGAAACCCGCTTATAAATTCCATTCAAAAAGTGAAACTTGTATATTATATTTATTCATTACACACAGACTGATATATTTCAAATGTTTATTTCTTTTCATTTTGATGATTATATCTGACAACTAATAAAAACCCCAAATTCAGTATCTCAGAAAATTAGAATATTGTGAAAAGGTTCAATATTGAAGACACCTGGTGCCACATTCTAATCAGCTAATTAACTCAAAACACCTGCAAATGCCTTTAAATGGTCTCTCAGTCTAGTTCTGTAGGCTACACAATCATGGGGAAGACTGCTGACTTGACAGTTGTCCAAAAGACGACCATTGACACCTTGCACAAGGAGGGCAAGACACAAAAGGTCATTGCAAAAGAGGCTGGCTGTTCACAGAGCTCTGTGTCCAAGCACATTAATAGAGAGGCGAAGGGAAGGAAAAGTTGTGGTAGAAAAAAGTGTACAAGCAATAGGGATAACCGCACCCTGGAGAGGATTGTGAAACAAAACCCATTCAAAAATGTGGGGGAGAATCACAAAGAGTGGACTGCACCTGGAGTCAGTGCTTCAAGAACCACTACGCACAGACGTATGCAAGACATGGGTTTCAGCTGTCGCATTTCTTGTGTCAAGCTACTCTTGAACAACAGACAGCGTCAGAAGCGTCTCGCCTGGGCTAAAGACAAAAAGGACTGGACTGCTGCTGAGTGGTCCAAAGTTATGTTCTCTGATGAAAGTAAATTTTGCATTTCCTTTGGAAATCAGGGTCCCAGAGTCTGGAGGAAGAGAGGAGAGGCACAGAATCCACGTTGCTTGAGGTCCAGTGTAAAGTTTCCACAGTCAGTGATGGTTTGGGGTGCCATGTCATCTGCTGGTGTTGGTCCACTGTGTTTTCTGAGGTCCAAGGTCAACGCAGCCGTATACCAGGAAGTTTTAGAGCACTTCATGCTTCCTGCTGCTGACCAACTTTATGGAGATGCAGATTTCATTTTCCAACAGGACTTGGCACCTGCACACAGTGCCAAAGCTACCAGTACCTGGTTTAAGGACCATGGTATCCCTGTTCTTAATTGGCCAGCAAACTCGCCTGACCTTAACCCCATAGAAAATCTATGGGGTATTGTGAAGAGGAAGATGCGATATGCCAGACCCAACAATGCAGAAGAGCTGAAGGCCACTATCAGAGCAACCTGGGCTCTCATAACACCTGAGCAGTGCCACAGACTGATCCACTCCATGCCACGCCGCATTGCTGCAGTAATTCAGGCAAAAGGAGCCCCAACTAAGTATTGAGTGCTGTACATGCTCATACTTTTCATGTTCATACTTTTCAGTTGGCCAAGATTTCTAAAAATCCTTTCTTTGTATTGGTCTTAAGTAGTGTTGTCACGATACTGGAATTTCTAACTTCGATTCAATACCTAAAAAAATATCGATATTCGATACCATTTTCGATACCACGGGGAATAAACTGCCATAGCAATAAGGCCCTAATAAGCAATAGCAATATAGGCCTTTTTAATTTTTATTTGAAGTTAAATTCTACAAGACTAGACAATGAGGTATATATTTTTACATTATTTATTAATTGTTAATCTAATGTTAATTTTACAAATACATTTACTATTTAAAGTCAAAGTTGTATTTGTCAGTATTAATAGACCAGACCCTGTTGAAAAAACCAGCCTATGCTGGTTTGGTATGTTTTGATGCTGGTTTGCTGGTTTGTGCTGGTTTAAACTGTTCATGTGCTGGTTTAAGATGGTCATATGCTGATTTAAGATGGTTCTTAGCTGGTTTAAGATCAAACCAGCATCGATCAAAACATACCTTACCCAGCATATACTGGATTTTTCAACAGGGGAGCTTACATAAATAGTTGTATTTTTTAACTAACATTTAAAAGAGATGAATAAATACTTGAACAAATGTATTGCTCATTCATTGTTCGTTAATGTTAGTTAATACCCTACATTTTTATTTGGCTAAATTGGCTTTTATTCACATAGGCCCATACTGTAATCATTGATGAGCGCACATAAAGACAGAAACGCGTGCATTAAACATGAGAACTGTTGCGGAGACTCTGTACTAACATAAACAACATATAACCAGGGCGAATGAAACGAGTGGATAAAATTATTGATCAGCGCACATACATGGATCGCTATGGTAAACACGGGAAGCGTAACGAGTGTGCACCACGCCAGATGTGTTACTGAGACTAGCCATCTTTTCTAACATAAACACTATTTAACTGCCGCAAACGAGTCAAGTATGTGAGAGGAGGCGGCGCTCTGTTGTTATGCGTTCACGTGCAGTGTGTTAACTCACTGTCGGAAAAGAGAAAGAGAGCGGGAACGCGCAGCTGATATCGATACGTGGGACATGGGTATTGGAACCGTTTCAGATTCTTCAGTATCGATACTTATCGAAATATCGATATTTTTGACAACACTAGTCTTAAGTAATATTCTAATTTTCTGAGATACTGAATTTGGGATTTTCATTAGTTGTCAGTTATAATCATCAAAATTAAAAGAAATAAACATTTGAAATATATCAGTCTGTGTGTAATGAATGAATATAATATACAAGTTTCACTTTTTGAATGGAATTAGTGAAATAAATCAACTTTTTGATGATATTCTAATTATATGACCAGCACCTGTATATATATACAGGTATATATATATATATATATATATATATATAAGTAAATGAAAATGTCATTTTATATTTATATTTTAAATACGAACAAAAAGCAAACACTCATACCAACTGCTGAAAACTTTCCTTCCATGGATTGGGCTGCTCATACTCTTCTGGGTTGATCTGGTAGAACTTCCCCGGCTCTGGGTGCATCATGGGTCGCGTGTACTCAAACACCTCCATGTACAACCTCTTCCTGCGAAACAAACAGACACACAAAACAATTACTCACAAAATCAGTACCATTGATTCTAAACATCAATCCTTTTAATGTTTATGTTGTGTTTCAGCCAATTTAATTACATTTACTTGTCAATCTTCACTTGTTTAAGTGACTCTTCAGTGTATCTAACCATTCGTTCAAATCTACTACTCGATCATTAATAACCCAAGTGTTTCTGCAAATCTAAACACTATTATTGAAAGATTCTCACCAGAGAATGGGGTCATTTGCAAGCTCACTGAATCGCTTGCATACGCAGGCGGCCTGGCACAGATCCTGCTCCAGCAGGTAGGAGAAGATCTTTAGGACGACTTCATCCGGAAGCTTCTCTTGGAGATACTGCTCTGCGGGGGCGGCTGGAGATATAATCACAAACAACGTACATTTTGACTTTGTGGAAATATGTTAAGGGTATTTGGCATTATCAACACTTGTGGCAAGACTGCAAGGCATAACCTTTGGAGCTTATAGTTTTAATATTGCTTTTAAAACCATTAGTTTTTGTTATTATTAGTAGGATGTGTGTTTCAGCTGTGTGTTGTTTTAATGTGCGAATTGTTTTCAAATGTTTTAATGAAGTGTTTCTTGATTGTATAGCACTTTGGTCTGCAGGTGCAGTTGAAAAGTGCTGCATAAATAAAAGTGAATGAATGAATGTCTCAATAACACTTGAGTCACAACTGGAAATCTCTGAAAATTGCTCACTCACCTGGCAGGTCATGGGATTTTCCGGACACTCTTGCACGTTTAGCTCTGTGACCAAAATTTTCTGTGGCTGAAGTGGAGGCTCCCTGCGCACATAAACAACATCAGTAGTGTGCTTCTGAGCAACTACTATAACCAAAAAGTCAGCCTAAATAAATGCTCATCTTTACCTCCATACTGCTTTTTGTGGGGCACACGGTTCTTTTAGGCAACAGGGACTTTCTGCGGAGTTGGTATGGACTGTTTTGAGCTCCTGGACCGGATTCTTCTGCAACCATATCTGCAGGGATGTCCTCATCTACAAAGAACACAGAAAAAAAAACATTTTATTCAACAAGACATCTCAACCTGCCCTGAACAAGCTCAAAGTTCCACAGCACACTTCTGATTTTCATATGCGTGCACGTTGTGAACTGTGCCTGTAGGAGCAAAGAGAGAAACTCTAAGAGAACCCGGGGAAGTCTAACTACGACCCACAGGGAAGCCCGCAGTAAGGGACCATTTGAATTGGTGGTTATAAAGCAGGACATGTGTGCACAAATAATCCACTACTGCAAAGAAAACAGCCACAGCAGTAAAGACAACACTTCCACCCATCAACTGAGAACGCTACGCATCTAAAATCTTTCCACAGAGCTTCTGTAATGTATACAATGAATCTTCATCCATGTATGCTGCTTTATCTTCAACTACAAATGTTTTAGGTTCCCTGTTCACCTCTGTTTGTGTGTGCGGGTACCCTACCTACCTGTCAATACCTGGTGTACCTGAGAGGCTTACAGTCTGTCCTTCTCTACAGCACATTTGGTACCTAGAGACAACATTCAAAAGTGAAAGATGAGTAAGGAAAGCTCAACTCAAAATCTGTGCCCAGTCAACTTGATCAGTGGGTCAATCCCACCATTGAGATGACAAGATTAAAGTGATAGTTCACCCTAAAATAAAAATATGTCATCATTTACTCACCCTCTTGTCATTTCAAATCTTTATGACTTTCTTTCTTCCACAGAACACAAAAGATAATATTTTGAAGAAAGTTGGTAACCAAACAACACTTTGGCCCACATTCATTTCTATTGGGGCAAGTTAACAACATTCTTCAAAATATCTTCTTTTGTGTTCTACGGAAGAAAGATTGTCATACAGGTTTGAAATGACAAGAGGTTGAGTAAATGATGACAGATTTTATTTTAGGGTGAACTATCACTTTAAAACGCATTACACCCACTAAACAAAATATGGGTGCTATTTACAAGCCAGGATTCTGCTCACTCTCTGTCTGCTTACATACGGGTACTTGGTTTCCCCTTTAAAGAAAGATGTATGAGAGTAAAAGCCGAATGTCAAGAAGAGATGCCCATGTCAAGTAAACATGTGCCCAAACAGAGCCTGCAGTGTGGGGTTTATCATACTCCACCTTTTTAGTGTAGTCATTGTGTAAATACACACAAGTGGAATGTTATTCTTCCTTTTTATAAAGCCTTATCATAGTTTAAATGTGTTTGCAAAGGGTGCCTACACACTACACTTGCTTATCTCAATGAATACTTAAATCTTATTTTATTTTGAAATACATGGTTCCCATTTAAACTATAAACGAATGTTTTGTCTCAGCAGCAATGTATGAGCACTACTGATCCAAATAAATCATTCAGTCCTTCATAAATGTATAGTGTACATAAAACAGCTAGGAGCATGAAAGTGTTGTCTCAAAATGTGAATATATTTTCTAAAGCAAAGCTGAAAGTCAGTGGGGGTCTGTAACCCAACTAAACGTAAAGACAAAAGGTTTCTGATTGATCATCGCAGATGCACTACCACCAGCACAAACCAAGCTATTGTCCATAACATGTATCGTTACAAAACTGTAACAATAACTACTCAAACCAACCTCGCAAATGTGATCAACTACAATTGCGCACATATCTCTGATAGAATTCCTCTTAATTCAATCCCGTTTGCGCGTTGCGATCCCAACTGCGCAGCTACTCGCATTAGCTAGCGTTGCTAGCTAGCAGGGTGTAAACACAGAGCAACTTCAAAACTAAAGCGTTAAACCAAACTGAAAGCATCATAAGAACATTGCAAACTTGTTATGGGACACAATAATGCTGTTGAGAGCTGAGTTTGTGCGTCATTGTTGATTATACAGTGGTATACTGATATAAGCAAAATAAACGATATAAATGGCAGCCTCCGCTAGCAGATACGCAGCGGAGATTTCCCTGCTTAACGTTAAACCCCCTTTTCACATCTCTTTTCCAAATGTAAACTATGGGGGGTGGCTTAAACTGGGATAAACCTAATTCTCAATCCACCACTTTGTTCCCAGGCCAAACGTTAACCCGGAAACGTGACAAGTGTTTAAAAAGCTATCCGTCTACGGTTCTGGCTCGTGAAGCCCAAACAAAGCGCGGCCTGGCCTGCATATATGAGCCTCGACGGTTTCAACTCAAGCCGCTTAAGTAAGGGCGTGGGGCATCAGACAGGCCGGGTTGGGTCGGACAGAGAACGTGCCGCACACGACACGGCGTTACATTGAGGCGTTGTTGAATTAAAGACCCCCGGTCTCACCTCTTTCTGCGTTGTTTCTTTCCGGCTGCACCGGGCGCGGCCTCGACACTCGCCTGGGTCTCCTGCTGCTCGCTCTGACGGAGTTCATTTGGCGAGGTGACTTTAGCCAGAAAAAATACACTTCCCTCGGACCTTATTCCTTTGTTCTTACCATTTACGCGAATCTCAGGTCCGAAACAAATCAAACCACCCGTCTATGACAAAGAGGCCACCAACCCGGGCAGGTTTTCTTATTCGGGGTGTTGTTGGTGTGTTTTTCGGACAGCTCCCCCCTGCGCTGAGCTCCGTGTGTCTCTCTCTCTCTCTTTCTCTATTGCAGGAGGAGCCATTAGCATGGACATGGAGAACATGCACAAGGGGGCACTACTATTATTTCAACAGTATTGAAGTGTCGTGTTGGTTAAACCAATCAGTTTCAGTGGAAAAAATGTTGTCTTTATAATAAGTGTTTTAGTTATTTAATTAGTTTTCAACTGTAAGACATGGTGTCTAAATAAAAGCATCGTATTTACTGTCTAATATAAAAAATAAAGTGACATGCAAACGACAAAATATGTTATGCTTGGCTTTATTTGCTAGTTAGGGAACACTATAGAATAATACAGAATGAAATAAAAGCAAGTGTCAAAAATAAATCTGGAAAAACACAAAGAGTTTCCATTTTTGAAACCCAAGCTGTTCACGTACAAAGTTTCTGTTTCACACGTTCTCACGTGTGCCCATTAGATGGCGACAATAACCTAAATTGTAATCGTTACAAACTTCTGAGCCGACAACAGACATATCTTTTTTTACTCTGAAATAGGATTTATGAAAGACAAAACAAAAATATATGCATAAACAACTCCTGCAGAAAAAACCCTTAAACCAGAGATGGTATATTAAATGGAGCATTTTTTCTAATCTACTGTAGATTATATGGATTTCCATCATACCTTAAACAATTTTACACAAGTCAGACTTGTTTTCACCCCATAGCTGACTCTCAGGCTAAAGCCTATTTGACTTTGTTAATATGTGACAATATTGCATTGACAAAGCTATTGTTTTGGGCAATAACCTCTGCCCGCAACTTGCACAGCTCCTTTTTGACAGCTTCATCAGTCATGCCATCAACAGGAAGTGCTTTAATTTTAGCCAGAAAGGCTTCAATGATCTTCTCCCCCTCCTGTGGGTAAAATGACAAGACAAGCAAATCAATTTTAGCCACAAAACTCTAACAGAGAGAGCAGCAGGGTAGATGCAAACATCTCATTCAAAAACACTTCACATTTCACCTGTTTCTCAAGGCAGCGTTTTTTGGCTTCAGGTCCAGCATCTGACCCCTCTTCAACTCTGGAGAAATCCTGGAACTCCTCAAGCTCCATAGCCTTCTCCCGTGCTTTAGCAATCACATGCTTGGGGAAGTTTGCGAGCTCTGCAACATGAATCCCAAAGCTCTGGTCACATACACCTGAATCAAATGATAAAGAATAATCATACATCAAAGTGTCAAAACACAAGTACATCAAACACAACATTGGATTATGATCCAATTCATTTTAAATTGAAATTTTTAAACTCACTCACAAAAAAATGAAGATTTGTTCACAATGACTGTCTTTGCTTTTCTAGAAAGACACATACCTGGTTTGACCTTGTAGAGCATTGTAAGAGTGTTGTCTGTGGTCAAGGCAGTGACATGGAGATTACGGACAGTGGGGACCTGCTGTGCCAACACTGTCAGCTCGTGAAAGTGAGTAGCAAACAGGCAGAAAGACTTGATGCGGGTGGCTATGTGCTCTGAGATTGCCCAGGCCAGACCGAAGCCATCATATGTGGATGTGCCTCTGCCCAACTCATCAATAATAATGAGAGAATCCTCTGTGGCTGATCTACAGAAGGAAAAGACACAAATACATGAATATTTTTCCTAAAACATAACCAGCACAGAGAACACAATATTAAAACATTATAAATGTATCTAAACCAGTATTTAAAACATACTATATTGTAAAACAAACTAGTTTTAGAAATTGGAGTTCTGACCGGAGGATAGCAGCAGTCTCCAGCATTTCAGCCATAAAGGTGGACACTCCTTTGATCTGGCTATCCCCTGCACCTACTCGAGCGAGCACGCAGTCCACCACACTTAGTTCTGCCTCATCACATGGCACAAAACAGCCAATCTGTGCCATCAGGACAATTACGCCCACCTGACGGATGTAAGTGGACTTGCCACCCATATTCGGCCCTAATAAAAATCATTTTAACAATAAATGAATCAAAGGATTTGAATACATTTACATTTACGCATTTGGCAGACTTTTATCCAAAGCGACTTGCATTGCATTATACTTTACATCTGTATTATGTACAGCAGGCACTTTGTATATCATTCTTGTTATGTAACAGAATCTTACCTGTGATGATATGAAACATCTCTTTACCCCTTGAGAAAGTGACATCATTAGGAATGAAAGCCACATCATCTTGGGCTTCGACACAAGGATGTCTTGATGCCTTCAGAATGAGTCTGCCTGATCCTTTCTCAAGTATTTTGGGCCTTACGTAAGGCACCGGTGCAGCATGGGTCACAACGGCAAAGCTCACAACTGCATCCAGCTGAGCTATCACCTCATTCAGGGTCTGCACTGGATCCACATATCCTACAATACAAACACAAGGTCAGCAAAATATTAAAATAACCTAATTTCAGTGCCCGAAAGCATGTCAACAATAAAGAAATAAATCAAATTTGGACAGTTAAAGGTCTTTGGACACCATTTATGGCATATTGCTTGTCAAAAGTATTTGGCACATCCTTCAGCTAAAATAGTAAATAACAGTAAAATCTGACAATCAAATTAAACAAGGCCATGCTTGGATTGAAGGCAGAAATTTGTTTCTATTTATTGTAAGTGCATTATAAAATGTCCAATGTGTAATTTTTTGAGGATGTACTGACAGAAATGCTATATAATATACATAACTATGTCTTCAGAGCTGTATAAAGACCTTACATAATGAAGCGATATGTTTTTATTACCTTAGAATGAGCTATTTCTATTTACGTACACCACGGGTCCCCTTGCATGGAATTCATCATGGTGTTTCTACAGTAGCCTTAAACGGACAAACTGCTCTACAGAGCATATTTTGTCAATACCTTATCTCCTTCGGCAAAGAAGCAAAAACGTGACGACAGCTTAGTCCTGTGTCAGCCGGCATAGTGCTTTGAAATGGAGGGTTGGAGTGAGCCGTTGGTTGCAATTCGCAACCTCACCGCTAGATTTCGCAAAATTTCATACACTGGACCTTATGGCTATGCATGATAAATCGCGATTACCACAAAATCCTGCTGAAATCAAGTTGGCTGCGATTAAGCAAGACATAATTTTTCATGCTTAGCTTGTCCGTGAAGCACAGCTCTGTGATCTGTAGGAATGCTGCTCGATCTAAAAGCAGTGCGAGTTTGAGTCGCTTATAACATGCATTCATCATCATTATATACTTTTTTTATCATGAAAATACCTAAGGAGGCTTGAGGAACAGTGATAAAAAGATACCATAGGCATTTCCTAGTAGCACGTGTGTTATGGTCTTCTTCTGCAGGCATTTTTGGAGTTTCTGCACAAGAGCGCACTCTGGCTTTCGGATGCAGCAGCATTTTACCGTACTTCACTCACAAGCTGTGCATAAATCACGTGCGATATCTTTTTGGTTAATCGTGCACAGCCTTACTGGACCTTTAATTCGTCTTTTAAAAATAAAAGCTCTTTGACAAACTTCCTTACCAGAAGCGATGCTTATAATTTCTTTGACGATGGCATTCTGAGCCTCTTCGTACTCTTCCCTGCTTTTGGTGTATTCGTCATTCAAAGAGCTCAGCTTACTGCGAGACACACAACCTCAATTACTCGCAAGAAACTATTAGCATCAGCTAATAGCATCAGCGTTTAAACATCTATCATAAGCATCTAACTCTCACCTGTTTGTAAAGCGCACCCCATTCTTCTGAACATCTAAAGTTGTAAATTTCTTGTTGTTGCGAAGGCTTTTCTCTTCTTTGCATGTGACTCGGTAGAAGTAACCGATCTGGGCATTGGAGTCCAGCTTTATGGTTTTACCTGCTTCCAGCCCTGAAGCACATATCAACCAAATTCATTTTAAAAGAACAAACATAATAACAGAAAGGAAGCTGAATTTTTACATCACGTTTACCAACCAAGCTCACGAGCCGCGCTGCTTAAGGCGGCCTGCATAGCTTTCTCCAAGCCGTCCATGCTCTCCCGGAGCTCACTTAGCGTGGGATCAAAGGAAGGTTTCACCAGGAACTCATGATGCTCAATCTGGACAAGGGACAGGGTGGTTTTATACAGTTACATTTAAGGTACACAGCAGAGTACAACCAGAGTAACGTAACGTACATCAAGTCTTTTCGTTTTTTTAACACCTGGTGTACATGACCATTAGGCTCACCTGGTTCATATCTAATGTAGTTTCAATCATCTCTTGAAATTTGCAGAAGTCAGAGATGAGGTCATTGAAGGGAGAGATGAACGCTGCTTGCAGGAGGACCTGATGATTTCCTGTTAATGGGTTAAAACATAGGTACATTATAATCATGTCTAATTCTGTGCACAAGCCTTAAAAGGAGATTGAATTATATCAACAAACCACGTTTACTTCTAAAAGTATTTACATAAGAACTTATGTCAGTCTCAAAGTAAAAAACATATCAATGTAGAAAATAGTACTATTACATAACTCAAACACTCTGGGGATGATCCCTTGCGACACAAATGATGAAAGCATTACTGTAGTTTCGCTACCGAAAAAATATAACTGATATACCAAATCGCAAAATGTCAGTCATTGGGAATTCAAGATATTTGATTTTCCGCAATTTTTATTTCTCATTCACAGGCATTACATGTACAGGTATACAAACACAACTGATCACTAACTGCCCAAACGTCAATAGTTTTGATGGCACACAGGTTTTGCTTACCACTGTATCTCTCCAAAGCTAAAACCAGTCCGGACAGTTGCCCAACAGCTTGGTAGACACGGTAACAGTCCTGTAAATTACAGCTCTGACGCTGAAACTTTTTCGCCAGCCTGTTCAAGTCTGGAAAACGGCGGAGGAGATCCTCTTGACAGCTCTTCCTCAGATCAGAGTCTTCCACAAAAGCTTCAACAAGATCTAGTCTGTTTAAAATCAAATATAACTTATATAAATACACAGTATATGCATGTATAATATAAGTCCCAATAATATTAAAGAGTTAGTTCATCCAAACATTGCTTTGGTTTTTAACCAAAAAAACAGACTTTTTTGTTATGGAAGTAGGCTGTGACCAACTCTTCTCAAGCTTCAAAAGGACCAAAAGCTGTACTTCATTTTTTTTTACATAATACATGTTATAATATTATGTGGTTTAGAAATAACTATAACTATCTTGGAGTGATCTATTGTTTTTCCAAAACTGTATATATTGTATAGTGTGACCTAAAATATCGCTGCTGTCCTATATACATATGTATATGTCCATATTTTGTGATTTTTCTTTTTTTGCCATAAATCGTCATTATTATTATTACCTTTTATGTTTGTTACCCAGTTTTGCGAATATCTAAGCAATAAAAAGTATTAAAAAGTGCTTGTCAACTTTGACAACACAGTATTTAATCATTTGAAAAGTACAGGGTTTTTTCCATTTCCTGACAAATTTGGACATCCAATGTTTTGGAAGGACAGTGACAGCAATTAAAGGCCTCACCTCTCATCTATTTTGTTTTTGTCTCTAAGAGGCTGTTTGATCCACTGGTTGACAAGCCGCTGTCCTTGCGGGGTACGACATTTGTTTAAAAGACCTGCCAGAGAGTGAGTCCCTGTTTTATCATCAGAGGAACCCTGAAAAATAATAAAGAAACACATCAACTCAATAACATGATACTCTAGAAATTCTAGATTTAAAATTCTGTGTTAAGATTTTTTTCAATGACTCCCGACCTGGAAGAGATTCAGGGCTTGCACAGCAGCATGATCCAAACGCATGTACTGGTTGAGATCAAAGGTGGTTATCTTGAAGGTACCAAAATTACCCTCATCTGAGAGGAGCTCCAGGTATTTGATGACTGCTTCCAAGCAAGATATGCCAATCTGCAAGAGGCAATTAAATACTTTAATCTACATTTTTTGGAAACACCACAAATATATTGGCTTTGAGAGCCCCAAACCTGTCTATCCATCTCAGGAAGGGCAGCACTGGACACAGTCTCTCCCTTGCGGGCCTTTAGTAGCCGATTCAGATCCTGCACAATATCTTTGGTTATATACTCTGATTTCTTTCTTTCTGTGAGCAGAACACCACCACGCTGTACCACCTGAATTACAAACATCAACCAACACGTATTCAGAGGTTGAAATCTTAAGCCTTTCATAAGCAGTCAATAAAACGTACACTAACTGTAAGCAAACTTACCTGTTTGAGCTTTCCAAGGTCTCCACCTGCATCTCCTCCAGGAAGCACACACTCTTTGGGTCCGATCTGCACAAGTAAAGCCTCCAGATTGGAGAACTGATCATTGTCCGGGAACTCACACACACCAAGTTTTCTGAGGGTGCAGTCCACGTAACCCACACCAACAACACGTTGCCCATCACTTCCAGTGCCAAGACGGACACCAATGACACCAGCAGCTGCCTCTCCTGGTCCTCCTCCACCACTGCCAAATAAAATCTCCTCAAACTGGGTCAGGTTTCCTGGAGATCCCTGTCATGCAAGAGATGATGGCATGGAAATTATAAATAAATTTGAGGTGACACTAAGTGAATACATAGTACGGAATGCAAGATACCTTGAAAGCTAACTGCCAGTCATGGTCTTTGCTGCTTTTACTGGCATTCCTGTAAACTTCCACTCGGTAGTGTCTGATCAACAGCAGGTCCCTCACAAATGTTTCAAAATTCGATTTATTGAGGACCACACCCTCCAGCCTGTTCTTTCCTGCGTTTTATTGAGAAATACAGGACAGACAGTATGGTTATAAACATAATGTTCTTCATACAAATGTAACAGTTCCTTTGCAAAGTTAAAATACACACATCTACACATTCATACAACTAAGATATGTTAGAAGATACATCTTATTTTCTCTCTTTTTTGCACTTAGATGATTCTAAGACAGTCCAAAGAAACATTAGATCCTGTCTAACATGTTATGACGACAACGACGACAATGAATGGCACATTTCAAAATTATTATAGTCAACCTGTGCCCAGGTATTTGATGACCCCATTCGTCTTGAAAACCTCCTTGGCTGCAAAAAGCGCATCTTTTCCGTGCACCGTATAGTAATCGTTTCGATCAAATATCCTCACGGTGGTGTCTGGTTTTTCAGGCATAGAAAAATAACATTTCAGAAATACATTTTCAGAAGCGCTGTCCATGGACAGTTTTTGTTTAGGTTGCACCGCCATGCTGTAATCTCCCGCCACAGCACACACGCGCGGGAGGGTCAAAGGCAAAGGGGGCGGAGTCAAAGTGACGACACTGCATCAAAAAATAATGTATCTTAAGCATTCTTATGGTATGTTTTTATTGTATGATGGTTTAATAATGTATGTACGAGCAGTGTACAATTATTTTAAAAAGCAGTATCGGTGTAAGGTGTAAGGTGTGTATAGTCGAGCTATATAAATTCACCCTGAAAGCTAAAAAACAAACAAATAAAATATTGTTATTAAATATTAACTTACAAATAGTAACTGTTGTCAAATAACTTTTAATATTAAGGCAAATAATGTGTTATACTAATTAACTTAAAATGATACTTGATAACATTCTTATTATAGTATTATGTCAGTATGTCTAAATAATGCCTAATGTATATGTCAAAACTGCATTAATAGAAATTTACATTAATAGATAGATAGTTCAAGCAAAACTAAATTTGTTGCATCATCTACTCATGTCATTTACTCATGCCATTGCCAACCTGTAGGCTATGACTGTCTTCTGCAGAACACAAAAGAATATATTTTGAAGAATGTAGATAACCAAAGAACAGTGGACCCCATTGACTTCCTTTGTATGAACACAAAACCACTGAGACACTGTAATTCTGTTTAAATCACACTCACGCAGAAGGGATATAACAATCATATGGACACTAATATAAAAATTGTGACTTTTTTTAGACTTATTTGATCTTGTAACTTGTGTTATCTGGCATAATCAACATAGTTTTAAAGGTGTTTGTGAATCACAGTGAAACATGGTTGAAAATGGTTGTTTGCCTGTTGAGCGTTAATCACAGATCAGTGGGATCACATTTAATGATGGTTATTGTCTCATTCCCTGGTACAAGAAAACCATCCATTTTGTGTGAAACTGTAATTAAAGGACCGATCATTTAAGCCCTCACTCTCAGCTTCAGTCAAACTAATGCACGTGTGCAAATGCAAATTAATGTCTTTACCTTGCTTCCAGTGTTTTATAATCATAGCTTTACCAATAACAAAAGCTTCGCCAAGAAAAAAGCTTGTCTACGAATTACGTGATAATAACATGCTTTAAATAATTTTATCGACAATGTTCTGGTGTTACGGTAAGTATCAGATGTTAAAGCTGTCCATTTGTGGTAAGACTTTGTTCTGTTTTAAAACTAGAAATGTTGCAGTAGCGGATTTTCATCACCTGGTGTCAGAGTTGAGCTGCTGAGGCTAGAATGAAGTCATCCTCCGAAGGGATTCTACACGAAAGGCTTCTTACATAACAGCAGCTTCAGCTGTGTGCCTTTAAAGTACCTTCACTTCATTCACTGAAGAGACCTGAGAAATGGCAAACGTTTGAACTATATTGTAACCCTACCAACAGCACACAGTGCACACTTTGTATGTGCACTTCACAATACATTACATTATAGCCAGTGCTGTGCACGCATAGCCTACGTCCATACGGGAAACACACAACAAAGCTAAAGCAGATGTTCCATTGAAAGGTATTTTTTTATTTGACTAACCAAATCTAACTTGACAGACTGATTCACAAAACTGATACTTTCATTGTCTGCATTTACAAAGTCCCATCATCTGCATCTTATCAAACTTCAATAGCACAATTGATGGCCCAGAAAGCTTTATAACTCTGGTGATAACAGGCTGCAAAAGATGGTTCGTACTCTTGTGTGTTCCATACAAAATAATCAGTTGACTGAATGAACTTAAGACTTAGAAATTTTCTTAGCAGTTCAGCAGGCCAATATGTGCAGCTTTGTTAAGCTAAATCCTGAAGTAGATTTACATTTATTTGTTTAGTTGATGCTGTCTTCAAAGCGTCTGAAACAAAGTATGTGTGTGTATACGTGTACGCATGTGCATGTCCTGGGGAGAAGAGCTCAACCTGAACTTTAAGCAAATCTTGCAGATATTTGCAAACAGGTCTATCCTAAGAGAACTATCTGACACGGCTTATATATCTGTTGCAGTTGCTGCTTGTGGTATTGTTGACTGATAAATTGCAGATGGGCCGAGTGAGAGTGTGTTTGTTCTCTGCAGTGGCCTTTCGTAGTGGGATGGCCTGCTTTAATGGGGGTGGCAGCCTGCTGCAGCGCTCTGGACCACAGCCAGATGCAATGGTCTGACTTTTACAGCTGTGACGGAGCAGGACTAGAAGCTTCTGCAGGGGTTTAAATGATCAATATTGGGCAGAAGCAGTTCGGACCTCTTAAAGTAATTTGTGATTATGCAGTATACTATTATCATAGGTTAAACATTAGAATAAATATAAACAATAGGCGTAAATAAACTTTTTAAGCAGCAATAATGGTGACAATAATGCCTTATGATCATACATAGCAAAAAACAAAGATTGACATTTAAAGACTTGGGACCAGCCCCAAATTATATTGGGCTAATGGTTGTAACTTCATTGGGTCATATGTTGTTGATTGTTGCTCATATTGTGCTTGTCAGCACACTGGCACAATTGACCATCCCATTGTTATCTGTTAAATGACAGAGAGACTATAAGTTAATGGTTAAAGGTAAAAGTGTATTTATCATAAACGTTTGCATATTTTTGTGATAACGTTAATATACAAGTACACATACAGTGTCTAATAATGAGTGACAGCAGGCTAAAAATACAGTTTGTCTTTACAGCTGTTTCTTTTTTACTGTGTTAATTATCCGGAGAGTTTTGTGATGTCAAGTAGGTCTCACTAAATACATGGTTAAATATTAATGCTGTACTGCATGTGAAACTAAAGCCACAGCTTTACTTGAATTACAGATTGCATTTTACAACATCTCAGACACACGACAAAAAAATTAAGAGACCATTTCAAAATGATTTTAAATTTTTCTGAATTTACTATTCATAGGTAGGCTATGTGTTTAGGTAAAATGATCCTTTTTGTTTCATTCTGTGAACTACTAACAATGTTTCTCCCAATTTTCAACTGGAGAAACAGGTCAAAATAACAGAAAATATGCTTTGTATTTTACAGAGCACAATTGCTGCAAAGAAAACACATTCATGTTCACTTTTAAGCAATACAACTGTAATATTTGCACATGTCTTTTTTTATGTGATAACCTGGATTTTTATCACAGTTTTCATGTGTCTTGTCATACTGTCAGTCTTTCACATTGCTGTTGGATGACTTTGTCACTCCTGATGTTTGATGTTGTTGAAATCCACTTTGTTGAAATGAAGTCAACAGACACTGGACTGGAATGGCCACAATACATCGCGGCTGATATATATGTACTGTATATGTATCTGTTTTTTTTATTTTTATTTACCATCTTTATCACCACCTTCCCATTAATACATAAAAGTTTTTAGTGCTCCTTGCTTTATCAGTTTGTACTTTAACCCTCTATGTGCATTTTATTTGCTGCAATAAGAGCTATCTCTTATGGTTTATTTTTACCGCAATTCATACCTGCATATCTGGTAAAGGTAATAAAAAAATAATGTGACAATTTATGTTCTTTGCGGATAGAAAATCAGTGCAAATAAATCAAACTTAATGAGGATTCTGCACTAATATGTTTGGATCAAATTCATTGTTTTTTATAACAAAGACTTAATGTATATGCATTTAGGCAATTTGTTGAATCCCTCCCTTAATAAATATGTGAAACAGTGTGGATTTAAATGTGTGCCCCTGAAAAGATTGCATTATTTAATACAGTACATATATTGATTTGAATTATGAAGATTAAATTCTCTCTCGCCAAAAAAAGCATCCATAATTAAGCTTGCATCACTCAAAGTATAATAAAAATCCTGCAAAATACTCATTTTCTGTTCCTTTAACATTGATTGATTTATTATTCCATTGAGAAATCCAACAGAGCTGGTGGATTATATAATGCAAATCCTTTATTTTTTTCTAAATCGGATTAACTGCCAAAGATCCAGAGCTTGTCTGTTACAAGTCAAGCCACTTTGAATGCCATTGAGACTTCTGTAAACAAAATCAATGTTATTAGCATTTGACTCATAATGTCAGCTGATCAATTTAACAAGAGCCTAATCTGAGGCATCCTACACCTATCCCTGAAGGACAGAGCCGATGTCAGTTTGGTTACAGAGTACCACGTATGCATTTGCATTTTGTTTGCTTAACATCAATAGCTGCGAACTTCAATTTTCAACAATAATGCTTGTCATTTAAAAAAGAAAAAAGGAAACAAAAAGATTTGAAAAGCAAAGGACAATCAAACACGCTTTTTTCTTTATACTGCTTTGTCAATATGAACAGACATTTGCAGACATGCACATGCACACAACCGCACACAGTTCTATGTTGGGAAATTAGAACCTGGTGTTGCAATGTCTACCAGTGCGCAGTACAAAGCCTGGATGTGCATTAAAAATGAAAAGGTCTTCAGTTTCATGGTGCTCTCTTAGAGTGTGGTCAGAGGCTCTTTATACCAGCGATTATCAACCATCTGTGTCTCACATGGCTTTGTATGTCCCCAATTACCCATTCACAGACACTGGCATCTTATTACTAACGTTTGTGGCGTAGTAAAAAGCAAGACTAGTATATCTTGTTTTCTAGTACTCGTTTTACTAAAATCCAGAATATAAGAATTTAGATCCACAGGATTGTGATAAGGATCATTTTTAAGCCTTATGTATGTTTGTACTGTAATCACATGTGTAGCTAATAATGATTTCTCTACAAATGAAACCAGGGTGTCTCCACTAAAATAACAGAAATAATACCTTCAGTTCAATAAGTGATATTCACACAGACACACACACACACACACACACACGCACACACACGCACGCACACACGCACACACACACGCACACACGCACACACACACACACACACACACACACAAAATGCTGTCTTTGCCTCACAAGCAAATTATACGTATTTGACAATTCACATAAAATGACATCAAAAGTTTGTTTGTTTTGTGGGCCTGGGTAAATGGATTAAATCTTACAGGCGTTTCTGTGTTTCAAGATACCAGACACTCTTTTAGCCTCCAGACAGTGTGGAAACTCTTAGGTAATCTGAAAGGAGTAAGCACACATGTTGCATGTGTTGTGGGCATAACCAATGTATGATTCACTCTTTCCCCTAGTTTTACAAGCTCGGGAAGGCAAGTATGCAGGAACCACCCAAGTTAATGCAGCACTCTTTCAGACAGAACTGTTTTCTTAAAAAGAAGCTTTATGCTGTCATCAGTGATGCAACATTTAGGGTAAATGATGAACCCTTATGACCCAACAGCAATTAGGGCGAGAAAGGAAGACATATTTATTGCATTCACAATGTGGACTGAGGACGGTTTACTGGATGATAATCTCAGTTGCTCCTGCTGCTTCTGTGATATGAAAAATCCCCAACCCCCCTCAGCAACATTCTGTCTTCTTCTCAGCCCTTCAATATCCAACAAACCTGGGACATAGCCAGAGACAGGTGGGCTGCGAGGGGGAGATGATGCAGTCAAGCATTGAGAAACTGGGCAGGAGCTCCAGTAGGCCTTGATAAACAAGCCAGTGTCTGGTTGACTGCATTACTACTCTCAGTGCCTTTGTAACTGAAGTTTTGTGTAAGCTTTGTCATTTCAACTTTTCTTCATCACGGTTCTCAGTGGGTCATAAATGCACTTGAAGTCACTGTAAAAGTCACTTGTTGATTTTCTCTTCCTATTTGTTGTGTTATTTTTAATATAATAACTTGATAAGTGCATTTAAATTGCACAGATGTCATTGGTTTATACATTTATGCATTGTATATATTGTAAAAACACAGTTTTTTTGCTGTGCTTAAGAAGATGCATGAAACTATTTAGAGAGATGAGTTCATCTGGCATCAAATTTATGTAATTTCCAACAAAATTTTAAAAATGTTCACAAGTCTGTAAAAAAGCAATAATCACACAATGAAATAACAATAACACAATTATCTTGCTGCTAAAGGTAGCAAAAGCTCAGGTGATTCCCTATTTCTGCTCAGTTGCATGGCATTTATGACCGGCCAAACTCTACAGTGTGTGACCAGGGAGTGACGCATTGCAGGTACAAACTAACCAATCAGAGTGTGCCGCACAGCAGAAACTCTTAACTCGTACACCTCCGACGTCAGATAGTCCGCCTGTATTTTTTAGTTTAGATACGCCGTTTGGAAAATAAAAGGCGACTTATTTGTTAGAGATTGTGACGCATCATTTTTTTTCTAAAAATCAGTTTGATTTGATGGGCCAATTGCAGTATTTCTGACGCACCTACAGGCAGAATGCAGTGCGGTTGGCGGATGAATACAGGAAGATGGGAGGTGTTTATGTACGACCGTTAAGGCGGGTCTATACCAATATTCAGACAGACAACCATTTGTGATTCTCTCACGGAGACTGAGGGAGACAGACTTAGATACAGAAGAAAATGGTGAGTCCACGCTAATATATTTTTTAATACGTTTGCAATTAACGATGGGCGTGCGTTAGTGAATCAAGGTCCGAAGTAAACGTATATTTGAATAAGAGTAATGCGAGCAGGAAATGCATTCAAACTCTTCTGTAGTTGTTGCTGTAATGTGCCGCCAAATTTACCACTACAGTGAATGAGGAAATGTATCCGCAGCATCGCATCACTTATAGGGATCCTGTTTCTTTGGGGTTTGTTGTATTCATTTGATAATCTACTTGACTGTATTTATCATGGGCTAAAACTAAGAAATTCAGAGCTGAAGTGTTGCTTAGCATCAGCTGTTGATGTTGCATAATGCATAACGTTCATTTTTCAGTCCATTATATTAGGCGTATTACGAAACGCTATTTAGTTTGCAGTCCTGCAATCAGAAATGGTTTCATTCTTCTTGCAACCTGTTTTTAGACCAAGTATCCTAGTTGGTTTAGTTAAGTTGGCTGGGCAACAGTTTATCATCACATGTGAGCTGTCCGTTACCATAACTGGCTTCGTTAAGAAAAGTAGCCTGTTAAACCATAAAAGGTAACGTAACGTTAATTGGTTTGTTTCGGGTTTTGTGTATTTGCATAAGGTCGTAGTGGATTTATTTATTCTAATTTCCTTTAATCGACGCGGTTAAAAGGGATATTGGTGTTAACCATCACACCTGTTTTTCTCGCGTGTCTATTCATTTTAAAGTCTCTATACTTTCAAATTCTGTGAATAGATACGTTTATTCCGGAAACTCTACGTCACATGCAGTATTTTCTTGCTGGGTTCTCGATCATTATAGTGCAGGGTTATAACAGCCAGGTTTATATTGTTGACTATTATTAATATCTGAGAAGACGGTCTAAGGTATCACTAAAGGATAGTTTTTCAAAATACTGTGAATATGTAAACTGGGTCGACAAGGTGCTGTTGTTAGGAGTGTCTGTCGTCGCTATGGAAGTACTTTATTCTCTCGAGCTCGTCTCGTAACGTGGAGAGGGAGGGAATTTGAGGTCTTTGTTTGGCGCTATCTCAAACGAGTTGCCAGTCATTGGTGTCAGTGTACCAGAACACGTGTATGCATTGTATTCTATGTAAGTATTTTCAGTTGCTATTAAGAGGCATGGTTTAGTAATATAATTGCTTGTATGATGTCTTCTCATTTCCAGGCCGATCAACTAACAGAGGAGCAAATTGCTGGTAAGATTTTTTTACACACACACACACACACACACACACACACACACACACGCATGTCTGGTTTACTATCTCCGTGGGGACAGTCCATAGGCGTAATGTTTTTTATACTGTACAAACTGTATATTCTATACCCTACCCCTAAACCTAAAGATCATAGAAAACTTTTTGCATTTTTAGATTTTTTAAAAATATTGTTATGTACAATTTATAAGCTTTTTGCCCATGGGCAAACCTCAATTTTGGTCCCCACAGTGACACGAGTCCCCATGTGTTGGTGTGCATTCAGGTTTAGGTCCCCACCGGGATATAAAAACATGTCCACACTCCACACACACACACACTCAGAGATTCAAAGATTGGCACATGGCAGTATACAATAGCCTGTCTGCACTGCCTGCTCATCCTATCTTGGTGGGTATCGTTGCGTCTGTTGCCTTTTAAGGTGGGCTCCAAGTCAAATTTGCCTGTGCTTGTAAGCAGCCTATGTGCATGGATGGGTTGTGCCAACTAGACCATGGTATCAGCTCTTTGAATCTACTCTGAAATAAGTGGCTTGAGGCTCAAATAACTTCTACTGTTTCACTTTGTTGGACAGGCCAGGCTGTATGAGGAATACCTCAATGCATTAACTTGAAAGCTTTAGTTTGATCATCTTTAAATAATATTCTGTACATCTGGTCATGCTTTTCTGTTAAGTTTAAGAGCAAAGCTGGTTGGGCATGTCTAATGGCATATCAAAGTAATATTTGAATCGGTTCATCTGAAATCAATCCATTCATCTGGATGATGTCACAGCTCTGTTGAATGGGCATTGTTGGCAGAGAGGGGAGCTTGGATGTCACAGCTTCAATTGTCCTTGAGTATTTTGACCAGTGGGCAAATGCATAAAACACAGTCTCACTTGTCACTATGGGTTTGGCCTAACTTGGCCTGCGAGGATCAATTCTCAGAATTTAACAGTGTGGTATGTTACACAGTGTGGAATTGATAGGACTGCCTAATTCTCGCTGTACCTTCTAAAAGGTACCTTTGTCATTTTATCTAGAAGGCACTTTGAGCATCCACCCAAAGTGAAAGTTGTCGCTTTGCCATTGGCACGTGACTGACATGTAACTGTAATCACCAGATTTGATGTAATGTGCTTTTAAGTAGTACTGCTAAAAGGCTTTCGCACAAATAAAAACAATTAGTCTGAATTGCAATGGCTCTAGGTTGTTTATGTGTGCTTGAAGGCATTTTTGTCTGTTACCAAGCCACAGTTAAAATCATATGACTTTTGAAAAGATATAGATTTGGAGACCTTTTTTAAATATGAAGTATGTTCTGAGCCATGTGGAATCTTGATGCCAAAAGCTTGACATCACATATGAGTTTGCCATTTCCCATTAGTACACCGGGAGAAATAGGAGTTATTTTTGATGAGTAGGTTTTACCCAAATACATGTAACCACAATGAACTAATTCATCCACTGATTTGTCTCCTCTCTTTCCAGAGTTCAAAGAGGCTTTCTCGCTATTTGACAAAGATGGTGATGGTACCATCACAACCAAAGAGCTGGGCACAGTCATGCGCTCCCTTGGCCAGAACCCTACAGAGGCAGAGCTGCAGGATATGATCAATGAGGTGGATGCAGATGGTGAGGACACATTTTTGCTGCTACATTAGCCATCAGCATGCGTTAACTTTTTTTGAGTCCAGTTTGTGCGTGACCTAAAACCATTCTCCTGGAATGCTTTTGTCACAGCTCAATCACTTTATCTCTCCCTTATCTGTGCACTTTGTCTGATCTCTATTGCCCCTTAATCAGGAAATGGAACAATAGACTTCCCTGAGTTTCTGACGATGATGGCAAGGAAGATGAAAGACACTGACAGCGAGGAGGAGATCAGAGAAGCTTTCCGTGTCTTTGATAAGGTAAGATTTCTGTGCTGTTTACAGTACAGAACTGTGTATTTTTATTTAAAATGAGTTAACCTGCCACTTTGCTGGTGACATTCTGAGATTTAAAATAATTTTGGCTGGTTTTGGTTAGGATGGGAACGGATATATTAGTGCTGCTGAGCTGCGCCATGTTATGACAAACTTGGGAGAGAAGCTAACAGACGAGGAGGTGGATGAAATGATTAGAGAAGCAGACATTGATGGAGATGGTCAGGTCAATTATGAAGGTGAGCTGCTTAATTCATTCGGTCTGTGCAATGCTAACATCACCTAACAATGATGCTAAAATATCCCCCCCTTTTTTTTTACAGAATTTGTACAGATGATGACAGCGAAGTGAAGGCCTTGTACAGAATTTCTTGTATAAAATGATCTGCATTTTCTCGTTTGTAATTTCTGTAAAATGTTTCATTTTAATTTTCCCATCCTCTCCTGCTGTCCAAAGGATCTGCATGTATACTATAAGATTTGAGTGCTCATGCCTTCCCCAACTCCCATTCATTGTAAACAATCTGTTGGAAGCAGCAGTTATGGGACCAGGTGATATAGGCACAGATGCCGGCTACTACGCACAGGCTCCCTTTCTCCCCTCTGTTTTTCTGTCTGCCTACCTGAAAAGCGATGACATCAAGGGTCCAGCTGACTAAGAGGGGCGTCATTTCATCAATTTTGGCATGATTTTTTTCCTCTCTTTTTGTTTTATGTGGAGGAGCAACTCTGCATGGACAATGGACTGAGTGTGACTAGAAATGGAAAAAGTCTTCAGTATTGCACTATTGCAACACCATTGAATTAAATACTAACGGGTTTATCGCCAGGTACTCATACACTCTAATCTTTTTGTATTTGTTTTGTTCTTAAGATTTTTAATTGGTCAATTTTTTTCTTTTCTTTTTTTAACTGCTTATGGTACAGCCATGCTTCAGAATCCATTCCAAGTTGTATATTTGTTTTCCAATAAAATTAACAATTTACCCAAAAAGATGCTTTCACCTGCCTTCTTTTAAATTAGTTAGTATCGGTGTAACTATTATAAAGTGCATATCATCAAGTTTTCTTCAGTACCATGATGTTACCTGCGTCATTGTTGCAAAAGCTGTTATTTGACTATTTTCAGTGTAAATGGCATAATGTAATAAAGCGGACTTTGACTAGTTCATCCAAAAATAAAAATTCTGTCATCATTTACTCACCCTCTTGTCATTTCAAACCTGTATGACTTTCTTCCGCAGAACTCAAAAAAATATATTTTGAAGAATGTTGTTAACTGGCCCCCATTCACCTGCATTGGTTTTGTGTCCATACAATAAAAGTGAATGGGTTCCAATGCTTTTCGGTTAACAACTTTCTTCAAAATATCTTCTTTTGTGTTCTGCAGAAGTCAGTCATATAGGTTTAAAATGACAAGAGGGTGAGTAAATGACAGAAATTTCATTTTGGGGTGAACTTAGCCCTTAAATTGGCTATTTTTCAATTCGTTTGATTTGTTGTTGTGGGTCTACAGTTTATAATTACATGTGTACAATATTAGAAAATATTGCAACTATTAAGTATAGTATACAATGTCTTTACATAAATTTATACAAAAGGCTTCATTCCTGTTACAGCCCTGTCTTCTTATGAGACCTACAGCAGTCCAAATCTGTTCCAACTCACAAGCAGGACACTCACCGCAGTCTCCTTATACCACCTCCTTAAAAGGGGTTGTTGAAATATTGCCAGGGTTCCCCACTTTGGATATATAACAGATTATGTAGCTGCTGGGATGAAATACAAACAGTGTTTCATTGTTAGCAGACTGTGCATAAATGGTGCTGGAGCCTTTGAAGTAATCAAGTGTAGGTAATGGCGAGTTGGAGGAATGAGCAAAAGCTCATTCACAATGCAAACAAATGCGAAGCGACTGTGATTGAAGCCAATGGGGCGTGAGCAGCTCACGGTATCTAGGGAGATACTCGAGCATCTCATCTCGGGGAACTATTTACCGCCGTGCTCAGCTTTCTGGCGTGTGATATTCATGTTCCGTCACGTTTCCTAGCAACCGTGAATTCCAGTCTCACGGGTAGCTGCTCATTCCCTTTTCCAGTAGGCTCTGAAGGATCATCGGGAGGTGAGCAACGCTCCCGTGTTTACGTCATGTAATTATGGGATGACTAGATTTGCTCTGTGGAGGTAGAGTAAGAGTCTTATCATATGGCATTTGGGCAATTCCACGCAAATGTCAACCTTAAGATTGAAAACTCAAGTTTTTACCAAAGGTTTTCACCATACTGATAGGTCATATTAGGTGGTTTAAACCCACGTGATTTTTGTTGTTGTTTTTAAAGCAGTTATCCTGGTAAGTGAATTGTCACATCCATAACGGCGCATATTCCTCATAAATGGGCACGTGAAACTATTTTACGTTCTCTCCATTTGTTGGGTATATTAGCCTCTGGTTTGCACATTTTAATTTACAGAATTCCTACAAAGTATGTTGTCTCTCAAAAACATTTATTTTTTGTCACATCCATAATGGATTAATTTTTCCTTTTAAAATAGAAAATCCGTGCATATAGACAAAACATTTTCTGATGTCTGGACTCTATCATGAAGGGTTTAGTCAAATATAAACAGATGGTTCAATACAGGGCTGGACTGTGACTAAAAAACGGCCCTGGACTTCTTGGCCCAGAACGGCCCTCAGTTGTGCGGCGGCCCTCTGTCCAGGGGGTTCAATATATTTCAAGTTTTGACCAAGTGGCAACCTTCCGATCTCATGCGAAGCCAACACGGAAGTGACTTAAGCTGCAATTCATCGACTGGCCGCTAGAGACTGGCTCCAAAAGAGCAGAATCTCATTGAGCCCCATGTTAAAATGGGCAACTTTACAGTAGAAAAAGCATTAACAGCCTGGTACAAAAAATTATTTTGGTCTATATAGCTCATTTTACCCTTCATGACAACTCACCCGTTTAACTTATTTTTAGACTTAAAATTCTGCAAATTAGGTGCGTGGCCACTTGAGTGACAAGTTTCAGCAACCAGGCGCCTCAGCTCTAACCACGTTCCCCTTCTTTGCTCATTTTTGATTATCCGAGAGTGATGCGCTGCTTAGATGGCGGCGGCCGGCTCCGCCCCCTTTAAGCTTCAAAACAGCTCATCAGAAACCTACGGGTGACGTCACTGACACTACGTCCATATTTTATACAGTCTATGGTTTTGGCTGAAAATGTCACATCCATAACGCTGTAATTGCCCATACCTCCTGAAGGTGAGGGTAGTGTTGTATGATGAAAGGATGCTCCCTGCCATTTATCTATGTTGCCCTTTTGTTTTCTTGAAGATTGTCTCTGTGTTTTGGGACCTTGTGATATTACTGCAGTCCAGGCTAACAATAGCCCTTCCTCTTATTGCCATTATATCAGGTCACCAAAGACTGTATCACAGGGATATAAAAAAGATTCATACAACATGCGAAACGCTTTCAAATTTTTTTATTGGGTTCATTTGATAAGTTTCTGAGAAAGAAGAACTGAAATTAAATCGGAGTTCTGAGAAGTGACTTGACCTAAAGAAAGTCAGTTCATAGCGAAAGTGAGGAATGTTAATACAGTAACATATAAGTAACACGCATTTTAATTTTCCTCTCTGGCTGGACTGCATTAATTGCTCGGGTTGTTTTCTTGCGGTCTGCTCATCTGCCGCTCATGTTGTTGCCATCCTTATGATTATTGCTATCACTCAGCAAGGACACAACGCCAGCCATTCCCAGAATGTGTCAGCCACCACCCGTACTGCATTGACACTTAATAAGATCATCTTTCTCTCCTGCCCCTGGCTGTCCACCCTCTCCGTGCGTTGTTTGGCAATCGCTGCGGCCATTATCACATGTTGCTGATGGATACGTCTGCGAGCGCACAGCTGCTCCCGTTGTTGTGCCATGAGAAATAAGGGGCCCATGTGCACTCTTGTGGTTATTTTTCAATCCTGGGTTCAGGGATGGCTCTAAGCGCGACACCCCATGGGCCCGGTATGTACCAAAAACAAGCCAGAAACAGAAACCACAGGAGGACCCAAATGAGAACAAACAATTTTTTGCGTTTCAGCAGGTCAGCCTATAAAGCTTTAATGTAAAGGAACAAGATTTGATTAGCCTCCGTGTACGGATGCCAAATCGAATGCAGATCACAGCCAGGTTGGCAACGGCTCATAAAGAAAAAAATTAATGGGGTCAGTGCTTGGCAGCCGCTTGCAACAGGTCTCCGTAGTCAACACTTGGACTGGACGGTTTTACAGCATGCGCCAATATTAACACCTCCTCCTGAGTCTCCCTGCCCCTCTTGCCACTAAAGGGATTGAATGTCTCCCGCCTGGGGAGTCCAATGACATGTCATGTCTATGTAACCAGATTATCAATAGTGGTGTTACATCAATAGCACATATACACTCAATATTCCCATCTTTGGTTGCCTCTTTGTTTATTCACACAGCTGATACAAATGACGTCATCATCAATAATCCATTAAAATCAAAAGCGGTCTTTCTGCATACTGGTAACCCATCAGATGACTGGTCATGGAAGGCCTGATGCAGTTGGGTCATAAACCGTAATCTGTTTTCATCAACGGTGCCTCATTTTTCTGTCTATAAAAGCACACTGTAGATATAAGCAACATGCACTATTTCTGCCCACCTTCTTGCAAAGGCCAGGGAGGGGGTGGTGAGAGAAAGAAAGAGGAATCAGGGGTGGGAAGTGGAAGTTGCTGAAAATAGTGGAAAGCAATTAGAATATCACAAAGTTCAACCCCGGGGGGAAAAACTGGTGAGATTTTTTTAAAACAAAAGAGCTGTGTTCTCAGATGAGCACGCAGAGCGAGCGAGAAATTCAGAGGCAGCGAAAGGAAAAAGACAGATTTGAATGGGGGAAGGGAATTGCAATATCAGGCAATGTAACTGGGATCTGAAGCAAGGATGAGTGGTTCATTTCTGGCACAATGCCACACAGAACTCTTTTCAGGAAATTAAAGACTAGGATTACGTCATGAAACACGCTGTGTAATTCTAAAGATGAAACAGACCGTGTTGGCATCAGTTTGGAGATTATTATATAGTTAAGATATATGAATATATACTGTATTATATATATTGGACAAATAAACCTCATGAATAGTAGAGGACAGGAGGTTTTAGAGCTGCTGTTTTGTCTTTGTAATCACCTTTCCAGGAGCTAGAGACGGCACAAGGGCTAGAACTACATTACTGTGCTAAAAACCTGTGCTACATTTATCTAATACTCATGTGCTTTTGCCTGCTGAGGGGAATGAAGAAAAATGTCACCTGAATTCTGACTCATGAAATTGACCCAGACCACACTTTAAACTGTCTACTGAAGGTGCCTCAGGACCAGATGAGTCGTGCCCATTCATATTGATGGGGCATATCAAATTTCAATGCAAGAACATTGATGTTAATGTGGCATTAATTGTGCCAAAGCATCATTACATATATACACAGAAGTGACACATGAAAGATTAAAACGACTTTGAACAAAATATTTGATAACAGTACTCTTTCATACTGATATTAAAGGTCCAGTGTATTACATTTAGTTGCATTCACCCCTCCCTTTCGAAGCACTACGGTGGCTGACACAGGACTAAGATGCCGTCACATTTTCGCTTCTTTGACGAAGGAGATAACGTATTTATGAAACATGCTCTGTAGAGCAGTTTGTCAGTTTAGGGCTACTGTAGAAACAACATTAATGGTTAATTCCATGCAATGGGACCCGCAGTGTATGTTGATAGAAATAGCTCATTCTAAGGTAATAAAAACATTGAATTATGTAAGGTCTTTATACACCTCTGAAGACATAGTTATGTTTATTATATTGCAATTCTGACAATAGGTCCTCTAAAAAATGACACACTGGACCTTTAAATAAAGCTAGTGACAATGGAGATCAGAGCAGCTGGTTTTAAATATAAATTTGCCTGTTACAGATGCATGACTGCCCTCCCCCAGTAACACCTGAATTAGATTTTCACCCAGTTTAGAATAATTTCAAATGAGTATTTCGCTCTCAAATCTCAAAATGTACCACAGTAAAGGAAACTAGTATAAAAAATATCCTTAGATTTTTAAAACAAGTGCATTTTAAAAACATTTGCTGATAAATGAACAAATGTAAAAAGGAGCAAGTCACATTTTCTGCATCGTTCGCTTGAACATGTTCATTCTGTTTCCATCTACCCACCCTTTATTTTGCTTGAAACTGACTTTTTTGCCACAGAACACAAAAGGAGTTATTAAGAAAATGTCAAAGCTGTCCAAAAACATTTATTTTACATCAATATTTGAACCCAATACCTCTTGCTTTCTAAACACAAACATCTCCACTTTACTAAAATGTCTTGCAAACATAAAAAACTATCAAGTTGTAACAAGCAGACACTGTAAAATAATGAGCCAGTACTGGAAAAACAGGTACATGGTGGACTTGCTCAGAACCCAATGCAAGAAAATGGTCTAAAAAGTCAAGCAAGACATTTGCCATTCAAATGTTCAGGCTGCCTATTTACCTTAAGACTCCAGTGTTGTGATTGGTCAGTCTAACGTGGTTTCTTTGCAGTAGGCTATATATCACGAAGCAATGCCAAGTTTGTGAATTTATGTCCAATCTGAATGCTTATAGCCAAATAGTGGACCTTTGTTATTAATACAAGGGTTATAAATTCAGATCCACTTACCCCGTGACTTAAGATCACAATTATGCACATATTACCAGGTTACTCAGGAAGAAAGATCCTATAGTTAGCCAAAGATAATATATATATTAACAAGATGCGCCAGTGCCATTACAATAAATGAGGAGGGATGCAACGCTTCTATATGAGAAGATCTAGCAAAGAAAGCACAGCCTTCCCGTAAAAATATACAATTGTCAATCGATAAAAACTGACGATTTAATCCTTGATCGGAAATATGCTATTTTATTTGTGATTTTTGCCAGCTATTTTAAAAATATCGGCCTTCCACCATTCAAGAAGATGGGACTGTTTACTCGCTATGACGTAAATAGCTGCTTAGAGGCATTGCAAACATGGCCTCCGAGTGGCACGACTTCTGTAAATGGACTTTGGGTTAACCTACTTCAAGATGCTTTGGATGAATAGCTTCTGCTAAATGACATCTAACCCTAATATCATCCTTTGAGTGTTGAGTCCCATTATAACCATAGCAACACTATAAACATTATTAGAACATCTTTCTGCCGCTGAACAATTGAAGTCCTCTAAAACAGGCAATGGGGTATCCCTATACCGCCCAGACATAATGGCTGACATAAATTTAGATCAAAGCAATATCACTTTTATTACCAACAATATTTCCTGCAACATTCCACGGACGCAAAATGAGAGCCGGGAGGACAATCTGTGTTGAGTTTTATGATGCATGCTTATTTGTCATGTGCTTTTTCCTGATCCCTAGGTGGCTATACAGAAATTGACATTAAAACAGAATTTTTGGCATAGGCAAAAAAAATGCATTTGCAAAAACTTCACTCAGGTCAATCGATAATCCAACTGCTATGAAAGAGAATGTCTTACTATACTGTACGTCAATAGACATTTATGATCATTAGTGGGTGATCTGCAAAGATGTGAAATAGACTTTTGATGTTTCTTTGCAATGCTGTGGTCAGTCTAATGCAATCATGAGCCCAGTAATCCATTTAAAGTCATTCTCTTAATGCTCAGCAGGGAAGCTGCTCCATCTCCTCTCTCAGACGGCCTTGACTTCTCTAATTGATGCATAACAGCAGTAAGGTGCTCGGATCGATGAGGAAACCATGTGCTGTGCATGGTATCGTTCTTCTGCGATAATACCCAAATGTTAATCATGTAAGGATAATTCAATTTCGTAGCTCAGTTTCAAAGAGGATGTAATTAGGTTTCTTGGTGTATTCATCAGAGACAGTGAAATTAAGTATATTCCCAATGTCTTGAATTGGGAATGGTTTGTTCATGCTGCCACAAAGACATCAAACAGAACAACTTTCATCCAGATAGATGGAGATATCAATATGCAATTCATAACTTATACATTATAGTTGCCACTTGCCAGGTGGAAACTTTTAATCAACCTTAAGGGGAAACCACTGAAAGATAAAGTCGCTTGTGTTTGTCATTTGGACAATTCACTATTGTTTAGCTGGGCATAACGGTTTAAGGGATTATTGAACAATGTCAGATTTAATGCATGAGGTTCATTTAATAATAGTGTGTGCTTAAACATGAATCCCTGTATCATCTCTGTCTGTGATCTCATCACACAGATAAAAGAGCAGATACAGTAACCCAGTGTAAATTATAGTGTTAAACCAGTTCTTGGAATTCTGAGAGATGTTTTCATAACAATAGGTTTCTACAGTACAGAGATAACAACAAAGAGTCAGCAATCTCCTCAGTTTTTGTGTCCACACATTAGCCAATCTTTAGATCCAGCTAACCTGCTGTGATAGTTATAAAATCTCCAACATATGCTTCTAACTACTAACTAAAATGGACATATCTGATATACATGTAAGTTAGACTTCACCACCCAGACAGGTGCATTTAGCTGTCAGTAGCTGCATGCACATGCATGCAAAATGAGATCTCTCAGTGACCTCAACTCAACCTTTCCGAACCTCCATGAAGGAAAGGTTAAATAAACAACAATAAAGGCAAATGACCGAGAAGCATATTTGACCCTCAGATTCATCTTGAAGCTATGTAAAGACAATTCAGAAGAATAACAGACAGATCTTTGCAATCACTCTACATACATTTGCGATATTGGCATTACATTTGAATTATCCGTACTCTTGTCTTTTTTCCAGTGACTCTGATGACAGGGCTTCAGTAATGGAGTTGGACCCAGGTGCCCCAGTATCCATTTCCTCTGCCAACACGGGCTCCCCTGGATGGGCCGCACCGCTCGATTGAATGACTCTTGAAACTTTGATGAGCTGGAATGGGCCAGTGCTCCAAAGACAAAGAGGGAGTGTTGTTTGTCCAATAGTGCTACTAAGGAGATCCAGGTCAGGATCTCAGCTATGGGACATAGGCCTAGATAAAACCTGTTATTTGAATCTAGTGTTCATGTCTCCATGAAAACAGGGGATGATAGGAAACCAGTGGTTTATGCCAAAATGCAAGTAGATTGATTAGGCTTGCAAACAGGGTCCTCCGCAAGTTCACCTGTGGAAAATAAGTCTAATTAAAATGTGAATAAAAATGTGCAGAAGCAAATTTATTTATTATTAAATAAAGATGTATTAATGTAGGCAATTTAGGAAATTTAATACACAGTCAATCTAACTGGTTTCAGTGGTATGGAATTACATTAAAATACTGAGCCCTTCATGAATGTTTATGAATCTGCTTAACATGAATATGCTCGGTGGAGCACAGTTATACAAGTCTGTTCAAAATGTTAGAGAATCCATCTTGAACCCAGACAACAATTCCTGGCAGTGGATCAATCGTCACTTCACAACAAAGCGTTTTATTAGGAGACACATTTTTGAGACGCTCCATGCCTCAAACAGAAAAAAATCATATGACTAATACCAATGTTTGGGAAGTTGCTTTGATGATATCATTCATAATGAAGTTATGTTGAAGTACTTAAAGTACAACTAAGCTACACTTTTAAACCACCAAATGTAGTTACATTGCTACACTGAATTTAGAAAAAGTATATTTTTTCCTAGTTTGCACCTTAGAGTTCAGAACAGTTTATTTATCTGCCACAAGCAAAGTCAGGATCTGAAAACACTGAATTGATAAACATAAAATATTTTTAATAATAATATTAATAACAATGCAAAGTCTGGTGATATGTGTCATTTTGAAAGCTGTTAAAATATGATGTATCTTTGAGATGTTGCTTGGCCACCATAAACAACCTACAGACTATGGATCATATTATTTACAGAAATAATTCTTTTTCCAATTACTGTTCATAACAAACTGATTCATGGAAAAATATGTAACATATTGCCATCAATCACTGTAATGAATAGCGACTTGCGAGCTTTAAAGGGACAGTTCACCCAAAAATATAAATTCTGTCATCATTTACTCACGTTTGAGTTGTTCCAAATCTGTATTAATGTCTTTGTTCTGATGAACACAGATAAAGATATTTGGAAGAATGCTTGCATCCAAACAGTTCTGGCCACCATTGACTACTATAGTAGGAAAAATGACAATGGTAGTCAAAAATGCCCCAGAACTGTTTGCTTTCCTACATTCTTCAAAATATCTCCTTTTGTGTTCAACAGAACAAAGACATTTACAAAGCAATTTTTCCTACTATGGTAATCAATTGTGGCCAAGAGCTGTTTGGTTACAAGCATTCTTCCAAATATCTTTATGTTCATCAGAACAAAGAAATTGATACAGATTTGGAACAGCATGAAGAACTTTATTCCTGTTCCTTTAATGTAGTTTGCCATGCTACATCTCTTCTTGAAACTATAATCTATGATGAAAACATTTGAAATGGAGCTACTATTGGAGCACTATTACAACACCTCTCGTCCAATCAGAAACGAGGGCTGGGACTAGCTATACAATTCTATAGTTAACCCACTAAATACTCGTAAAAAAGACAACTCGTGCAACTCAACACTACTCATCCTGATAAGAAAGGCGGTTTGATAATAAAGAGTCTGGAATGGAGGAGGTGAGTATATTCGAGTAAGAGTCAGTCATGAATTCACTTTTCGCAGACCTATGCAGCGAAAGAATCTCCCACATTTGAGGTTGAGGAAAACAAGATCATCTTTACTTCACATGGTATAGATTTCCAACATTAAACCACCAACACAGAACATGATCACATCCCCCATCTTAAGCAAACCTCTCCCAGGGATCTTGAGGATTCTGTTGGGATCTATGTTGTGGGATACAGCAGAATAGGATAATTGGATTAGACACTGACACTGCCTCTAGGAGTCCTCACCTTACATGCCCTGCGTGAGAGAGTTCTTAACCATTCATGCTCAAATCTGCCTCCTTCATGCTGTTCCCCTGCAAAGCAACATCTCTGCTGGAATATATTTATCCTGTTGTGCAGCGGCCAAGAGTTCAATACTTTAATTGTGTAACTGACAGGAATGCTGCCCCACCGATGGAATTTAACCCCCCTCCCCGCAGAGTGAAAGACTGTTGACAGGTAATTGAAAATTTAGGAGATGGAAAACCATGATCGGCCATGGTGAGCCATGGGTTTTATTTGAGCAACAACCTGTGCCTTAAAACATATCAAGGAGGAAATAATTTAGAAAAATGTATTATAATCAATTGTTTTAAGTAGAATTTTTGTTTTGTAGGTATTAACAAAACAAAGCCAAAATCCCTACAGTAACCCTTAGAACCCACTTAAAGTGGTAGTTCACCCAAAAATGAAAATTCTGTCATCATTTGCTCACCCTCTTGTCATTTCAAACCTGTATTACTTTCTTTCGTCCACAGAACACAAAATAAGATATTTTGAGGAATGTTGGTAACCAAACAAAGGTGGATTCACTATATGGACACAAAACCATTGCAAGTCAATGGGTGTCGTCGTTGTTCGGTTACCAACATTCTTCAAATATCTTCTTTTGTGTTCTGCAGAAGAAAGAAAGTCAGACAGGTTTAAAAATGACAAGAGGGCGAGTAAATGATGATTGAATTTCCATTCTTGGGTGAACTGTGACTTTAAGCTCCCTTGGATGGGAATCACTGTTCTAGAATTGTATGATGTCATCTGTTCTTCCTCTCAACCTGAATGTCATGCTCACATGCATCTTCACAATAAACAGAATGGTAACAACTAAATCAAAAGTTTTCAACAACATGTTTTTCCAAAAACATGGCTACAAAAATTAAGTGATATTTTAATAACTAATAAATGCACAAAACATATTTGTGCAACCATTATAATATGTGGTAGACTATGAAGGACACAGTCATTATGTTGAGAACTGGACCCTCATTTATACAAATCACAAGACATAACCAGACACCCTTAACTGTTCCTGTCACTTACACATCATGGTTCTCCTTTCCTTCCTTCTAATTAAAATATTCCACTTTCGCGAATGTGCTTGGAAACTGTGGCATCTATTTTTATACCAAGATGGTTACATAAATCTTCACACAGTGAAGAACTCGGTTCCGATCTTTTCTGACTGACCGCCTACCCAACCCGTCTATCCTCTCCCTTTTTCTTACACCCATTTCTTTATGTGCATTCTCAGAAAGAATGTTATTCCAATGGAATAAATACTCAATTCAATTATTCACACTTCAATTGTGTAGCTATGGCCTCAGGTCTCCATCCCACTAATGGAGATGGCAGGCTGCTTTTATAGTAGTAGAAACAGATGACCAACATCCACCCACCCCCACCCATCCAGCCTCAAATACATCTTGGCCTCGGATGCAATATCTCTTCCTGTCTAGAGTGTATTGATCCATTTTGTGTTCTGCTTTCTCTTGTTTGGTAACTGATTCATGTCTGTGATTGACCGATTGACCCAGAGCGGAGATAGCACACAAAAGGTCTGTCTGAAGTCCAGATGAGACCCTTGAATTATAGGATTCCAAATTTACACAGCGTTGACACACCAGGGTATCTTTTTGCTTTATAATACTCAAAGCTTTTAGGTCAAATTGGTTTGGAAGTCTAAAGAAGATTGTTTAATGGATAACAGCAGCTGGCAGATGTTGAAGGACTTTCATAAAATTCACAGGATACATCTACTTATGTACAATTGTAAGTACACTTGTTTGAAGACATGAGCCACATTTACCACACAACCCTGATAAAATGTATAACTTTCCCTGCATTATATGACAAAAAATGAGTCGGTTTAGTGTGTCTGCTTTACTTACTACTCTAAGACATTTATGCAATACGGTTTATTAAATCTTTTTTGGCATAAAGTCAGTTTACCCCAATTTCACACTTAGTGTCCTTGCAGATTAACCACATATGTACTTAATTACATTAACTATGAAAATATCCCAATTAGTATGGGGAAATATACAGCAGCAGTCTGTATCGCGCTGTCCCATGGCCGGTGAGGGGGAAGTTTTGTGGCTAGTTGTTTAGAAAAGACGTCTTGGAACGCCCCACACTGCTTTGGGATTTTGGCTGAGCACAGGGTATCTGGACTTTCAACCGAGGTGGAGTTTAAAGGGACTGGAAAGGATAAAACATCCTCGGAGGGGTCACGGGGTAGACATCGGGTCTGGCACGTTTCACTCCATTGAAGTATCTGACTAAGATTTAGATTCAGATTTATTGTCATTGCACATGTACAAGTACAAGGCAACGAAATGTGACCTCTGCATTTAACCCATCCAGAGAGTAGTGAACACACGCACAGCAAGTGGTGAACACACGTACACCCGGAGCAGTGGGCAGCTGCAGCGGCTGCAGCGCCCGGGGAGCAAGTAGGGGTAAGGTGCCTTGCTCAAGGGCACCTCAGTTGTTACCCGCCGGCCCTGGGAATCGGCAACCTTCTGGTCACGAGTCCGACTCTCTAACCATTAGGCCACAACTGCCCAGGAGGATATCTGTCGTAGAACCCTCCAGAACCCAGAAGGAGGTCCGTTCCACATGCTTGGACCCGACTTGTAGTGTTACTGTGGGAGCGTGATAGCAGATCCGACCTCGGCCCAGCGGTTTCCCGAGGATGTTGTGAATTCTTAAATTATGAGAGTTACGTCTTCTGGTCAGATGGAGGGCTTTTAACAGGGTATGGGAGATTCAATTTCCTGCCGCCCAGGAATCCACTAGGGCTTTTGCTGGAAGAGAGGTGAATTGGGAGGTTACACGTACATTAAGTAATGATAATTCAAACGAATCAGACGTTGGGTTGAATAGTACTCACCACTAGGCGTGGAGGTCGGACGGGACAGGTGACGAGCATGTGTCCTGCTCCACCACAGTATAAGCACAGGCGTTGAGTGATTCTTCGGGCTTGTTCATCACGGGAAAGCCGAGATTGATCTATGATCATGGGTTTGGGTTGAGGGTTAGATGGTCTTATGGGGTGGTTGCAGAGGAGATGCAGCGGGTCGGGGGTTAGTACAGGCGGCCAGACGTTGGGAAATCCCGACTGAGTACTGAATACCTTTTTCCAAGCCCACAGTGTCATTGTGTATGGCCAGGTGGGTGTGGACTGACATTTCCAGCCCTTGGCAATAGACGTAAATGAGTGCTGCTTCATTCCATCCAGAGTTAGCTGCCAGGGTTCGAAACTGTATGGCATAATCAGAAACAGAAGCTTTACCTTGTTTTAACCGTAAACCTTGATCGAGGGACAGATAATGCGCTTACGGACTAACCAAACACCTCTTTGAAGTGATGAAAGAAAACATTCAGAGACTCAGTGAGCGGACCTCCGGCTTCCCAAATGTTCCTTGCCCAACTTAGGGCCTTACCGGATAAAAGGGAGATGACGTAGGCTATCCTCACTCTTTCAGTAGCGAACAAACCTGGTTGCATCTCGAAGTACAACTGGCATTGGAGGATAAACCCGCTGCATTCCTCCGCTGATCCGGAGTATCGGTTAGGGACGGCCACAGGACTAGAGGTTTGCACAGGTGGAGAACTCTGAGTGGTACAGGTGAGTTGAGTGCGTAGAGTATGGACTAGTTCTGCGAAAGGATCCGGGTTGGTGGAGGGAGTGGTCATCGTGAAGTTGTAGGTCCAGTCTTCTGTAACAACCTCGTCAGAAGAGGAAAGATGCCACACTGGAAGTGGGATTGAACAAGTAGTTTTTAATGTAGCTGGGAGGTGGCTCTGGTGTGGGGGGCGTGGTTGACGAAGACAGAGCAGATGTAACAGGTGGATTTCATTTTAAAATGATAATTTTACACTTGACACTTGACTTGACAATACAATACAATACAATACAATGCCCGCAAATTATTTCTGATAACATGCAAAAGTTAAGCCATTACTTACTAAATTCTCCTCTCCAATATTTTAAATTTAGACTGCGATATCAAGCTCAACCACTAGATGTCAATATCCCATATGGTTTCTTTAAATGCGACAAAACTATAGGGCCCATTCAACATTGTTTATTTAATAAAAGTGTTATACATTCAAATAATAATATAAATTAATATTAACATATATTAAAATAAATATAAATAGTTATATTATTAGAGACTAGCCAGACTGATAAACAAACACAGACCGGTGTCGTGCCGATTGCCGAGAAATGCACCCTTGCCAGATTAGTGAAAGTGATGTGATGTGAGGCCAAGTACTGTATGGTGCTCCATACTTGGAATTTGTGCTCTGCATTTAACCTATCCAAGTGCACACACACAGCAGTGAGTAACACATACACACACACCCAGAGCAGTGAGCAGCCATTACTGTGGCGCCCGGGGAGCAGATGGGGATTGGTGCCTTGCTTAAGGGTCTCACCTCAGCCGTGGTATTGAAGGTGGAGGAGAGCGCTGATCATTCACTCCCCCCACCTACAATCCCTGCTGGTACTGAGGCTCAAACTGGCAACGTTTGGGTTACAATTATGCACCACCTTCAATAACGCTGCTGTCCGATTGGCTGATTCTAACCCCGCCTCTAACACCTATTCCTCACCCTAACCATTCTGGGGAGGGTGCATAATCTGGCAGGGGTGCATTTCTCGGCATTACACCGGAAGTTAACTGCAGTTATAGATATTGTATTATTCTGCAGTCTTGTAGATTATGTAGGAAAACTGGTGCTAAATAAACTAAGATTTGTAATTTATGGCTCCCAAACCCAAATTGTTTCTTTTGTGTGTTCATATTTTTTCTTTTACACAAATGCCACTTGTTTTTACATTTGGTTACATAATGCAAAAACATTCATGTGTTCAAACATTCAAGTGTGGCAGCGGCTAAATGTTCAAACAATTTTTGTGGATGCTGTACAAACACACACAAACTCTCAACCCTGGCAGCATGCATGCACAAGGAAGCAACTGTCTATAAGCAGAAGCAGATGTGATTTGAGGAGTATGATGAAGTATGGTGTTGACAGAAAATGGATCTCCACAGATCAGATGTGTTTGTATGTGTGTGTGTTTATATGTTGGGGCGTTGGCAAGAGATGATAAAGAATTAATTGACCACATAAGCCAATAACTATGTGTTCATTTACATTTAACTTTTGAAAGTAAAGCAGCAAATATGAGTAGAAAGCATGTTTGAGAAGATGCCAGACACCTTTCATAGCATTGAAATTGTAGGTATGTGAACATGAATGTAGGTTTCTGCTGCCCTTTACATTCCCTCCTTTGCTCCCTCTCTCACACACACGTCCTCTGGATGATGCAACCCACTGAAATGAGAAAAAAATGTTTTGCCTCAGAACAGCCATTTTGAGGCGATCAATTTATGGGCATTTTTTGTTGGAAGTATATTTTCTTGCTTATTTTTTCTCTTTTTAAAATTCTTTTTTATTTGTGTGAATATTTACACAAAGGTCACGGAACTGCATCCAGTGACTCATTTACAAGACCCAAGATTTGCCAAACTTGTTCCTTTTGAACAAATATTTAGTTTCACTAGGTCTAGACTGTAATGCCAGTCCTGTCTGATCGTAAATTTACCTCAGAATGAAATTACACCAAAATGTGTGTTTGTCTGTTTGAATGCAGGAAGGGGTGGCATCTGTCTGTATGTGTGTGTGAGTCTAAAAGCAGGTCAGAAGTGCTTTGACCTCATCTACATCTACACCCAGCTTTCCCTCGTCTCATCATACTGCAGCGTTGGTTTAATTGGACAGGAGATGACACACACACAAGCTAAAACCCTGGGGGTCACAACCTCATCATGGAAAGATAGGAGGAGTCAGAAAGACTGAAATGACAATCTACAATGTTTACTATGATACGCAGAATCCTATGTTGCACAAATATCATATGACATTATGTTGTGGATACTGGCCCCAGCCTAATGCTGGTGTGGTAGTGCACACTTAAAGTGATAGTTCACCCAAAAATGAAAATTATTTTCATTTACTCACTCATTTTATTCCAAACCTGTATGACATTTTTCTTCTGCAGCACACAAAAGAAGATCATTTGAAGTACATTGGTGGGCCTCTTCGACTTCCATTGTATGGACACAAAACCACTAAGACATTTCTCAAAATATCTTCTTTTGTGTTACACAGAAAAGAGTCACACAGGTTTTGAATGACATGCGGGTGAATAAATGATGACAGAATTTCTAAAGTAAATAATACAGATAACAGAGCAAAAACAAAGTGTGTGTGCATTCCCAGCACACAGCCCTGCCCACTTCCGCCCTCCGATGCCCTAATTGGTTCGGAGATCACATGGGCGTGCTCTGGGTGTCTCTTATGCCTGCAAGTCTCCAGGAAGTTGCTGTAAGTTTGGTTGGATCAACAGTGTTAGAATAACTGGGCAGCATAGAAAGGGCACTGAGAGCTCTCTCTGCCAAAATGTGTCTCTGACAATTTGGGTCAGCACAGCAGGGCTCAGAGTTCTTGAAGTGTTAAGCAAGTCCAAAATCTTTATGTTCTACATAGTGATACATCTCCACATCACCAGCTATTTCAACCTTTACAAGTATCATTTATTTTTTTTATACATGAATCCTTCTCTCATACCTTCTCTTTAATTGGACCAAGCGGTGGAATGAATGAAAAGTATATTTGCAGGTCCGATGTGTAAATATTTGAATGATCTATTCAGAGAAATGCAATATAATATACATAACTATGTCTTCAGAGGTGTATACAGACCTTGCATAGTGAAGTGTTATGTTTTTATTACCTTAGAATGAGCTATTTCTATCTACATACATGCACCGCCTGGTCCCCATTTCGCCATGTTGAGGTGAGGTTGATTGAGCCATTGGTTTCAATTCGCAACCTCACTGCTAGATGACGCTAAATGCACTGGACTTTTAATCAGGTATATGTTTTTTAAGTATCCCAAAGATGTCACACCCTACTTCAAAAATCTGCTTTAAATCTGTAAGACTTTTCCAACAACAAAATAAAAAATGAAGAAATATTGACCCTGATTTTGGAGCAGTAAACAATAATATGGTAAGGTAAAAAACAGTTAAAAACAGCAACAACAGAGACTTCATTTCTGTGATATTTCTAGAGACCATGAATATTGTAAAAAGGTGGCGTGTGTTGTTTTAAATTAGACAAGTAAGTCACCACCTAGCAACCTCCTAAAAAACACTAGAAAATGTTTAGCAATGCACTACAAACCAGTCAGAATACCTCAGCAACCCATCACAAACCCATGACATCACTATTGCGAGTTTTACACAGGCAGGAGTCCCTCACATTTTCCTTAGAAAAAGAAAACAACCTTCATCACATAAAAGGCACATGTACACTCATTTTCATTATTTATCATATCGTCACAACCACACGCATACTTAAAATGCTTTCAATAAACCCATCATGACATAGACACACTTCAGTCATTTTCTGGAGCAGATGGAGAGATTGTGAAAAGCCAGGCTGAGAGTGTATGTTTGTGTGAGAGAGAGACAGAGAGAGAGATCTTGAGAATGGTAATGTGAGAAAGCAGTGGATCAATGCTGTAGTGCATTACTGATGATTTACACTCAGCCAGTTAGTGGTTTTTGGACATACATCCATTAATGAGGCCTGTCTGTCCACGCCTCAACCACATACAAATACAATAAGTGGACGTTGCTCTTAGCTCAACATCACAACGTACACAAACACGCACAAGCACATAAAAGCATCTTCCAGCACATCTCAACCGAATGCAATAATCAGAGCTGTGTTGATTTGGAGAGAACCAGGGTAACTTAATTTTTCTGTCTCCACCAGAAGAACTACAGACAAAAGCCGGATAGAAATGAATTGTGTAAGTACTGTTCCAAAAATACCCCCCCTCTCCTCCACGGCCCTCACCGGCAGGCTGTAGTGAATCACTCAACCTCCTCATATTTTACTCAGAGCTCTGCTGATGAGCTGCTTTACCGAGCAGGCACATGGATGTGCATGTAGCAGCACACGCTTGTTTACTAAAAGAAAGTGAGCACCTCATGCAAATCACTTGGGCTCATTTAAACACACCTTTGTCTATTATGTCACTTTTTCGTATCCGGGACAATGCAAATCCTCCACATGTAGCCTATTTACAATATGGAAATCAACTGAGCCTGTGTTTAGCTGAAGTTAGTGATTCTGACTGGATTTGAGCACAGCTTTTGTGTCAGTACTGAGAGAGAGAGAGAGAGAGAGAGAGAGAGAGAGAGAGAGAGAGAGAGAGAGAGAGCTATCTCGAGAGAGAGAGAAGAGAGAGAGAGAGAGAGAGAGAGAGAGAGAGAGAGAGAGAAGAGAGAGAGAGAGAGAGAGAGAGAGAGAGAGAGAGAGAGAGAGAGAGAGAGAGAGAGAGAGAATCAGCATGCATAAGTAACAATCTCAAAATTCACTTACAGATTCACAGTGTTCTTTTGGTGTTTACACCCACAGCCAGCCTACAGCGGATCATATCATTACAAACACACCAACACACAAAAATTGTGTTTCCATGTTTTGTGGGACATATATAATGACTTTTACACGGCATAGAAAGCTTCCTGCATTTTCCCCTTTAAAAACTATTTAGTATGATTAATCAGCTGTTGAAACTTGTATTACTGTATTTGTATTACTGACAATGCAGGGTTTACCAGGACCACACACAAACAGGTTGTTTTAGCATATTTGTATAACTTACCACAGACTTCTGTTGTTTTTATACTGACCTAATAGTATTTTCTATGCCCTGTAACCACATACCTAAACGTAACCTTGCCAAAAAGCTTTCTGCACATTTACATTGCCAAATAAGCATAATTTAGTAGGTGGCACAATTTAGGTAGATCTCAGATTGTACTATCAGAACCACACACACATTTACACATATTTTCATTTACTTAACTAACTGAGGACATTCCATAGACTTCGGTGGTTTTTATAAACACTATAATAACCCTAACCCACACCTAACCCTAAAATAAAACATTTTGCATTTTTACAATTTAAGAAAAATCTTTACTCACTGGGATACATTAGACCTCGAGCAGGCTACTGTAAGATGTGGTAAGGTATCAGGTAGGGGAAAAATGATGGCTTGACCTGTGAGTACTTCTCAGTAAAATGGTGTTTTATTTACATGTGCATCGAAATTCAGTAAACCAGCAGTGAAGAAACAAACAAAAAAGACCAAAGTACCAAAACAACAAAAATAAAACAACAAAAGGGGGAAAACTGTACCAAATAGCTGTACCAAATAAGCACACAACCTTATAGTGTCCACAGTATACAACAGAGTAACGCATGGCATGGCACCGCATTAGCACGTAGTTTGACTTGGTAAATAAGCAATGAACTGAAGTCTGGGCAAAGCTTATAAAGGCCAGACTCGCCCCTTCTTCCAGGTAATAGCATCAAAAGTTAAGGCGCAGCGCGGTTTGATGACATCATAACCACTCACCCAACTTGAGCTCAAATTCACCGGTATCACTCCCAGCAACCGGACTTTTAAACAATAAACATTTAAACAAGCAAACAAACAAAAAACGTTTAAACTAAATGTTTAGACAATAAACATGACAAACGAGTATGTGTGATATGTCTCGTAAGCATTGACAGATAGGAGATATGGAATATGAATGTATGACCAAGCGCCATTGCTCCTCCTATAGCAGTGTTAACAGGTAAGGGAAATGCGAGCGTGAATGTGTGTTCTTCACATCACCTTCCCCCTCTCCAGGCCACATACTGTCTGGGAACCTAGACAGGTAGTCTGGTATGTCTCAAGGCGTTTCGCATTTCCAGGATAAACCGCACAATGCTTCTCTCCTCCAATGATGCATTTGGCTTTGTCCAGGTCTTTTCAGAACGTCCAGTGGTCCTTGTTCTTGCCAGCCGTTCAGGAGTTCAAATGGTGAAAACCCCTTGGATGCCTGATGAACCTCTCTGTAGGCGAAGAGAACAAAAGCAAGCCACTTATCCCAGTCATGGCCAGTGTCTGCGACAAACTTCCGTAGCATCCCCTTCAGTGTTTGGTTGAAACGTTCAACAAGCCCATCCGTCTGTGGGTGATATAGACTAGTCCTTAGCTCTGTAATGCCCAGTTGCCGGTGCAGTTGTTTCATCAGGTGCGATGTAAAATTTGTTCCTTGGGCTGTGAGGATCTCATCTGGGATGCCTACCCTGGAAAACAGCTGGATGAGAGCATGAACAACCTTGGGTGCAGTGATGGAGCGAAGTGGGAATGCTTCTGGGTAACGGGTGGCATAGTCGCAGATGACTAAAATGTATCTGTGCCTTGCACTGCTCTTCTCCAGAGGCCCCACAATGTCCATGGCAATTTGACGGAAAAGGGTGGATATGATGGATAATGGGTGTAAGGGGGCTTTACCCCGCTGACGCACAGCGCTGGTCTTTTGACATGTGGTAAATGTAGTGCAATATGTCTGAACGTCAGTGTACATGGTAGGCAAAAAGAAACAGGTACTAATGCGAGTAATGCGAGTTTGAGGGCTGGAGTACCCAAGTATTTCAACAATCGTTTTTGGCGACGGGTTTTTCTTGGGCCTTTGGTCCCACCTTGCAGCAGACTACCATCCAAGTCTGGCAGAGGCTGCAGACCCGCCTTGGCCCTTGTCACAACAGGAAATGAACATTGCAGTTCTATGGGAGTCATAACATCACTGTCCCTATCTGCATTGGCATTAATCAGTTCCCTTAATACTGGGAGATCTCTCCTCAAGATCATGTCTACAGGTAATGTTCGGACCACAGCTACATTTAATAGATACATTTGGTCTCGTACCCCCACTAAGACATACATTTTCATATCCCCGTGGACACATGGTACAGCAGTGGTAACAGCATAATCGACATTTGAAACATGACATGACTTAATTAGTGACAGGGAACTGCCAGTGTCCAGTAAAGATTTTAACGAACATCCATTCACTGTAATGTCCAAAAGCATATTGTTACATTGTCCCACTTCAGTGTCCCCTTCCCTGAGAACATAGCAAAACCCTGTTAGCTTTGCGTTACTTAGTGTTGTTTTTGGCGGCCTGTTTTAATTTTAGTTTTAGTCTAGTCTTTGTGTCAAGCTGTCATTTTAGTTTTTATTAGTTTTAGTCACGTTCATACACTTTTTAGTCTAGTCAAGTTTCAGTCGACTAAAAGTCTGAGCATTTTAGTCTTATTTTAGTCAGAATTATCCATGACTATTTTCGTCTAGTTTTAGTAGACGAAAACTGATGACATTTTAGTCTAGTTTTAGTCAATGAAAATTGTATTTTAGTCTCTTTTTAGTAATGCAATTCTATGTAACCCAGTCAGTATAAGTACCTAGTAGTATAGACGAAACCAAAATTTTATTTTAGCCAAACCCATTTCAAACAAGGTTATCTTATTCCAGACACGGAAGACATCTGATTTGAATTTACGGCCATCGGTAGGGGTGGGAATCTCTAGGCACGTCACGATGCGATTCGATTACGATTCAGAGGGCGAATGTGATGATAAAACAATTCTCGATGCATCTTTTTCCTATACAAATTTTCATTTTCTCGCTGTGTGTAGCATTTGTCATAACCCAGACCGATTTTACTTCCAATATCCTTTATTAATAAAACAAATGGAAGTGATTTGGCAAGTCAACTGGAAGGTTACATTTGCCAGCATTGCAAAGAACCAACAGGAGAAGAGTAAGTGCCCTGTAGTAGCATACAGAATGCAGTAAATTAATGCAGACTTTTTTTGCACATAGCACTGGAGCTAGAGAGGTTTAAAGTTATTATAGTTCACTAAAGTATTTTTTGTCGGAGTGTTCAATTTAACGGGACTTTTATTTTGACGGGTCTTTGGTTAGACGCTTGAGTTTTTGTGTTTGCCGATAGCTTCACTCAAACAGTAAACGCTCGTAAAATAAACTCAGAGCAACTCTGGAGATGAAGTTCTTGTGTTCATATCCTCATACAGTGCAGACGCAGATAAATCCTCGACCATCACTCGTGTTGTATGTTAAACTGTGCACATAATTCATTCAGACACGCAGAACAGCCAGACGACATTTAACTAACAGGATTCCGCATCAGACGAAATAACGTTTCGTCTCGTCTCGTTTTGGTCAACGACAATAAAGAGACATTTTAGCATAGTTTTTATTTTGTAAACCACATTTAGTCTCGTTTTTATTCGTCAACAATATTGCATTGTACATTTAATTATAGTCATCGTCACATGACCAGCATTTACGTTGCGTCTCGTCTCGTTTTCGTCACGTGATAAAGGTTCGTTGACGACCATATTTCGTCATAATTTTCGTTGACGAAAGCAACACTAGCGTTACGTGCTGGGTACACAGACGCTTTGTGCCCTGACTGCTGACATGAGAAGCAAACCAGTTTTTGTGTCCCAACAGTCTTAAGTTCATGTGATGATCCTTGCGATCTGTCTGTGTGTGAAGCGTGCTTTACCTTTGGCTGGTTAAGTGCGCAGTTCAGAGTGATGGGCATTCAGGTACTGTTGCGCTAGCTTGGCAGCTGCCAGTCCTGAGTCCGGTTCATGCACTTTAACCCAGGTACGGCTGTCATAAGACAGTACCCGAAGTAGCTGCTCCAAGATTACCAGATCACTAATCTCCTCCTTAGAATGGATGTCAGGACGTACCCATTGCTCATATAGTTTCTTCAGACGACTATATGTTTCTGTCAGTGATTCACCTTCTGGTACTGTTGCTGCTCTGTACCGCTGACGGTATGTCTCAGCCGAGATGTTGAACTTCTGTAGCAGTGCTTCCTTCAGGTGATCATATTCGTCTGCAAGGTTCTCATCCATTGCAAGATAGGCCTCTAGAGCCTGTCCTGTCAGCAATGGCACCAACCGACAGCTCCACTCCTCTCTCGGCCATTGCCAGGTACGGGCCAGAAGCTCAAATCGCCACAGATAGCTCTCGATGTCATCCCCCTGCTGTAGGACCGTCACAGGTGTCTCTGGTCGACGTAGTGGTGACATTGGCTGTGGTGGCACCCCAGATGTGGCTGTAGGTCGACTTACTGGTGACCTTGGCAGTGACGGTGTTGCTGTGGATACAGGTGTTGTTGCGGATACTCTCTGAGGGCCCGACGTTGGAAGGTCCAGCTGCAGGCTTCCAGCATCACTTGGGGTTGCCATTGTGGGTCTGGTACTGCACTGGATAGTTTCCAGAAGCCCCTGTAGCTCCTGCAGATATCTCTCCTCCCTCGCTTGTTGTGGGTCAAGGAAGTCTCTCATCAAGCTCACCATGCTCCCACAGGACAACGTGGAAGGCCCCGTAGGGCAGTGGCACAGGGTATTTGCTTGAAGCACCAGGAATCTCTATAGTCGACGCCTCTTCCCCCTCTGACGTCAAGCTATACTACGTCTCTTCCACCTCAGCCTCCACCTTTGCTCGTGAACGCAGGCTGGGGTCTCTTCCCTTTCGGTGCTTTCTGATGGGTAGCCATCCCACCGCTGCCACCAAATGTGATACAGTAGACCTCGAGCAAGCTACTGTGAGACGTGTTAAGGTATCAGGTAGGGGATAAAAATAATGGCTTGACCCGTGAGTACTTCTCAGTAAGATGGTGTTTTATTTACATGTGCACTGAAATCCGGTAAACCAGTAGTGAACAGTAAACAAGACCAAAGTACCAAAACAACAAAAATAAAACAACAAAAATAAAACAATAAAAGGGGGGAAAACTGTACCAAAAAAGCACTCAACCTTGTAATATTCACAGCATACAACAGAGTAACACATGGCACCGCAGTAGCATGTAGCTCGACATGGTAAACAAGCAATGAACTGAAGTCTGGGCAAAGTTTATAAAGGCCAGACCCCGCCCCTTCTTCCAGGCAATTCCATCAAAAGGTAAGGTTATAAGTATTATATATTTCAGTGATTATGCTTTATTAATAAATTCCCTGTCGTCGTGAATATCATATTAATTAATCATTTATGATACATTAATAATGCATGTTTAATATTTTACATGTATCCGTTTTCAAGACAGATAGAAACGGCCCACTGCGCCGGCGCAGCACGGTTTGATGATATCATAACCAAGTGCCCAACGTGAGCTCAAATTCGCAGCAATCGGACTTTTAAACAATATACACTTAAACAAGCAAACAAAAAAACATTTAAACTCAATGTGTCACGGACGTGGGTGAGACACAATGACAAAGAACAGAGGACCCAGGTGCAGACAGCGGGTAGGGGGTTAATAAGACATTTAATAAATAATTCAAAACAAAAACCCACGAGGGGGTAACATAATAAAACAAGGGGAAAACATGACATGACAGGACTGAAACTAAATACACTGACCAGACTGGAGATAATATTTAACAAGGACTACAATAAGCTAAACTAGACTAAACACGGAACAGGAACTCACCAGACAAATGACAATGAACCAGCACAGGACAGAAAACACAGGGACCTTATAAAGGGAACAAATCAAGAGGGAACAGGTGTGGGGCATGAACTAATTAACAATAAATAATGAGGCAACGAAAGGGCGGGAACAGAGACAAGACCGGAGAGAGAATGGAAGGCCAACAGGGCCAAAACTCTCCCTCCACATGAAACATGGGGTTCTGCCATGGCTCTGCCACAAGACCAAGAAAAACAGGACAAGAGAGCTAGAACCATGACACAATGTTTAGACAATAAACACTAAACATTACAAACAAGTATAAGCATTGACAGATATGGGATATGGAATATGAATGTATGACCAAGCGCCATTGGAATTGCGTGTGTACCCAATCCTCCTATAGCACTGTTAACAGGTAAGGGAAATGTGAGTGTGGATGTGTGTTGCCAGCGCTGCCAGCACTTGCAGTGGTGAAGAAGATCACTCATATTCATTTATATTTTTGTATTTTAATTTACAAATAAGAATGTCCACACAGTGAGGTTTTGCTCCGATTTGTCAGGTTTTTCTCAATTTTGAGTACAGATTTGTGTCCAAAATATAGTTATGTGGGTACACCAACATAATTTAGTTATATTGTTATCAATACTGAACAGCTAATAATAGTTACTAACCCTAAGAGAGAATATTTTGCATTTTGCAATATTTTGCATTTTATGAATAAAATAGTTTAACAATTAAGAACATCCCAAATGTTTCCAAGATTTATCAGATTTTTCAAACCTTTGGGGACATATTTGTTTCCAACGGATACATTTTAGATTTTGTATTAAAATCTAATAAGCATAAAAGAACATGATTCACAATAACACACAGTTAAACAGAAGGATCTCTGAGATTTTTATTATAAGATTACTTTTATTGTAAAGCCCTCACCTAAGCCAATAAAGCATAAAATTGACACTGAGAAGAAACAACCCCATTCACATATGCTAAACATAAAAAGGAAGCACTCAACCTGTAAAAGACTTTTGTCATTCCGAATCGAAACAGCATGGTTTACATAAGAGCAGAAGTGATTACGGCATCATTCTGACTGTTTGGAGAGCAGTATGTTCTCTCTGGTTTGTACCCACAGAGAAACAGAGCCTTCATGTGCTACTTCAAGAACTCTGACTCATCCTCTTCCATCCAAATGAAGCACAGACAAGTGTGAACATGACTCACACTGCATGCAATCTCACAGTCAAACATTTATCAAAGACCAACATCAAGCAGTAAGAGCTTCGGCATTAGAAAGCACACCACACACCATTTCTTTCCAAAACAAACCTCAAGTACTGTAAGTATGAGGTTTAACCCTGAGCCCTAAATATGTATCCATTTGTCTCGACACTAGGGCTGTGCAATTAATCGAAAATTAATCGGAACCGGCAATTTTGGACTTCAACAATTACAAAAACAAAATAATCGAGGTAAAACGATTATTGTGCCGCATTCCATTTTGCAAGGATCCCCTCTTTTCTTGTGGTATAAAACTACAGCGCACAGTTTTCGTTTATAGTGGTTCAACTGTGCTATTTTCTTTACATTTATTTTTCGGTTGAATTCACATATTAAAAGCCAAGCTTTTAAAATTTTCTGTTGTTTCAAACGTTAAGGAGTAATCGTGTTAAATAATCGGGATCTCAATATTGGCCAAAATAATTGTGATTATGATTTTTGTCATAATCGAGCAGCCCTACTCGACACCTTGCTTTCTCGTTTGACCTTCGACCTTCCAAGATTCCTTTGGATAAGCTTGCTTCCTATAATGACTCAACACGGAAGATACATCAATGCATGAATGAATTTCAGTAATTCCAGTGAGCCACCATGTTTAACATCCTAAGAAACAAGGATAAGTACTAAGAAAATTACACATTTTAGTGGGATGAATATTAGATTTAGAACAAAATGGTACTTGAAAATGGCTTGAATTAGACATCAACTATGACTGGTAAGTTGGTGATAGTTTCTCCAAAACAGGACCTTCAAACAACTCTCCCATGATATTTATCAAAGACCAACATCAAGCAGTAAGAGCTTTGGCATTAGAAACCACACCACACACCGTTTATTTCTAAAACAAACCCCAAGTACTGTAAGTATGAGGTTTAACCCTGAGCCCTAAATATGTATCCATTTGTCTCAACACCCTGCTTTCTCATTTGACCTTTTGACCTTCCAAGATTCCTTTGGATAAGCTTGCTTCCTATAATGACGCAACACTGAATATACATCAATGCATGAATGAATTTCAGTAATTCCAGTGAGCCACCACGTTTAACATCCTAAGAAACAAGGATACGTACTAAGAAAATTACACATTTTAGTGGGCTGAATATTAGATTTAGAACAAAATGGTACTTAAAAATGGCTTGAATTAGACAACAACTATGACTTGTATGTTGGTGATAGTTTCTCCAAAACAGGACCTTCAAACCACTCCCATGACATTTACCAAAGACCAACATCAAGCAGTAAGAGCTTTTGACATTAGAAAGCACACCACACACCGTTTCTTTCTAAAACAAACCCCAAGTACTGTAAGTATGAGGTTTAAGCCTGAGCCCTAAATATGTATCCATTTGTCTCGACACCCTGCTTTCTCGTTTGACCTTTCGACCTTCCAAGATTCCTTTGGATAAACTTGCTTCCTATAATGATGCAACACTGAATATACAGTACATTAATGCATGAATGAATTTCAATAATTCCAGTGAGCCACTATATTTAACATCATAAGAAACTAGGATAAAGTATTTAGAAAATTACACATTTTAGTGGGCTGAATATTAGATTTAGAACAAAATGGTACTTAAAAATGGCTTGAATTAGACAACAACTATGGTTTGTTGGTAATAGTTTCTCCAAAACAGGACCTTCTAACCCCTCCCATGAATGGGTGGAGAACAGCAACTGGCCCCATCTGCCCCAGTGATCCAGTAACCAGGAATAGCCCAGTGTGACCAGCATGAGGATGGGCATATGCTTCCCTCACCTCCTCAACCCTTACTGTGAAAAGTTTACAAATACCCTTACTGCACATCTTCACAACACACACTTATGCACAAACACTCAACAGACAGCTCAGACTCATTTCTGTATGATAAGTCATGATGAGTGTGTTTGATTTTAACCTCTTTCACAAGTTAACTGTTGACATACACTACACAGATATCACTTAAAAGGCAGCAAAGAAGATGATGTGTCAGGGATAGAACAGGCAGGTTTAAAATGCGGGTTAACAGACTTTATTTAAAACAACACAACAGGGCAAAATTAAACGATGGTAGCGCCAGAGGCAGTTCGGGGGGGGGCAACAAGCTAGGTAGTTCGTACAGGAGGGAGAATAACAGATGAGACGCTGGGAAAGAATATCCCCCAAGCGAGAGACACAGTTCACACACGGGATTGCAATGCCCACGTAGACAGCTGAGACACCCTGAAAGAGGGCTCCCACAGATGAAGGGAAAAGTCCAGGCCGGGGGCTAATGCCTGTTTGGCGGGGTGATGAATCCGTGTAGGAGGGCTGTAGCAGCTGGTCGCTGGGGACCCGGGAAACAAACTAAGGATACAGCGAGGGGAGGCAAAAACAAACCAAAAACTGGAGCCTGGGCAAACAAAACAAGAGAGTTAGTAATCCAAAACAGGGAAAGTCAAAACATCTAACAAACAAAAGTGTAGATATCCAAAAGGCTGAAGAATAATCAGACTGGGCAAGAGAGTTCATCCATACGACTAGACAAGAGAATAATCCACGCGACAAGGTTTGAGAGTAATCCACACGACAAGGGCAAACTAATGACGGGACATGGGTGACATAGAATGTGTCAATGTAAGTAACAATGATGAAAGCGCAGAGAACAAAGAAACACAACGGAATAAATAGGGCAAAAATTATGAGGGCACCAAGTGAGGAAGGTAAACGTTAACAAGACTAATGAAACGAGGGAAAGAAAAAAATAACGGAATATAATCAGGATACAAACGGGGAACAGGGGGAGAGAGAGAGAAAGCAATGACAAAACCCAGGTGAGGGGAGTGAAACAATAACAAGCAATTAAGGGTAGGTGGGGGAACCAGCCAGTGGCTAGGCAAAGGGGGAAAGGCAAGGACTGGGTGACCAGGGCTGGGATAAAGGGCAGCTAAGGAAACCATCCAGTGTTGAGAAAGAGGGGGTAAGGTAAGGATTGGGTGGCCAGGGCTGGGCAAAGGGCAAGGAGGTGGGGGAAGCTGCAGCTGACACAGGGGCCGACTGGGGAAAAGCAACAGCTGATTTGGGCAGTAACTCAGGGGACACTGCTGCTGACAAAGTGGCAGACTGGAGTGAAGCAGCAGCTAACTTGGGCCTAGAGTCAGGGGAGACTATGGCTGATGGATTTGTGGACCGGCTCCATAGAAGCAGCCGCTAGCTGAGGGCCGACAAGCCCTGGGGATGCAGCCACTGACGGGGATGCCGGTTCTGATAGGACAGACTGGGGCTTAGACTTGGGAATGAACATGACCGACACTTGTACCGGCTCTGAGTGGAAAGCTGCAGTGGAGTCAACTGCCAGCTCTGGGGAGGCTGTAGCTGACTTGCATGCTGGCTCAGGGGGAAACGGCCGCTGACTGAGTGATAAACTCTGAAGGCGCAGCAGCTGACTTGGAGGCCAGCTCTGGGGAAGCTGCAGCTGACTCGGCTCAGGGGTGGCTGCAACTTAAACTGTGGTCGGCTTGGGGGAAGCGGCTGTAGACTGGGGGCCTCCTGGCCCTGGGAACATGACTGACAAGGGTACCAGCTCTGAGGTGGGTGCTGATATGAGGGCCTACCAGCCAGGGGATGCAGCCGTGGACTGGGATGCTGGTTCTGAGGGGAAAGCTGCAGTGGACGCAACTTGTCGGCTCGGGGGAGACTCTGGTCTCTCCGACTACAAGCGCGAGAGGATCCAGAAGAAGGGCTAGGTGGGGTTAGTGGTTCTCTCGCTGGAACAGTGAGCCGTGTGAGGACAAATACCACCCTCGACGTCTCTGTAGGAAACAGATGATACTGCTGGCCCAACCGAGCAGCACACAAGGTCAAGAAGCAATGGCATAAAGCAATGGCATATATGGGGCTCACCACCGTACGTCCCCGTTTCAATGAGGTCGGCCTTGTGAGGGTTCCCTGCACAGTCCACAGGGAAGGCAGAGCAGGTGCTGGACTCACCGTTAAAGAGCCGCGGTTCAGAGTGAGGCTCTGGCTCGAGAGTGAGTGGGGACGCCTGCCTGGCATCCGCTACACCCCTCTGCGAGACTAAGACTTGAGAGTACTCCACACAACTAGACTTGAGAGTAATCCATATGACAAGACTTCAGGGCAAACTAATGCCGGGACATAGGTAACACAGAATGTGTCAATTTAAGTAACAATGACGAACACGCACAGAACAAAAAAACACAGAGCAATAAATAGGGCAAAAATAAGGAAGGTAAACGCTAACAAGATGAATGAAAGAGGAAATGAGGGAAAGAAACAATAACGGAATATAATCAGGATAACAAGAGGGTGGGTTGGCAAACAAAGACAAGAGAACCCATGGCTAGCTGTCAAGCGGGACCATGTGCTCAAAAAAAAGAAAACATCAATACAGAGACAAAACTAAGACACACTAGACTGAAACCCTGAAACAATGAGGTTTTAGATGTCATCAGACCTTTAACACCATTAAATACAAAATAACGCACAAAGGTTAGCACCTGACACATTAACATTCAGAGACGGGCATACAGTTGCTGTCTAATCATGTATTTGGTTATTTAAAGACTACCTACAGTACAATAGGCTCTCATAGAGTTCATTTGGTCACATAAAGGGAGTTCACCAAAAAATGAAAATTCTTCCATTTACTCAAAATTATGTAATTTCTAACCTGTATGACTTCTGCAGAACACAAAAAATATTTTGAAGAATGTTAGAAACCAAACAACAATGGCCCCCATTGACATCCATTGTTCTCTTGCATTTTCTTAAATATCTTATTTAGTGTTCCACATGTGAAAGAAGGTCATACAGGTTTTGAACAAAATTAGGGTAAATAAATGATGACATCATTCATATGTTTTGTGTGAACTAGTCATATAAGCCAAGATAACATGATGTCTCATATCAATGGCAAGTAGTGGTGGGCAATACTGTAAAATTTGGTATCGATCCGATACCAAGTAAATGCAGGGCCAGTATTGCTGATATCGATACCGATACAAATACTTTTTACTTTTAAAAAGCATTCACTTGAACTTACATTTACTTTCCTGTTGATGAAATGTCATGATTTATCAGATGAATGCATCATTAATATGCTAAATCTGAATACATTTTCATGACCACTAAAATATTTTGTGATTTGTGCTCTTAATGTGCCTGTAGGCTAATTAATCATGTGCGTGTTAAAACAAGGGACATAATTTAAACCAAATAAATCTACTTATTTAATTATTTATTCCTGTAATCGAATTTGCGAACATTAACTTTGCACCAAATTATTACTGGAAAATAGTAACATTAACATATTAATAGAACTGAAAAACGATATATAACAAAACAATTTCTCGTTGTCCCAGTACTACTTCGCTAGCTTTAAAAACAAAACAGTAGACAAAATTATTACTGAAGAACAAAGATTTTAAAACTGCTTTTCCGTTTTTGTTCAGTGTTATGTTTAGACAAAATAATAGAACAAATTAACATTTTTCCTTTTCATTACACTTTTTTAAGTGAATTTATAAACAAAGTGCACACAATTGTTTGAGAAACAAAGTAAATAAAGTGCTTAAATAATAAAGTACTTTCAATCTTTGGCTTTTTACCCCCAAAGGCCCACTGCCATACATCGCAGTTCGTAGTGTTTTAATTCACCGAGGTGATAAAACTCCACACGATGCTCCTCTTTTTTTCGCCGGCTGCAGCAGCGTCTGCGTGCTTGCGCTTGGCGCTGCTGAGTCACGTGATAGTGGACTACAAAACACAGCAGGGCAGGGAGGAGCAACGTGTGCAAACCTAGGTGTATGGGAAATAGTTTTTCTTCATTATACAATTATTAGCTACATTAGTAAATAAATAAAATCAGTAGTAAAAACTAAAAACACATTAGTATCGATATTTTAATTTTAGGATCGATCCTTTTTCGATACAACCTCAGTATCGGAAGTATCGATACTTCAGGATCGATCCGCCCACCCCTAATGGCAAAACTCATCACTTTGAGAGGTTACATAACTGTGTTATTCAGTGCATTTTGGATGCTGTGCTGTTGTTAAGCAGTTCTCAACCTTCAGGTCACATGGAATTATTAGCAGTACATGAACCATATCAACAGACATAATGTAGACATAGTGGGCTATAGCACACTGCTAATGCCATTGTATTGAACATTAGCAGGCCTAGGCGGATAATTACAGACATACTGATATAAAGTAAAACCACAAAAGGAAAATTCCATGCAAATGTCCACCTCAAGAAGAAAATCTAAGGTTTTTACAATACTGATAGGTCAGATACCAGTATGGAGTCTCTCTTCAAGTTTTTAAAGCATTTTTTGTGTTTTTAAAGCATTTTTTCCATTGTCAGGTAAGTGAATTGTCACATCCATAACAGAATTATCGTATCCATAACGTTTCATGTTTCTGAGAAATAGGCACATGGAAATTTAAATATAGTAGGCTGTTTTATGTTCTATAAAGAGCCTTCCCTTCTCCATTTGTTTGGTACTATTGCTTCTGTTTTGTACATTTTAATTTACAGAAATCCTACGAAGTATGTTGTCTCTCCTTTTTTGCCATATCCGTAACGCATTAGTTTTTCCCTCTTTTAAAATAGAACTTGTGTATACAATCTTACAAAAAGGTTATTTTAAAAGGTTTTTGAGAAGAACCTTTTGGTTCCATAAAGAACTGAAGAACCTTTCTGTTTCACAAAAGCTTCTTTGTGGCGAAAAAAAAGGTTCTTCAGATTATAAAAAAGATAAGAAAGAGATGGTTCTTTGTGGAACCAAAAATGGTTCTACTATGTCATCGCTGTGAAGAACCTTTTAAGCAACTTTATTTTTTAGAGTGTGACTGATATTTTTCTAATGTCTGGACTCTATCACTAGGGGTTTAGTTAAGTATAAACATGATGGTTCAATATATCGGTAATAAATACATTCTCTGAGGAGAAATTATATTTCAAGTTTCAAGTCAGGCTGGAATTGCCAGCAAATGCAAATCTGATATTACTTTACTATAATTTATGTAAATTTCAATAAAATGTCTAATAACTTTTATTATAATAACAATATGGCATGTTATTGTGTCTGTTATCCTAAATACAATCACTACTGGATTGCTGCTTGACCAGCTTTTTCTATATTCTCTTACTGTTCTTTATCTCATCTGTTTGTCTCCTTCATGCAGCGGCCTTGTTAATGCCAAGCTGTTCGAAGTCATCCTCTAGAGATTTATGGGAGGAACAGTGTGTCCGAAGAGGACGAATCTGCTTTTGAAATGAGGTTGCTGAAGCTCCAGGGTTGACACAAAACAGATGTGGCCCCCAGTCATTTGTTGTTGGCTTTTCACTTACATCACAGTCCGCAACATTACCATCATATTTGCATCAGTGAAACCTTTGACGGTTTCATCTCAAAACAGACCAATCGAAGATTAAAAACAAGATTATCAAGATAATGAATGTAAATCGGTGTATTTGGTAACATCTTGTTTATTCTGTTTGCTGTGCTTTTGACCCAATTAGAAGCTCCTTTCGGTCTCTGAACCAATCAGATCCTGCCATGAGCTAGGAATCCCCGTAACCCTGGCAACTGTGAGGTCACTGAAACAGATGGGGGGGGGGGTGCTTGGTCGTAAGGTTGTAAAATGCAGTTCCTCTCTCTTGACAGTACAGCTGCTGTGCAAATGTTTGATGCATGCATGCATTCATTAGCGCCGGCACATGGGAAGTTACACAGACAGATATTCAATGCTTAGCCCAATACTATTATTATATCAACCTGACCAAAGAATTGCATGCTCCATGTCCATATTAAACATTGCATCTTATTTAACATTGTACTGTAATCGCAACATGTGAGCCTCCGACACTAAAAAACACATCAGACAAGAGAGGAGGAGAACAGTGATGAAATCATGTATGTTTTAAACCCCCATCTCTCTCCCGCAAAGTAAAACACTCGCTCAAGCTAAATTGTCAATGAGGATGTCAACAAATGAATTGTAAAAATAGGATATTTGATGAGGTCCCGATCAGCCGAGCGACCAAGCAGGACTGGATTATGGAAGAAGAGCAGAGGGGAGATGAGATGAAAGGATAGGAAAGGAGGAAAACAGAGGAGCTCTGGAGAGCAGGGCAAGGAGTTGAAAAGCGAGGAGAGTGTGGGCGTATAGAGCTGTCATTTCATTTTAGATGATGCTGTCTCTCTGTCTCCACTTGTCTTGATTGGTGAAATGTTAATCTGGCATGGTAAATGCACAGAAGATCAAAAATAGGTCAGGGGGAAAGGGCGAGGACCGTCCACTCTGTGATTCGAAATGCACAGAGAGATGGATGAGGAAAGGGAGAAGGATGATCAAGCTTCAGAAGACGATTCAGAAGAGATTTTCTGAATACATAAATCATCGCTATAGATTATGTGGAGAGGACAATGCGCAAATACACAAATCATATTGTATACAGCTGATCAACTTGTGTTTTTTTTATCAAACCAATAATCATTGATGGCAAAATGCTGTACCACTTGTCATTTCCAGTTTGGCTCCACAGGTACTAATATGATTTGGAAAGATTGGAGTTCATGTTAATAAAGGTGTTACTTTGACTCTGATATGGCATCAAAAAATGAAAATTCTGTCATCATGTACTCAACCTCCAATCCTGAAAAAATTTCGTTGTTCCGCTGAACACAAAAAATATATTTAGAAGAATGTTTGTATCTGAACAGTTCTGGGGCACTATTGACTTCCATAGTAGGGAAAAACTACTTTGGAAGTTAATAGTGCCCGAGAACTGTTTACTTTCTCATATTCTTCAAATTCCTTCTTTTGTGTTCAACAGAACAAAGAATTTTATACAGTTTTGGAAGAACTTGAGGGTGAGTATATAGTGACAGAATTTTCATTTTTGGGTGAAATATCCCTTTAACATGGACATGCCCTCAACATTGCAAACCAGAAAAAAATAAAATACAACCAAGACTACAAATAATAATGTAAGTGTTATGTTTGGTATATTTTTAGGTGCTCAAAACTGGTACCTTAAGCAAAATGGAAACCTCTGCATTAGATCAACATATATCTGTGAATGCTAATGTTGACTTTGCTTCCAGCTTGTTTTCTCCTTGAAATAAATTAAAATATATATATATACTGTATATATATTCTATATGCAGAGATAAATTCTTAGTATTGCTTATTATATGCCAGGCATACTTCAAACACTTCCTCATTTTTCCCCTTGCTTTATACCCTATGGACTTGTCCACCCTCAGCATCTTCAGCATCCCAGGATGTGACGTGTGTAGATTATAATTCCTTCTCATCTCATTTCCCTCTGACTGTGAAGCATGTAGGTATTTTCTTAGCACACATGTTAATAAGCAGGCACTTTGAATAACACAACTACTGAGAAGTGATTCATGCACGCACACAACACAGAAACATTTCACATTCACAGTCCCTAAAGAGAGCGTTCTCGGTCACAGAGCTCTTTAACGCCCTCTGTTGGTTAAGAGGAAAACATCACTGAATCTGATTAAATGTTAGTTGTAGTGGCCATTTCTGATAATTATATTGATTCTGGGAAGATACTCACTAGACTTCAAAAGGATGACCCAAAGGGGCTGCGGGAAAGTAAAGTGCAGAATTCAGTAGGTCTAGTAAACATACTTGTACTTCTATTTTATAAATTTAAAAGGCAGTATTACTTTTCATAAAACACACATAATAAAACGTTAATATAACGTGTCATCATCCATACAGCGTGTTCTGTGTTTCTTAATATTTTTGTTACATCATTCCATCAACTCACAGTTCTATTAATAACGATTCTAATACTCAATATCAAAATGCCCAAATGTTCACTTGACTCCTCTGCAACCTCATAATCACAAACTGAGCCATTTTATAATCTAAAAGCATTTTTCTGTTCGCATATTTTTAATTTCTCTAGATTGTGTAATTGAGAATAATTCTGCTCCATAACACTGAGCTAATGCAACACTAATGCACTCTCCTGACCCCACTAAAACTGTGTGTTTCTTACTAAGGTGGCCACTCTCCTCCCGTTTCTCAGTTCTGAGCTTCTTGTCCATCCAGTTGAGGTTCATATCAATCTCCTTTACACACACCCTAACCAGCTGTGCACACAATCCCAGGCCCTATATGCCCACTCTCAGGGGTCATAATCTTTCTCTGTTTGCTATCATCTTCATCACTTGTGGACAGACGTGTATTTATTCTGCCATGCCACTAAACAGCTCTAGCTGTTTCTTAAACCTTTGCAAAGTTCAAGACAAAGTGACCCAACCAAGGCCATATTTTCTCCCTCAACACTCAAACACCTCTCTGGTTTTAGCGCTAATTATACTAAGAAGTAGGCTGATGTTCTAGTTCAAAGCACCAAAGTGGGTGGCCTGATTCAACATCACTGGGTGTGGAGAGAATGGAGGGTGAGAGAAACCGAGAGAGAAAAACACAGACAGACAGCTCACAGCATAATGCTAAGAGGGAGATGATACGCTTGGTACATGTTGCCCTTAGATCAGCAGTATGTGCTAGAAGCTGCCTGCTCACTCCTGCAATCGTCAGACTCTTAAAGGTCCAGTATATGAAATTTAGCGTCATCTATAGCAGTGAAGTTGCAAACTGCAACCAACGGCTTCCTCCACCGCTCCCCACTTCCTTTCAAAGCACTATGGTGGCTGACACAGGACTAAGATGTCGTCACATTTTCGCTTCTTTGTAAATAAAGAACAAAGAAAGAACTTGTGTTTCTTTCTTTCGTAAATTCCATGTAAGGGGATCCACAGTGTGTGTAGATAGAAATAGCTCATTCTAAGGTAATAAAAACATAACGCTTCATTATGTAAAATCTTTATACACCTCTGTAAGACATAGCTATGTATATTATATGGCATTTATGTCAATAGATCCTGCAAAAATTACACACAGAATATATTTGAAAATATAATGGAATATATTAAATAATGTATTTTCATATACTACAAACCAAGTGTGTATATTTCTCAGTATCTAAAAAAACTGTTCCTTGTGTATTATGCAATATATTAACAATGTATTATTCTATATTAAATTACTCAAGTCAATATATTTAAAGTTAATATATAGGAAAATATATTTTCTTTGCATAAGGGAGAGACATTCATCTCAAAGCAGAATTCATAAAATGTGTTATGTTTCTGTTGCAATGCTGCTATGGGTCATATAATTATGATGATTTTTACCTGACAGAAAATGCAAAAAAATTCCTAAAGACTGACACCTGAGCAACACCTAGCAACTAGCATCTAGCTATAAGTATTTAGAAAAACCCCTGGTGACATCACACCCTAGCATAAGGCGGTGAATTTTACACATGCATGCACCGCATTTTATTCTATATTAGTATTTTCTCAGTTACTAATTGTAGGCAATGTAGGCACTAGGCAGATATTTTACCATCTTTGTAGATCCCCCACAATGTATAAAAAGCTGTACACACAACAAAGATAAAAACAAACATCTGTCCTCCTTTATATAATTATGTCCACATCCAATATTCAATCCACCAATCACAACGTGCAGAAATCTGAGGTGTACTTGGTTATTTATGACATATCTGACAGCTGTAACCACCACACACTGAAGCAGAGAGAGAGAGAGAGCAACTCCCCTGGTCTTGCATAACCATGAGCAGCTTCTGGTGAAGCGGTGGTTGCTAAGCAACAGCATCCATGCAGCAGCTGCATTGCGACATAGAGTTGAGAACACTTACTTAGTCTTTGCTATAGTGGACAACTTTTGTCCTTCTTCCTCTATTTCTGCCCATATAACATGCTTTGTCTTTAAACTGACGCTAGTATATTTCTGACAGCTTCATGAAAACCAGGGCATTGGATATTATGACTCAAACACACAAATTGAGTATGCACATCACAGCCTCTGTGCTCCTGTGCTGAGTCACGTTGTGCAAGGAGTAGTGTTGAACCAGTGATGCATGGAGCAGTGCAGGAGAGAGAAAAAGAGGGTGGGAATAATAATACTCAGTCAGACTAAGAGAGCGAGTTATGTTTTATATTTTGCAAGTCAAAGCAAGTTTCAGCACACAAAGTGTTCTAATGGTTTGGTCTTCAGCATCGAAGATCCAAATAATGACATAACAGAAGGTAAGACAGTAGATAGGAGCATATAAAACTGATAAACCTTCACTGAGTTCACTTCACAAGCATGTTTAAAAGGCATTAAAATAAAACTTGCATGCATGCAACCTGCAGACCGCTCTAAGAGCCGGCTGCGTCTTTTCCCATTAAACTGCAATGACACCTGCTGGACACATAAGGAAATGCAGGCATGCTTAACTTAAAGTGATAGTTCACCCAAAATTGAAAAGTATGTCATCGTTTGCTCACCCTCATGTCATTTCATACCTGAATAAATTACTTAATAAATAAAATACTGTTCTGATGAACACCGAGAAAGATATTTGTAAGAATGTTAGCCATTTTTAATTCTGTGAAATCATTGACTGCCATAGTAGGAAAAATAAAATGTTCGTCAAAGATGCCCCGGAACTGTTTGTGTTCCTAAATTCTTCAAAATATCTCAGAACAAACAAATAAATACAGAACAAACAAATATACAATATTTTTTTCCTACTATGGTATTGGATGATGTCACAGAACTGAAAATTGCTAACATTCTTACAGATATCTTTCTTTGTGTTCAACAAAAAAAATAAATGTATATAGGTTTGAAACCACCTGAGGTTGAGACAAATGAAGACAGAATTTTCATTTTTGAGTGAACTATCCCGTATAAAAATTGCAGTCCCTATACATGTAATCTGTTTGAAACACAAAATTGGAGTAAGGTAAAACGAAGGTTGGAGCGAGGTGCAGATGGGCGGGTCAACCGCAAGTGGGTGGGACTTAAACCGCAAGTGTGCTGTACATACCTCCAGAGGAATTTGATTGGTTTATTTAATGTCGTGTGTTGTAGTATTGGTTCATGGTCCACAGTTGGTGTAGTATCTTGGGACACTAACAAAAAGAAGACTCAGAGAAGGCCATAATTCTCGATGGTTGAGGACCCATCACAGCTTCAGACATGCACACAAAAGCATACACTGGTGCAACACACTGCGCTTCTTCACAGCCTTTGACAATGCCCCACACACAATGCCTTACTGCCCCCTGCTGGACAAATCTGAATATCCACATACAACAGTTGGTGGCTTGGAATATTTTGTGTTCTTGTATTTTGTATAAAGAAATACAAGACTAACCTCACCCCCACAACCTAAATATAACTCACGGTGAAAGGGTAGCACAATCTGATGGTAGAACAAACAGCAGCGAATGTCCATTTAAATATTTGGTAACATAAATAGAAACTGCAGTGCTCTCAGTGGTTTAGAGAATTTGTGGTTTCTGAAATTAAACTACAAGAATAGGCATAATTATTATTTTATATCAATGTAAAGACATTTGCGTTGCTGAGTGATTATTTGTTGAAACTTTTATTATGCCATGCTGGCAGTAACTTCACGTTGCATTGAACTTCCGTTGGCTAAAACGTGCTTTTCTAATAAAAAACTATTCGTTTCGTTTTCGTTTTATTGTATATTAATGTTTAATTTTTTTGACAAATTGTCATAAAACAAAACTTTTAACGACGATGAAAATGTAATTTTTTAATAGTGTTTTCATTATTGTCTCTACCGCCTAATCACCGCGTGTAAACCCAACCTACTTGCGGCATAAGCTCCTCCCACTTGCAGTTTGTGGCGTTAACTCCTCCCACCTGCCGTTCTCCGGGCTGCTGCTGCAGAGATCACTACTTGGGAAATTGTGGGTTACTGTACGTACTTTTCTTCATGCGAGTCAAATGACGTCACACTGACATTTTCCCGAAAACGTACCCCACAGTTCAATTTATGAATCATCATTATAAGCTACCGTTGTGATTTGGGGTGAAGTATGGAGACGCTAATCTTTTATGCACTCGTTTATTAAATGATTGTAATAAACTAAATTGTTTATTGTTTTTAGTCTGATTGTGTTTGACAAATATTAACATATGCACCCATTATTGTTTATTTCAATTTATATACACACCTTTGTTAAAACTTAAAAAAATTCCATCTTCGCTGTCATATTATCAGAACTCAATAGCCTACTATCTCAAAACATACCTACTTCATTCAATGTCTGCCTCTCTGTGTGTAGGCCTATGTGTGCACAGTCAACACAGTCCAATTGCATCTGTATGTGTTTGGCAGGAGTGAACTCTAGGAACTCTTAATCAATAGTAAATCAAGTACTTCTAGGAAGTCACAGTTAAATTGCTTAAACTGAGAGGCATTGGGAACAATCCAACACAAATCTGCTACCCCAGAGATATTAAACCTAAACAAACACCATATACACAGGTGCACACATACTTCTAGCCGACACTTTGTCTGATGAATAGGTTTGGTGCATGTTGTTATCTAGTGGTCCGTGACAGATGGGGGAAGCATGGGTGTCTCTCAAACTCATCCAGACATGGTGTGGAGAGGGGATGCAACCCGACCCTTCCCCTCCCCTTTTTCTGCGAAAGAGAGGTAGAGCCAGGGTGATGAACTTACAAACCGACAACATACTATAGTATCAAAGAGCAGAGTAGGGGGAATTTCAATGATGTCTAGAAATTAGATTGTTTGTGGCCTAGGAACTCCATAAACTACAGCCCATATAGACCGTTTCATCGGACGCGCCTGACCCCCAGTTAACTTCTGGTTTGTGTTTGGCTAGTGTATAATAATATAACTATTCATATTTAATTTAAGTTAATTTGTATTATTTTACTTTATAATAATTGTATTAAACAAATGATTTGTTGAATTTTGTTGTTTTTTCATTTTATTAATTAAAGGGGTCATATGACACTGCTAAAACGAATATTATCGTTTGTTTTAGATGTAATGCAATGTGTATACACGATTTAAGGTTTAAAACGCTGTATTTTCCACATACCGTGCATGTTTGTATCTGCTCTTTGCCCCGCCTCTCTGAAACGCGTTGATTTTTTTACAAAGCTCATCGCTGTGAAAAGCGAGGTGTGCTTTGATTGCCCAGTTAACCAGTGCGTATTCGATTGGTCGAATACTGCAAGCGTGTGACGGAAATGTAACGCTTCTTACCATATTTGGAATATTAGGTTCCAAAGCAATTGTACTGACAGGTACACCTTACTTGCATTTGGGCGGTCTTAGTCAAATCATACCACGAACTGACGTAAGACACATAAAACATGTATTCGCGCCATATGACCCCTTTAAAATTTTTTTGAATGGGTCCTGTAGTTTCGAAGCATTTTAAACAAACCGTATGGTACATTGACACCTAGCGGTTGAGTTTGGTATCACAGTCTAAGTTTAAAAGATTGGATAGACAAGTTTAGCCATCTAACGGTTCTTCTCAGCTTCTTTTGCTTGTTATCAGAAATAATCCATCTACATCTATCTAGGCACTCTATTGTTTGTGAATGTGCACCGGAAGTTAAATTGGGGTCACAAAACTGCGCATGCACAGTAACGTCTGTTTATGTTGTTAAGTTGAAACCATATAGCTCTTGCCCCCTCAGTATGAAGAACAGGAGAACCTATTTAAAATTGCAATTTTGCGTGATTTGGATACTTTTTGGACACTAACACCTATTTAATCCCAGAAGAAAAAATGTAATACAAGTTCAAGTGTAATTCACATAACAGTTGAATATTTGTTTTCTTACCTTTTGTGTTGGGTGACTCACCAACAACATGCAACGTTGGTTATTATATGCTATCAGGTCATGAACCAGACCGAACACTGTTATTGCATTGTGGTTAACATAAGCCAAGGAGGACTTTACGGCAAACTCATAACTGTTAAGAGATATTCGCAAGGCCCAGATGTCTGGGTATATTTATAGCACAGAACAGTGTCTTCAAAGAAAAGTCTCAACGATACCGAACTCCTGCATGTCCTGTTCCCTACACATTCATCCACTGACCTGAAGAGTCTTGAACAGGGGAATGTAAATACTTTGACGCAATCGTATGCAAAATGCTATAGGCTTTAAGCTAGACTGATAGTTGTTAAACTCAATGTGGTACAGGGACATTTTAGGTCAAATTTATTTTGTGTATCCTTGTCTTTGTCAACTCAGCTTTAAAATACTGAGTAACTTGTACATTCCTGAACATACCCTAACTATATGTGGCCCTGGATCACAAAACCAGTTTTAAGTAGCACAGGAACATTTTAGTGATAGCCAAAAATACATTGTATGGGTCAAAATTATCGATTTTTCTTTTATGCCAAAAATCATTAGGATATTAAGCAAAGATCATCTACCATGAAGATATTTTATAAATTTCCTACCCTAAATATATCAAAACTTGTGAGTGGATGGCCTGCTACAGTGCCTCTGATTAACAACTTCAAAGGCAATTTTCTCAATATTTTTGTATCTTCGCAAGATATTGTCCTAGCCTAACAACCCATACATCAATAGAAACCTTAATTATCCATCTTTCATATTACGTAAAAATTTCAATTTCGAAAAATTGACCCATAAAACTGGTTTTGTTGTCCAGGGTCAAATATGTTAAATATGCACTACCTGTTTCAGATTTGATTATGTGAAAATAAAATACAACCAGCAGAACGTTACGAATGGAATCACAATGTTAAACAAACATCTTCAAACCGTGTGTGAAATAATAATGACATTTTTACTAAGTGTCTTTGTCGTTTTGTAGTACAAATATATGAGAAAAATAAACTTGAATTTAGTTCACCTCATGAACACATTTTTTGCTTCTTTTTACCATAAACTTACTTAATTCTTATATTATTTTTCATAAAACAAGACTAAATATATTAGGTCACTTTACTTGTCAAGTAATTGTATATTGATTTAAGAAGGTTTAGATATTTTCACTAAAAACAAGACAAAAATGCTTAGTAAGAATGTCTGTTTTTGCAGTGTGACAATCTGGACTAATTGTCTACGTCTTGCAAAATGGTCTATAGCTAATAATTTCATGGGGCACAACTAAAAGCATGATTATTTTTTACATAAACCTCTACAAATTTCCCCATTACCCTCAAGATTAAAGTGATAGTTCACCCAAAAAGGAAAATGCTGTCATCATTTACTCACCCTCTCGTCATATCAAACCTGTATGACTTTATTTCTTCTGCAGAACACAAAAGAAGATATTTTGAAAAATGTTTGTAACCGAACATTCTGTAAATCAGAATATGAACAGAGACAAGAAGATACACATACAACACTTTTATTTTTGAATATTAAGACAATGAAGCATTAGCCAAGAGCACCAAGAGTGACAGCTACTGGTGAAAGAGGGGCATGCGGAGCCACGAGCACACGACCCTCTGCCCCCCTAAAACAGCAAACTGCAACCCACAGTCAAACAAAATAATACAACAGAACAACTCAGTAACAGCCTGGGGGTAGGGACCAATAACTGTACATAAGAGAGAATGAAGAAAGGATAAGATAACAGAGAGGGGAAGAGAGGTGCCAATAATAAAAAATAAAATAAAACAAAATGTAAAAAATAAAATGCATAAGATGGCCAGAGACAGTGATATCCACGTCACTCCAGAGAACCCAATGGTGTATGATGCAGAAAGTGTTTTGAGGGCTTAGTCCCAAGGGTCCAATCAGAAAAACAAAGGCAGGTCATGGGTGGTGCAAGGGTTTGGTAAATCTTTAGTCCAATCATTGTCAAGTAGGGTCATCATGACACACAGTCCTAGCCCACACCTTCAGCCCCTTTATCTAAAACAAATGTGCATAATATAGAGCCTAAAGTTGACAGACTTTTGATGCTTCACGTGAGAGACTTTTATTTTCTCAATCTAAAACCAAACTCAGAAAGCCAATTGACTTTTGTTTTCATCACTGCTGAACACCACATCCATATGGTTTGTGTATTGAAATGCAACAAAAAACATTGAACAGAAAACATCGTTCTTGTTGGAAATGTGCACAAAAATGGCTTGCAACGTTCTCTTATTTTTTTTGACAAGGTATTGTTACATCCTAGGAGAATGCCTTGAATGAAATGAAATAAACTCCATCTACTCTTATAAAGATTATTGACAACCATACATCATTTGAGGCCACATACTGCCAATCTAAAGCTATAGTATCACATACATCCCAGAACCTTCTTTATAATCTGTAACATAGCTTCCATCCATGCAAATTGTCTCTTACTGTGCAATTATTTAAATCAATCATACACCCAATGGTTTATACATTTGACACATTTAACTATATCATTCTGTAAAGAGCTCAAATAAATATGGTCTTATTAATTTAGATATCTAAATAAGGGGGATTAAAAATGTTGTGTACACAAATTCATTTTGATGATTTTACACTAATTTCTGTTGCATTTTCTACAACAACTTTGCTTTACTAGATTGGGTTCCACTAGAGTTGGATTATTTAAAGAGAGTGTATTGTGGTATTAAGAAAAGGCACTTTTAAAATCCAATGAAAAAAATCAACAGAGTTAGCCAATTCTCACCTTTTAGGTCTAAAACTAGATTAAAACATGTTTGTAATTCGAAAGGATGGTTACTGAATGCAATGACATTTCCATTCATTCTCTCCCTCTGTGACAATAAAAACTAGAACCTTTGGTCACGTTTTTCACAACTAAGCCCAAGAACATTATTGCATTTCTTTCTAATACGAAAAATATTTCATTTTAAAATCTGTATCTATATATATACACGCGCACATATACATATAGAGAGCGAGAGAGAAAAGAGAGATCTTTTAGTCTATTATTTAAAACTAGGGAAACTAGAGAGGACGACACAAAGATCTTCTCCATCCTCATCTGACCAAGTTCCACCCCTGATGAAAACCGGTACACATCAAGTTTAATGGATTAGTGCACTGAGGAGTGTCCGGAGCAAAGACAAACATGACACACCTTACAGGTGAACAGTAAGCAGGACATCTGTCCCCTTCAGATTTAAAAGCATCTGATGCCAGGAACTTGCTACACTGTCACCTTCCCAGCCGAGCCTCTAAATTGCACTAATTTCAAGTGATGTCTCTGAATGTACCCATGGAGACCCTGACATCCCCTCTTGTGCAAAAGAAAACCAAAGACTCGATGGGATAATGTGCAGGAAGACGATTTCAAATGCACCGGGATAAATTACTGCAGTCTGGGAGGAGCAAATGAAACGGAACTTTTCAGGTCAACAGAAATCTCAAACGGTTCGAGACAGGGAGGACGAGGGCAGTGCAACCTACACACATAAGCACACAAAGCTTGCACTGTGCCATGCTGTTTGTGTTACGTGCCTGAGTTTAGCCTAACGTTAGCATTTGGCAGTTCTACCTGATCGGTCTCATCAAATGAAAACAAGTCAGAAATGTTTGAGATTAAACAGCCATAGCCCTAGTAGTACCATCAATGCATCATTCACCACTCCCATAAAGAAAATGCTCTGGTGTAAGCAGAGTCATTGGACTAAGATGTCTTTCCAATTTGACCACTGATGGTAACACATCCACTTAGCACACCATATAAGCTAAAAGGTTTAGATGCATGAAGGCACATTGCTTAAAGGGACAGTTCACCCAAAAATGAAAATGATCATTTATTTACTCTCAGGTGGTTCAAGTCCTGTATGTGAATCTTTTTCCTGTGGAACACAAACAAATATATTTTCTCAGTGGTTTTGTGTCCATGCAATGGAGATCAACAGAGTACAATGTTGTTTGGCCACCAGGTTTGAAATGACATAGGTGTGACTAAATAATAAAGAAATTTCATTTTTGGGTGAGCTATCTTTTTAAGTCATTGGGTTTCTGTTGATGTAGGTGTATGGATGTTGGGACTGAACCAACAAGAGTAAAACAATATTCATAGGGTCTTTTCCTCTCTCTTATATGAATCAAAAACACATTTCTATAGCATTTGAATGCCCTCAATTTAGTTCAAGATTTTTAAGCGCTGGCTCTGACTTATTCTGAATTCCTGATCAAGAAGCTGGTTTGGCTATAGAGGCCTTTAATGTAATATAAAGCTTCTTCTAGGTAAACCCTGAACCTCCCTACCTCTTTTGTAAGCTACTTTGGGGGAAAGTGTTAAATGAATAAGCGTATCGTACTCAAACGTACTCATAATCATTAAATAATTACTAAAATCATCCCAAAATCATGAAGGCCGTAACAAGCCCTCCTGATCCTATGACACTTATGGGTCACCTCATAACATACTCTGTCCTCAACAGACCAATGGGGGTTAGACAAAGCGAGTGTTTTCATACAAAAAAAGGGTGTTCATACCTAACAACAATGGTCCCAGTGTAGCACGTTCATGTATTGCCCTTTGCTGCTCCCACTAACACAAGCACAGCTAAAGTTAAAGTGCTCTTCACCAGCGCCCAACTTTCAGGGCACTGACAGACCATTCACAACAATACAAAAAACGACTATATAGAATTAGTCACCCCCCTGTGCAATTAGTGGTTGGAATTAACATTTAGAAAAACTTGAAAACTTGAAAGCAACAAAACGCATCGTGTGAGTAACGTTTTTTTAATCCAAGTGCTCTGATGTCACATGATGTTTTGCACATCGTCATCCTTGTCACTTCCTGGACGTGTATAGGAAGCCGAATACAGAGCCCTTCTCTCCACTGCACTACATTTTGAAAGCCATCTGGACACAAAGATCCAATCTATCTTTTGTGGATCTCTTTTTTTATTTCCTGCTGCAGACTGCCGCCACCTTTAGCCACGGAAAGAGCGCAGAACGTTACCATGGGAACCACTGACAGAGCACCATGAAAGCTAAGGATGATGAAAGAAGGTGGAAAAATATTTGAAGATTACCCTTCCATTTCGCCTCCCCTTCAAATTTTGCCAGCAATATTACAAGAGACTCAAGGGGTAGACAGGAAAGTGTTTGACTTGAAGTATGTGGTGAAGTTACCACACAGCCAAGCTATGAAAGAGCGGCATGAAAATATTCTGTAGAAGTGCAGCTCCATTTTAAACAAGCCTTTGAGAACTAAGGGAGAAGGTAAAACAAAACTAAGATCTCCGTTTTTTCAGTCTAGTCCAAAAGCTGTAGTGAAATGTGCACACTGGAGAGCCACTTTTACCTGTATACTTATTGTTTATTTTGTTAGAGTGATAAAAAACGTTAAAAGCTTATATATAGTGTTCAATTTCAGGTCCCAACTTCCCAAAACATCAAAGCCCGTCCCCTCCCAAAAACCGTGTAATTCCTCCACCCCTGCAAAGTGCTGAAAGGATTATTCCTGTTAGACTTGAGGAGTCTGCCTCACTTGGCCTTGATTGGCTCCCTCTCAAGCCAGCGTACACGCACCCTCTGCTTAAAGTGATACTCCCTGAGGTAGTCCTGAAGGGCAGGAGGCAGTGAAAGAGCCCCAATGCCGTCGTAGGTGATCCTGTGGCAAATGGCAGCTCGTGCCAAGCTTTGAAGGGCGAAAGGGAAGGTCCGATTCAGAGGCACTGTGAGCAGTGGCTCAAAGAACATGCAAGCGCTAGGGTCCTTGTAGTGCTCCAATAGTGCCGTGATGGTGGCGGCGTGAAATACGCAAGGGTCGTGCGCATCGAAGCTGAAGTTGTGGTTCCACTGTTCGATGCGTGCATGTAGAGACCGGCCATAGCGGCGGAAGCTAACGGAGAAAAGGTAGTCGTCTTGTGCAGAGTCCCGAAGCAGAAAGGTGCCCTCGGGCCGACCGTCCAGTAGCGCTTCGGCCTCATAGCGGTCCATCACGCCCCAGTAGCAGGACAGTGCCGTGATCTGCTGCTGATCTGGAACCAGGCAGTGGATGTAGTCGATCTGGGTGTGTATTTTCCAAGGACCTGTTTGCTTGCCGCCCAGATGGCCTTCCGCCGAAGAGTGACGTTGCTTTGGCCTGCGAGCTTGCAAGCAAAGTGTGGTGGTGTCATCGTCCTCAGAGTCACAGTTAACTGCAGTTGCCCCCCCACTTAAGGACTCACCCATTCCAGGTGGCAGCTTGGGTCCCAGCTTATAAAGAGAAGCTAAGGGGGCTGTGATGGCATCCACAGTGTGGATCTGGGCATCAGGAGGTGGGTCCACGCCCTCCTCAATGCTGAGCCGTCTTCTTTCTCGCAAGCGTTCCTCCTCATCCTCTGGTGATGCGCAGGTAGCACCGCAGGCGTCCGATGATGGATCCACCTGCATCACGTTGACAGGTGTTGTGTGCTGTTTTATAAGATGCCATTTTCGAGCTAGGTCTGATCCCGGTGCGAAGGGGCATGTCTCCAGCATTAGCTCTGTAATTTGGATTTTTCGTTTGGGTTGTGGAAGGTGGTTGCTTCGAGAGGATGAGCGCAACGGGAGGCACAGACCCACTGTATCATGGATCTGTTGACGTAGTGAACGTACTGTCCCTGATTCTATGTCCTCCCGGCTGCTACCAGTCCCATGTCTACGCAGAGAGCGGCCCGATCGCTTTTCGGTAGTCTCCAGAGAACTCTGAGCCTTCGTGGAGCACGAGTGTCTCTTCTTTCCACTCCAAGGTGCATGGCGTGAATAAGAATCTCTGCGAGTTCCCAGGGGAGCACGAGTATCTTCAGTGTCCTGCTCAACTGTGATCTCTAGTATCTGGGGTACATCCGCTACACAGTTATGGCCCCGTTGTGACGCACCTCCACTGGTCCTCCATGCCACTAGAGGGAGTGCTGCCACACTGCTAGAGGGACTAGCTGCCTCCAACATGTTTTCTCCCTGAGCCCTGTGCACACTGTGGCATACCGTGTCTATCTGGGATTCAAACTGTTGTGTCGTTTCAACACGGGATCCACCTTCTGGGTGAAGCAGAGATTGACATCCCCTCTTCAGGTTGCTCCACACCTTGCCAACTTTCTCCATTAGGTGGGGGCAACTGGACCTGGAAAACAAAGGACGTCTTCTATTAGAGTGCGATTTAAAGTCATTACAAATGCATTTATACAATGTTAAAGTCGGAAATGCGAGTGACCTGAAAGTTTTGCTGATATACATGGACCTAATAGAGAACCTTCAGTATGTTTTATATCAACATGAAGTGAAAGATCACGAGAAGCTCACGCAATGAAAGTTCAGCTAATAAAGGTGCTTGATGAATTGCAGGTTAATTGCAAGCAACAATTCTTGGCCCGCCCCTTGTGATCACATCGCCCAAATCGGATTTTAATACCAGGTGTAAACAGGGCATTAGCGATTAAAGTGTTGCCAGGCAGACTCCCTGAGACTCAAGGCCAGCGCTAAAAATGAACTTGTGGAACAGCTCCCAGTCAACCTGCCGGTCTGGGCCCGTCTTTCTCTGACACACCATTAAACAGCTTTTGAACAATGAGGTTTTACTATTAGCAAATGCAAACTTACCTAAAGACTTTGTAGCCTTTTGATTTGAGTTTTGTGAACTTTTGATTTGGTTTAAACTGGAACAACTTTCAATAAATTAAAGATTTTGCACTACCAGAATTGAGCATGAGCTTGTGTTGGGCTTAATTCAGCCATAAGTTATTACTCAAAATGTCACATATTAATTTCATTTTAACACCTCCATGTTCCCTTGGCTGTGAACTGTCAGAATAGTCCAAACTTGAATCAGCAAAATACAGAGTGTCCCCCTGCAAGTGAAGCATGAGCTCAAGAACTGCTTGTGCCTGGACAAACTAGCTGATTTATCGAGCACATTTTCTCTGCCTAACCCATATTTACCAGGGATGAACTTTCTACAAAATATCATGTAAAGCAAGCACTAAAGCGCAAACATAATCCTTCAACAGAAAACCACAGCGAAGTGTCTTTGTTTAAATAACAGCCAGAAAAAAATGTACGGTCACTGCACCAATTGCACACAATCAAAAACCAAGACTTTAAATTATTTAAAGTGAAATATGTCACAACAGAGCCTGAAAGAGAGGAAATTCGCCATAAATACTTAATGACAGTTGATCAAGTCTCCTGATAGAAGGAACAGAATTTAGGTCAAGTGCTGGGATAAGATACAGTGCATTATTCACCTTCTCTGAGATTGTAGAGAGGAAAATGATGAGTGTCTGCTGGGTGTTGTGTGAACTTTCTAAACATTTGAGATGGACTAGTTATTGCCTTGTGAGGCTGATATCAATCACAGATTGGACACAGACAGAAGCTTTAGGGGAGAGCTACAGTCATTTTAGCCTGGTTGCTTTAAGTTCACCCCAAATGAAAATTCTTTCATTTTGTCATTCCAAACCTACTACTTTCTTTTGCAGAACACAAAATTAGATATTTTGAAGAATGTTGGTAACCAAACAAAACTGGCCCCCGTTGACTTCCATTGTATGGATATTTCTCAAAATATATTTTTAAATTCACAGAAGATAGAGTAATATACAAGTTTTGCATGACATGAGGGTGAATAAATGACAGAACTTGTATTTTTAGGTGAACTATCCCTTTAATATCTTGGTTGATTTATCCTTTGCCAGCTTTACTTGCTTCTATCAGGTTAGTCAAAAACTGTGTGGTCTCCAAAGATAAAGGTTAGTTTCGTAAACGTGACATCAAATGGATGTCAAGTGCTCATTGTGTTTCCTTTTTGTACAACTGGATGAGTGACAAACTGCATTTAAAAAAGGAAGTCTAAATAATTACACATATAAACTCTCACCCCATTTTCCTTCTCTGAACATGGTGACATTTTGGCTCATATATTCTGTGTCAAGAAACTGTCTCACTTGTGTGACCTTTATTCTATAGCCATTTGGCCATGGCTTTTCAGATGACCTGCATGTAACAAATTAGCACCAGTAGCAAACAATGATGCAGAATCAGATGCACAATTTTTAAAACGAACACTGGTGTAGCAAAGGTATGCGTAAAACTACTGTACATATTTTCAAAACTGAATAGTTTGTGGGTTGCCAGAATTTGTTGTTAAACAAAAATACACTGATACATTCAGTGAGTATCATAAAACGTCTCTAAATTCATCAACTTTAAAGGTCCAGTGTATGGTTTTTAGTGGCATCTATTGGTGAGTTTTCAACCAACCGCTCACTCCACCCCTCTCTTTCGAAGCACTACGGCAGCTGACACAGGGCTAAGATGTCATCACATTTTTTCTTCTTTGCTGAAGGAGATAGCGTATTTATGAAGCAGAGCAATTTGTCCATTTAGGGCTAATGTGGAAACAACATGGCGAAGTCCATGCAATGGGACCCATGGTAGAAATGGCTCATTCTACGGTCATAAAAACATAAAGCCCATTGCACATTGAGTCCGAAATTTGCGTCCGAAATTTACGCACGTTAAAAAATAAATACGACCTCACGTTATGTCAATCACATTTACACACTGCCTCCGATATTTTCGTCCGTCATAAAAAAATTCGGATCGGGTTCGATTTTATGCGTTTTTCGCATTCGTCAAGCATTTTGAGTGGCCTTTTTTAACAATTCAGAGACACCGTACAAACAAGAGCCAAATACGAAAAACGCATACGAAAATTTCGGACTGTATGTGCAAAGACCTTAACACTTCATTATGTAAGGTCTTTATACACCTCTGCAGACATAGTAATGTCTGTTATATTGCATTTCTGTCAACAGATCCTCCAAATTACACTCAGCACCTTTAAAGCACCGCTACATAAAACGTTTAGGGTGTACTTTCACTAGGCAATCTGAACTGTGCCTGAGCACGTTTGACCCCCAAAGCCCGGTTCATTTGACTAGTGCGATTAGGGCTGTCACGATTATTAAATAATCGTCTCATCGCGATTGTTTGACCTCATCGCGATGATTTCGGATCATCGCAATTATCGCACATCTCTATAGAAGACACTAGGGGGAGCTGTAGTTCATCTGTATATTGCATATTTTAGTGTATATATTGTTACTAAAGCATGGTAATACTTGTAAAATGTACCACCACAACACAATCACCTAAAAAATAAACTAAAACATATACAAATTACCTGCAGTACAATTTAATATTATTTAAGCAAATCTCAGTGTGAAAACCAGTCTACCAAAATTTAATTAACACAGAAGTAAACTTTTATTGTAGTCTTGCAAGTGAGAAAAAAACAGACTAGAAGCTTTTCTATGACTGATAGTATTTTAATGGTGGCTTCAATTCACACCTGATCGATTTACTTCATTTACAAGTATTTGGTGGTTGTATTATTGACAGGTAAAAGCCTAAAACCTTAAATATATGATGACCCAATTTTTTCCGATGTATTTCCAAGAAAAAAACAGTCTTGTATTCAGAACAATATGGTCATTTCAATAGCTGAATCAAAAATGAATGAGAATTAAATGTCAAAGATCAAAAACAGACAATTAATCGTCATAATCGCCAAAGCCCTAAAACAGACAATTAATCGCAATGATTTATTAGACAATTAATCGTCAATCAAATTTCATAATCGTGACAGCCCTAAGTGCGATCGCGCCATATCACGCCCGGGCATGGTTCGTTTAGTGGTCCCTGTCTCGCTTGGAAGAGGTGGGCTAGAGCACGGTGCGGTTGGGCTCGGGGGCGGTACACATGTAGTGTGAGTGCAAATCGTGCCAGAGCGCAGAACTGAAAGCATGACGTAAATTATGCAACTGTTCAAAATCCTGAGATTCAGCTGTCACCGTAAAAAACGGATAAACAGCGCACTTACACGTGCAGGTGTGTGTCATCGCAGCCAAAACTACTCCAGGTTTGTCAAACATAATCCAACGCGTGTAACGAGTGGCTTTATGATAATAAAGTACGAGAGGGTGATTTAAAAGCATAATGAGCCGTTTACTCTTGTATGACAATGACATCATTTAAGCAGATGGGTCTGTGCAGCGCACGCATGAAGTTAAACACCTCTAATAAGCCCCAAACTGAGCATTGCGATGGATTCAGTTGTGCTGAGAGGGATCGCTTTGTTTACGTTTGCTTTGAAGCAGTCGCATCGTACTGATGAAAGCGGGCCCGGGTGTGGATGGTAAAGAGCAATGTGAGTGCAGGCCAGCGGGGGAGGGGGGACAATTGCGCTCGGGCACAGTTGAGAGCAATCGGGCTAAATGTGAGTACGCCCTCAAGCTCTAAATTAATTGCATCCTACCATCTTCCCTACTGCTAGTATGTAGGGATGTAACGATTCACCATGAGCCGGTTGAAAATCGATTATGTGTGACGATTCAAATCAGTTGAAGTGTGAACTGAACCGCAATACATTTTTTGAACAGCAGGGGCCGCCATGTTCACTGCAAACCTAAACGTGGACATGCTGATATTTCTTAAATGCAAAAAAATCCAAGAAAAGCACAGACAGTATTAGTTTGTTTATATTAAAGATACCTTTTCTATTATTAATTTGTTTTAAAATTGCAGTTTAGTTTTGTTATTTGAAAAATATATATATTATACAAAGAAACGTGAAGCATTTAAGAAATAATGCAAGGGAAGTTGTTCATTTCTAATTTGTTTCAACTCATTTTGTAAAAATAAATCGTGAAAAAAATCGCATCGTGAGATCAGAATCGTGAATCGCATCGTGAGCTGAGTGAATCGTTACATCCCTACTAGTATGGCAACATAGAGCAAAGCCCAGTTCACTTTCAGCATTGTCCATCTGCAGTCTCTACACCCCTTCCCATTCATTTTCCTCTCTCCCACTCTGCCCCTTTTTAAAGTCAGTCTGAGAACAAGAATGGCCATAAATCAAAGCTCAGATCGGGCAGTACAGATATGGCTACAATGTGCATAGAGGCCAACAAGCCTGACCTTTCCCCCAAACTCAGGAACCTTGCTCCACTTCAAACTGAACTTGCACTGCAGAAAAAACATTTGTAAAATGTGTTGTAGTGTGGTCAGGAGTGCACATGAAAAGGGGTCACTGAGTTCATAAGGATGCATTCTGTGTGCATATTAACTTGAGCGTCGCTTGTTTTTTCACCTAGATTTTCTCAATCTAAAGTTGCATACATATTGAAACAAGATTGCGCAAAACATGTTGCGTGATCAATGTTAGCACTACTGAATTGACAAGAACACTGGTAAATTGACATCATATAACCTTTGGCAAGCCAGATTTGGAGGCAAACTGTAGTGAATGAATATACATTAACTTTGCAGTGCACTGTCTGCAAAAGAAGTATACTGGGGTATACTGTGCTTGATGAAGGCCCCATTGCACGGCTAAACGCAAGACATCATGGCACGCAGAAAACAAAGTATAGCTCGGTCTTAAATACCAGTTCCCAGAACTAGAGAACATCCTTCCATCTAGTTCGATGTTCTGACCTGAGGGGTTTTATGTGAAAGAATGGTAAGTGTGTGTTGCAAGGCATGTGCTCTCTACGCTATGGCCAACATGGCAATGACGCTATGCAACAGTAAACTAGGCAATAACCTATAATACATACATGCTGTAATGAATCCACCTGTACTTCTTTAAAGGGGTCATATGGCGTGAATACGCGTTTTTCTGTGTCTTTGGTGTGTTATAAGTTGCCCGTGCATGTATTAGACACGTAAAATTGCAAAAATGTAAGTGTCGGAACAAAAGATGCATTCTATCTAAAGCGAATGCTCACCCAGACTTGCCTGAAACGCCTTGTGTAACCACTCCTCCACAAATCTACGTCAGTTTGTGGTATGAGTTGACTAAGACCGCCCAAATGTATATGCAAGTAAGGTGGGCGTACCTGTCAGTACCATTGCTTTGGAACCTGATGTTCCAAATATGGTAAGAGGCGTTACATTTCCGTCACACGCTTGCAGTGTTCCAACCAATCACTACGCACTGGTTAACTGGCCAATCATAGCACACCTTTCTTTTCAGAGCGATGAGCTTTGTAAAAAATCCACGCGTTTCAGAGGCTGGGAAAAGAGGTGATACAAACATGCAAGGTATGTGGTAAATACAGCGTTTTTGAACCTTAAATCATGTATACACATTGCATTACATCTAAAACAAACCATAATATTTTTTTTAGCCGTGTCATATGACCCCTTTAATGTTTCCATCAATAATGTTTTCTTTCACATGGGACACAGATGAGGCCTCTGATTGGCTAAGGCCTCCCTTGTGTGGCTAAGAGACAGAACCACACCCCAAAAGGAAACAAACAACACTATTTCAAAATATTCGGCTCAAAAAAAGGGTTGAGAGTGAAATAGCTTCAGCGCCCCTTTCTCAACTAAACGGAATTCATACCTATCCTGCCAAGTTCACCTTGATGTATTTCAGATTCTGTTATGCAATACAGCCCAAGTATTTTATTTTTACTTTAACTGGAACACTTCACTAAACCAAAGATTGAAAAAATTGACAAAAAATATATATACACACGCAGTACATACAACAAAAGCTATAATTCATAATATACAAGGACTGTATAGTTCTAATTCTATCTTCAATAGGGTTATGAATAAAAATACAGTAATACAAGTTTTTCTACTGTAATTTCAGCATTGCATTACAGTTGTGTGATCTTTGTTAAAGTGATAGTTCACCCAAATTAGGGCTGTGCAATTAATCGAAAATTAATCGTAATCATCAATTTTGGCCTTCAACAATTACAAAAACAAAATAATCGAAGTAAAACGATTATTGTGCCACATTCCATTTTGCAAGGATCCTCTCTTTTCTTTTGGTATAAATCCACAGCGCACCCCTTTCCTTGACAGTGGTTCAGCTGTGCTATTTCTTCTAATTAATTTTCAGTTGAATTCACAGTTTAAAAGCAAAGTTATTTATTTTCTATGTTGTTTTAAAAGTTAATGAGTAATTGTGTTAAATAATCGGGATCTCAATATTGGCCAAAATAATCGTGATTATGTTTTTTGTCATAATCGAGCAGCCCTAACTCAAATATAACAATTCTGTCATCATTTACTCACCCTCATGTAATTTCAAACCTGTATGACTTTCTTCAGCAGAAAACAAAAAAAGATATTTTGAAGAATGTTGTTTTCTGGCTCCCATTCACTTGCATTGGTTTTGTGTCAGTGGGGGCCAGTGCTGTTCAGTTACCAAATTTCTTCAAAATATCTTCTTTTGTGCAGAAGAAAGAAAGCCATTAAGGTTTGGAATGAAAATGAGTAAATGAGATCAGAATTTTCATTTTTGGGTGAGCTATCACGTTATTAAAAACAACTGACATTTAAGTATATTGGCTGGAAAAATAATAAAAAATAAAATGAACAAAAGAAACAAATATTTTATCTAAATACTAACAAATATTCTAAAAAAGACATCAGTTGTAGAAACAATTCAATATATAAATATTATAATACAACAATATTCAACTTGACTGGAGTTGAGACCCATCGACAACTGTAGTAGTGAAAACTACTTTTAAAGTAATGGTCTTTTATCCTAGATATTCTTGCAGCACCATTGTGACACATATATGTTTATCATATTGCAGTTTAAATCACAATGTTTGTCGAAAACACTCTCCACACGTTTTTTAAGCCAAACCATGCTGCTGCAAAGTAAAAACAACTAAGGTTTAAGGTGAATACCAATTGCAGCAGACTGCAAAAGTTCAGGAGAGATGTCCAGATGATAAATGAGATGTTCATCAGACAGTTCATTCTCGACAGCAATAGTATTAGAAACAGTCCCAGCTGAGAGTAATATGAAGAACACCCACAAGACCAGACCTTCTGAACTACTACCAACATTCTAGGACATTGGTAAATAATTTTAACTCGTCATTTTATTTAACAGCTATTCATAGCTTTACATAAACATTTTAATGGGAGAAAAAATCCACTCTTTAAAGGTCTAGAGTGGGATTTATAGCGACCACTAGCGGTAAGTTTGAGAATTGCAACTAATCTCTCAGTCCTCCGCTCACCCCTCCCTTTAGAAACACGACTCGGCTGAGACAGCGTGTCTCCTCATGTTTTGATGCAGGGAAGAGCTCATGCGGGCATTAGAAAGACTGTAGAAAGAGCGATGTCTTATTTATTACATCAAATAAATAGTCTGTGGATTTTAAGTATAAAATGAAGGATAAAAGTCAGGACCTGCATTAATAGATAAAGACTTTCCAGCAGAGATGCGTTAGCACCCACGGTACTAAGGCTTTTAGCAGAGATACTCATAGATATCTATGGAGATACTTTCCAGCAGAGAGATGTTGGAGAGAAAGATCGTCTAAAAATCACCCCCGAGGAGGTTGCTTTGATTCAGATCAGTATGTGAGTAACATTGGTTTTTCTGTTTGTTAGAACCAAGATATGTTGTTGTTGTAAAATTAGCTGTGTAACGGAGCAGTTTTGAGCGTCATTGTTTATCTGGAATCAGTGTGCTGCTTGTATATACTTGTGTCGTCTTCGGTTATTTTATTCACTTGCATTATTATTTGCATGGTCTAAGCTATGATAAAACTAAGCATTTCATGCTTGTATTGCACAGCACATTTGAGGGCAGAGCTAGTTAACAGTAAATAGCAAAGCTGTTAAAGGTGTTTGATCTTACAGCAAGATAGCAGTTAGGCGTAAGTTAGTTGGCCTTTTTTCCCCCTTTGTCGTGTTAACCGAAAATTCTTTTTTTTTTTACCAGTGACGAAAAAATCTGAAGGCTGTCTGTCATTTTGACGGATTACAATAAGGGCAATTTGTAACTGCCCATTTGTCATTTCCCTTCATTAGAGCGTGATCGTAGGCTACTACCCCTGCCCTGAACATGATCGTGAAGGGACGTGTTTCCCATTCATTCGCTTACTTAAAAATGCCTGTTCCGTTTTGGAAAACGCGTGTGTGGTCATCGGAGACTCGCGGTGCAGCGTGCACGCATACACACAAAGGCGCGCAGTGGTGCCGTGTTTAGGCCAGATTCACATTTTGCGTCTTTTCCACGCATATATTCGTTATTTTAAATGTAGACGCGCGGCAGCCGCACGGAAATAGGGGGTGACGCGGTTGCGACGCGCTCTTTTTTTCAGGCGCGTCGGCGCCACATCGAGATGAAAAAATCTCAACTTTTCAAAAAGGCGCAAGCGCACCGCAGGTCATGTGACAACAACCAACCAGCCAATACGCCCTTTTCACATGACGTCACGCATCACGCATTTCTGCCGCGAAGCAGTGTATCGTTACTTCTGCTAGCACTCCAGTTCATAAGGTGGCGGTAATGCACCTATAAGCTGGTTTGCCAACCGCCAGTAAAACTCAAGAAGAAGAAGCTATTTCCGCTATAGCACCTCAGAGTTTACCAAGTCCCTTGCACATCTGCCACAAATTCGGCTAGATGATGTACGTCTTGCAGACAAATTTTTGCTAACGACAAGATCAAAGCTAGAGAATGGATACAAATTCTTCGTTGAACAGTACCTGTTTGATTATGAAGGTAAGTGTTTTGTTTTCTTTTTGTGTTAGCGAAGGTGCTAGGATAAGTACTTGAATACGTGTTCCGTCAGTTTTTTTTCTACTGTTGTTAAATTCCAGCGCGACGGCAAAACGGAAGTTCTGCTTCTTCTTCTTGTTTGTTACAAGACGGATGTTATGATACACTGCCTTGCAAAAAGGCGGAAGTTAAGTGACGTCATTGTGAAAAGGGCCTATATAGACAAGCTCAATGAAGATGGAGACACAGACGATCACAGCATAACTAAATCTAGTAGCAGAGTTATTGCAAGGTATTTTCAGTGCATATAATCCATATATCCTTTGTTTATACCTCCTCGTCTCAACGGCTATCATGGCCCGTGGTTGCTTAGCAACGGCAGACGCTCTGCGTGCGCAACTGCCGGAGCGCTTTGTAAAAAAGGAGAAAGCAGCGCGTCTCGCACGCGGTTTTAGACGTAAAATGTGAATCGAGCCTTATAGAGTTTTACCTTCAGAAATGCAACTAGCGTCTTTTTGGATAAACATTAGCTTTCAGTGAGTGGGAAAATGTCTCTCTCGGCGTTTTCTCTGTTCAGTGAGCGTCAGAAGTTGCACATTCATGACCAAACCCGCAGCTAACTTGTGAGTGAGTGAGCGAATATAAAACACCATTTACAATCATTGTTACTGACTGGACATATGAACAGAAACATTTGTCATTATTAATGGCTTTATTGGGCATTCAGTTGTATTAAAATTGCAATAGTCAGATTTATGGTTTTTGGCTTCTTTAGCAGCAGCTGCTCCTTTCCGTGCGTCATACGCCCTTACGTCTGTACGAGCCAGCTTCATCTTTGCACATGCGCACAATTTCCTACTTCAGTTTTCAATCTGATCAAGTGTATACATGTCCTATCAAGCAGATTACAAACGGGATAAACCACCCCTTACAATCCGACTAAAATTTCAATCGGCTTGGGCATTTTTAATCTGATTGACGTGTTTATATGGAGCGTTTTCATTCGGATTGGACTTTTAATCACATTACATTGGTCCATGTAAACGCAGCTAATGTGCCCTGTTTTCGTCCACAACATTCACGATTTGATCTGAAGCCGCACAAGCTCGCAGGTAAAGCCTAACATTACATAGATTTCAGTGCGCTGTGCTTCTACACGCAGATCTTTAAATATTATAGGCTATTTTTGTAATTGTTCTCCATTTAATAAAACATGAAAGAAACAGAATAAATAAAAATGTTAGTCATATTGGCTGCTGTGTCACTGAGGTGCTGCGTTTGTAAGTCCACCATGATAAAGCGTCTGCAGCATTAGGGATAACACATATATTGACGTTGTTCTAAAGTCATAGGCCGTCACTAACAAACTCGATACATTTTTCTGTCGTTTCATCTATTAGTGCACATGACACTTTCAGTTGAATTGTTGTAAATGCAAGGGAAGTTTGGTCTGTACACACGCTTCAGATCTGAAGTAATGTTAGGCTACTGTAGAGATCCACCTGTTGCTCTTTTACTGCATAGCGCCACTACCACCGACCTCGCGCTTTAAAATAGTTTTTTTTTTTTTTAGTTTAGTTTAGTTGTTGTTTTTCTTTTTTATTAGATTAACAACAGTTCATTTGTATTTGGATACTGTATTTTTAGAGGCCATTCTCTCGCAGCCCGCATGCACACACTAGTGTCTTACTGCCCACACCCATCAAATCCCGTTGCAAAACATTCATTCCCTCGCTTTTATTTTATTTATTAATGATGTCATCGAACTAGTCATTTACATTTAGTAACTTTATTATACATAACTAGTTAAACTAGCCACCTTTTCACTGTTTTGGGTGACTGAATGTGTAAAAGGCAAGTTATTTTGAGTACCCATTTAAACCTCTCACCCTTATTGTTAGTTAACCACTCCACACCTCAAGTCTCTACTTTATACAGTCACAGCATTTTTTCCTTCAGTTCCCCTTGTTCTACTGTCGATTACATGCAACACACGACCATCTGCAGACTTACCCTGGCACCAGATCACTAAACACTAGCCCGTTAAATACTATGCTATTCTCTGCTCAGCTTGGGTTACTGCTACCGAGAACGCTAACAAGCCTTGCCCAGAGCTTCTGCTTCCTGGTAGCGTGAGCCCAGCCCCCTCTGCACCCCCCCTGATACTTAGGTCTCACCCCTCTTCACCTGATACTGTAGCCAAATTCTACACCAGACATCTCTAGCACCCAAGCCCCAGATGAGGAAGCAGTCCGATTCGCTCTCATTCCGGACACTTGACTTTGATAATATAAGAAACAGCATTAAACAACATGTCATGAATATTTTGGTAATGCATGAGTAAATACACCAAGGGGAGTAAAAAAGCCATAGTTAACAACAGTAATGTTCTGCATGGCACAAGGACATCACACTACACTTCTCCGGACAATAGATAGCCTCTCTATAAAAAAAAAGCACATTACGTACTACCATAAAACCTTTTCAGAACCTCATAATTTGGACCAAAACAAATCTTTGTGTATCTCTTTTATCAGCAATGTGATATTTTGGTGAAGTTGAAGTCAAGTCTACACACTGAGTTACCTGAATATGTAAAATGGAGGTTATATATAGGGTGACAGAAGCACTTAGTGTAGTGAAGCAGCTTTCTAGGAAAAGTCTGTTGCCATGTCTAAGCCCTGCTGAAGACAACTAAAATGGGCAGGCCTTAATCTCTGCACATGGAAAAATGCCAGCAGGAGTTTACTAATTCTCTCAGTCTCAACCTCTTCTAACTGTCTTGCGTGTTAGGAGAATGTCACTGATACCTTGAATAAGAAGATAATATTTCAAAAGCAAATGGGTTTTCAAAATGACCATCAGTACATTATCTGTAGCAGTGTGGACGAAAGAAACCCGAGCAGAAGTAGACAATGCACATAGACGCCATTTTTGTGCTACAATTTGGGGGAAATAGACCTTTTAATACAACACACCTTTGTGTGACTTATGGTTTTTACAAATATTGGTTACTATTCTTTACATGATAACATTGATAGAATGACGCGAGATGGTAACATCTCAAAACATATCTTCTCTGCTCGAATTTCAGTTAGCAATTATTATCTATTCTAGTGTATTGATATCCAATCATGTTAATAATTTAACCCTAACTTTGCACGACTAGCTCAAATGTAAAATATATTTAAGACGTGCCTCCTTTACAGTAACCTATCCCAAACATCTGAATTAAACGATTAAAGCATTTTAAATGTCTAATGTGCCGTCTCTAAATAAATAAATCTCGACCAAGGATGAACAACAAATTACTTTAGCCATGTCCTTACAATTGGGCTCGTAATTAAATAACTCTAATACCTACATGCAAAAAAAACTTATTATTTACAATAATATTGTATAATTTAAAACGATACTGCAGCCAATTCAGACACAGAAATAGCGGTTAACGTTACCTTCATTTTCAAAACCTCACCACAAGTCACCTAACATTACTTTTAAGAAATACAATAACACAAGTCCACAAACGTGGTTCATAATTTAAAACCTGATGAATTTACTACACGTCATTGGAAGTGTCTTTATGCATTTCTCCAGCTTTGGTTTACTTAAACCGGCTCGAACATTAGAAGGGGCCCGACTGGGAAAAACTCTAAAAAGCCTTACAAACACGCGATATCACGAAATAATCGATGCACATTGACAACACACGGAGAGATAAACTCACCGATCCTTCTGTCGTGCTCTTTTAGTGTTTTTTCGGGTGTCTTCTTTTGTTTGCGAAAAAAATGAGATCAAGAACAGTCGGGTACATTTTCCCGAGTCTAGAGACAGCGGCGGATAAAACACACGAACGGGAGTCGACCGCAGTCATAACGCAACAATCATCGAGGAGATCATCGACGCGTCGAAAAAACAGTAGACATTTTACGGTTTGTACATACAAGGCCTACAATCTCGTCCTCCCGTTGGCATTTTCTCTCCCTGCCGGCCGCTATGGTCGCCAAGTGCAGCGCTGAAGAGAATCAGGAGAGGTGGTGGCAAAGCTGCTCTTGACTGACATCAAGAGACTCCAATTATGCGGAGCCCTGTGTTCCGCCGGAAACGGACGGGGAGAGACTTTGAAAGGACGCGTCACTGCCGCCTTCGAATTCCAACCACAGGGAGAGATGATGGATGCGGGATATCTACGGGACAGCTTCGGGACGCAGCTGGGAGTTTAGAGAGGCTATGTGTTTTGTCCCGCAACACAAATGTTTTAAGGCCATTCAAGAAGGACGTTTGATGACAACGTAAAATTGAACGCATCGCAATGGACGTAACTTATATAACGTATTTTTGATTCTTGAAAGAAGTGTTATATAGGACGATTATGTAATGGGACACTATCAGCCACGGGACACACCAAAGCAATGTTACTGCTTTGGGCTGTCTCGATTGAAAGAAAGAATAACCTAAAAGCATATTTTCTTGGAAAACCTCGTGCTGTTTAATTTCTTATTTGGCTACTTTTAATTCCTTTAAAATCTGGGTTGTATAATACCTTGCGTTATATATTAACGTGTCAGTATTGCTTTTAATGGGCTGTTTGAAACTTGAAACAAAGACCGTCCGAACCGCTGTGGTGCGTTTTGCGGAACTTTTTAGTTCTAGATATTAGATATTATATCGACAACAACGCACGTGTTCTGAAAGCTGTTTTTTACGGTGTCTATCTCACAAATTTGTATTACAGCCAGAGGCGAACCTACATTAAGTGGGGGACCACGGCAAAATTATTCAATGAGGCCCTTATGACATTTTTTTGTGGATATTTATTTGTCCTAAAAATAGAATTGCACAATGATCAAATAAAAGTATAGTCAAAACACGTGATACAACAAAATGTTTTCTTTCACAACATTAAATGTGAATGCCCAAATATTTATCATATATTACCAATGCATTGAAAATTAAGAAATGTTCCTATAAAGGTATGGTTAGCATCAATTTTGTTTTACACTTTTCTATTAGTCTTAATAAATTGATTATGTTAATAAATATAAGAGACAACCCAAGCATAAATCCCTCTAATAAATGTCACAATCTTTTGCTGGGTCATTATTTATCAGTAAGGAATATTTTCTTCTTTCTTTGCCATCGACTCTGATAAGCACTTTATACGATTGCTGCTGTCCGTCACTTCTGTGCAATACTTTGAGTTCATCTAATGCCACATACAGAATGGAATGTTTTAAATCTAAATGAAAATAGCATCAGGATCGTTTTCGAAAGTATGCCTTCATGCATGTGAAGCACTTTATTCTGAGGCAAACAACTGTATAGTGTGTTAATGCGACGAAAACTTGAGAGAGTGAAAACTTCACAGTAGATGGGAAGCTGTATTGTATTGCCCCAGGGGGCGTCACATTAAACTGCATTTATAACAAGGAACTGCACATACTGTATGCAGATGCCATAGCAAATAGCAGTAAATACACACACCTTATTCTCTTTTCTGAAGTTAACTCCTCACTGCAAAGGCCGTGGATTGAAGAGCGCGCTAAATAAAGACGAGGCGGAGCCGAAGTCTGCCTCTGTTGTCATGTGATATCATAGCGTGCGAGAGGGCCCAGCAAAGGGGGTTGCCAAAATGTTGATGAGCGTTTTATTAAGATGACAATTTCTGATTGTTTCAATGGTCAGCCATCGGGGCCTCCTTCAAAAGTGGGGCCCCAGGAAATTGCCTGCCTTGCCTGCTCCATTCCTACGCCTCTGATTACAGCTAGCATATGGGCTACGTTACAAAATGTATAATTAAGAGGTATTCACACCTTTACCGTTTTTGTATTTTCAACATGGTGGTACTTTTTGTTGAACTTCCTGCCTGGAAGGTGAGCAAAGCTTAAAAGTCTTGGAATAACACATCATGTGAGTGAGTCTCCAAGTATCCCATGTCCCCCTCCATGCAACCTAAACATGTGAGGTGTGTAAGCCAGGGCGTCAACTGCTGGTCTTTAAAACAAAATTGACTCTAAACTCAAACTGTGTTTTCATGTTCTCTATATGTGGATTAGAATAGCACACAATTATAGTAAGTCAAACTTTGCAGTATTGACATAAGAAAGATTAGTGAAAGATAACTCATCTTGATACACTGCAGTGCTCAGTACTTACATTTCTGCAAAATATTTTAGGGGATTGAGTCTTAGGACAAAGTTCATTATGACAGTAATTGCTGACTCCAAATTGTTTTAACTGTTCTTTTTGAGATAATTAAAAGTAATATGCTGCCCTCTACTGATTCAAATGATTACTACATTCAGTGCCTTTTGAGTTGTGGTCATTCAGCAACCAGGCAGGTGCAGTATAAATTAGAACACTACTGACTTAAATGTTAAATCCGTTTTACTGTACATATTATCTGTTCTGTTGGTACTTTTTTAGATTAATGATCCGTTCATTTAATTCACTTCATTGTATTAGGTGGTGTAAATTATGTCACAATTATTCTGTGAATTGTATATACCTTTTGTTACTTCACTTTCAGTAACTACCAGTCTATTGTAAAAGTATGACTTTTACAACTTTTAAAAAGTGAAATATATTGTAACAAGATTTTGTAAGGAAATTTAGATTAATATCGCTTCACGGTCATGATTTGGTATGCTTTAGAAGGAACTTTAAGGAATCACAAGATCTTTGGCTGAAATGCATAGTTCAGGGAATGGGAGGAGGGGATCTAGAATGGATGACCAGCATTCAAGTTGTAAAATACAGTTGAAAATTTGAATGAATTTTGCAGCAGGAATTTACACTGATTTATGTACGTGTTCTCACGTTAATGTCTCTTGTGAGGGATAAGTTCCTTCTTATTGTAAGGAACATTACTTATATCTTGGCTACAAAAAGCTATTGAAAGCTATGTTTAATCTTATAATGTATTACAAAATTGTTATAGCCAATTAAAAAAAGAAATGTATTGAATACACAATATTGTTACCCCAATTTGACATTTTCATAATAAGAAGCCTTAAAACACAGTTCAACTTTTCATTTAATAACTATAAAGATTTCTGAATTCACACAGTTTGTAAGGTTCATAAATTATTTTACACGGCATATGAAACAGACTCCCTCACCCTTACTACTGAATAAAAAAAGTGCTACTGTATAAATACACAAATAAATATCTCATAAATCACCAGTATTAAATCTTCATTACAAAATCTTTTTTTGCCATAACACTGTTGCACGATAAGCACAAGAGTGCAGTGACATTTCTACTCTGTTAAAATAATTATTTTTTAAATCATTCTTTCTTGGGTTTCTAGGTTCTTTTAAGTAATTGAAATGGTAAAATCTTAAAATATGAGAAAAGGCAACTTTTTATAGTTACATGCATCAACCCCACAAACACATGCTTGTTTTTTCTAGGATTTATATATTTATTTTTACATTAAGATCTCCTCTGTTCATACAAATGGGTCCACAAAGCCCACAGGGCAAACATTTTGTACGCCTGATTTCCACGGTAACGGCTTATTTGATCTGCTTGCATGGATGCTGTGATTCATGTCATGCCCTTATATCTTGATCTTGTCATCCACAGATGACCTCATGCCTGTTAAAGCAGAACCTCGTGCACTGTCAGACCAGAACTACAATGAGCCAGACGCTCAGCAGACCTCACCACAGTTACACCTGTTAAGCTCTCACGAAACAGTTTTTGAATGTTGCAGTTTACGCTGATGCCTATTTCTCTATTCAAAATGCCATTGTGATAAGAGCAGGCTGAGCTATTGCCTAGATTCTTAAGAAACAAACAATTATTTATATGAGCCTCCTCTGCATTTCGCCTTTCAAAGGTCAGCCTCACCAGAACCCTTGGTACACAAAGGGGTGTAAATGACGCAACATGCTGACGGATTGGTGCTGGCATACTGGGTTATTTTTGTAAATTACATAAAGAAGTAATCTCCTTTTGGTTATGATCTTGGATTTTGTGTTCTTTTATGTTCTAAAGATAGAAATGTATGTAAACATTCATTCTGGACAAATAATGTGTATACTTTTATTACACACGTATATACTTTTACATACTTTAATATACACAATATACATACCATACACACTGTACTATATATTAAACAAATAGCCAGCTGTATATTTTGACAAATATCTACGATATCTTTGACAAATTCTTCAGCTGCCAGCTATAAAAAAAAGGCTTAGTCCAAGGCTGACTTTCACATGATTGAAACTCTATAAAAAATCCCAACCACAGAGGATAACTAACATTTTTTGCGAGAGAAAAATCTTTGAAACGATTTGGTTTAAGTCTTTAATGTGCACGCAGTCTTTGATATTTCGTTGTAAAAAACGATATTTTTAACGCTTACAGTCATTTGACTTCATGACGAGATGAATGTGAATGGCCTCTACAATCGCAAAATCTCCTCGAAATATGTGCTTTTGTGTGTAATCATTGTCTTTAATATAATTTTAATAGCAGCACCCTATAAAAATATGAATGATACTAACAACTTACCAGCTTTAAACCTTCAAAAGGCTTTTAAAGGATTTTACAATTCTAATGCAGTTTATAGAGGTCTAGCTTATGTAAGAGCAAGTGAGGTCATGTGCTCAGAAGTTTGACACTCGCCGTTGTGTCTTCACAGTCAGACTAGCAAATCACGAATCAGTCACCGTCGTTTGCATGACGTTTACGCGTTATTCAATTACACACCTTAAAATGGGTGTGACAAATGTACGAGATAGCAGAGAGCATGGTCACACTAAACATTTTGACGTGGTCACCGACGTGCTCAATTGGACACACTGATAGTGGAGAGCACATATAAATGCCACGCGGAGGCGGACATACGGTGTAGACTCAACTACATACGCAACAAGGCTAATTCTACAATAAATACAAAACAACGCTGAAATATCAACGAGAAAAGACTTCTGATTGTATTGAAGACTTTAGTTTATTTACTCTCTGTTAAATTACTATTAAAGTAGATTCAATGGAACACCAAAAAGCGACAGAATTGAACAGTTTGTGCAATGGCAAAATTGTCACAGAGTATCTCTGCCGTAATGGCTTCAGCGAGCTGTCGGTCGAGTCGAAGAAAGTCGCTGTCCAGCACAAAAACGAGACGTCTCGGAAAGAGGCGGAGGACGAGTCGCGGTTACCGGCTATAGAGGCGGCATATACCACCATACTGCGAGGTCTTGGAGAAAACACTGACCGACAGGGTCTCCTCAAAACTCCGCTGCGAGCTGCCAAAGCCATGCAGTTCCTGACCAAAGGGTATCACGAAACCATCTATGGTAAGTGCTTTGATGCTTCACATACTTGATACATTTCCATCTATATATTGTGTGTTCCCTGGGATTCGAACCCATAACCTGTTGCTTAGGTTTACACAATGTGCTACCAGTTGAGATCAAGGAACACTATACTAATAAACTGGTTTATATGTGTCTTTTATGAATATGACAATGCATAACTACAGTATTCCCTCAATACTGTTATTTACTGTACATCAGCAACGGATGCTGAAAGCTCCCACATCAGTGGTTTGGTTGGCAAGAAGGGCTGCTTAAACTAATCACTGTTAAGTTCCTTAGCAATTTCCTTTATTCTGAGCTGAATTTAGTTATGAAAGAGGTTTTAATGTCTATTGTTTCTTACGTTCCTCCACAAAACCATTTCAGCCGCTCCATACTGTATGTCCCCTTTGTAACTGTATAATCTGCAAACAATGTGTGCCTGGTATCATGAGCATGTACTTATCGTGATACGTATTATGAAAACTGAGGCATACAGATTAAAACAAAAGCAAGTGTTATGCAATAATTATGTTTTTCACAGATATCCTTAATGGTGCCATCTTTGATGAGGACCATGAGGAGATGGTTATCGTGAAAGATATTGACATGTTTTCTCTTTGTGAACATCACCTAGTACCATTTTTTGGCAAGGTATGTCTGAGAATCTATCTTCACGTTATTATTCCCTGAATTGCTTTTAGTCATGAAATTTATCATTTGCCTTTTTGCGTGATGTGACGCCAGTAGCGAATACAAAGCAGCTTAACAGGATTTGTCTAGACCAGAGAGAATGTTCAATCCTGTGAGGTTGATGAGTTCATTCCAATGAGTATCAGTACATGAGACCTACACTGAGTAAATTATTTTACGTCTAATTCTTAGGTTCACATAGGATATCTGCCAAGTAAAAAGGTTGTTGGCCTCAGTAAGCTTGCAAGGTGAGTATGAAACCCACCCACACATACAATTTAGTGTTCCGGTTGTAGATAGGCAGTAAAGGCGCTTGTTCTCACATCAGAGTGAGACAGAAAAAGAGAACATATTACTTACAAATGGCTGAGTTCTTCTGTAATCATAGCCCTTTCATTTGAGGCTTATATCCAAAGCCTGGCACTGTGTCCTGTCCCATCTGAAAAAAGCCAGACTTGCTGACTTCTGGTGATGAGGAAATCCCCCAACTCCCACCTCCAGTGTGGAGAGGTTGTGGGAACCATTGCCATTGCAAACCTCCCTTAAAATAAAATATATCATACACAAAACTATGTTAGAGTTCAGGTTCACTGCAAGATGTGAATTTAGAGGTGAAATAACCAGCAATTTAGATGCAGACATTACCAAAGCAAAAACAGATAACATTCATGAGCTGCACGATTTTGGATAAATTGAGAATCATAATTTTTTCAAATATAGATATGACTATGATAGATATAGAATGACGACTAAAAGTAATACATAATTTACTAGAGATTCTGACAAAAAATTGTTTCCATAGGTTTGTAATATTTAGGACTTCAAAATGGCTTCAAAACGATTACATATTTCATGGTTAACCTACGGTAACTAGGTAAACTAAAGTGGTTCTTTTTTTAAGTTTTACTTTAAATGCAAAAGCTTCACTTCCTAAAAAGTATTATTGCATTGAAATAACTTGTATATGAAACATTTCTACAGTAAAACAAATTCATAAGGTGAAATTCACAATTAAAGGTCTTTAGAAAGATTTATCAATTTGCCTGACATCTACAGACTGCTTGACGGGGTCTTTAAAGAAAGACACAACTGATAAACACAACAACACAGTATTATCACCTGTAAACAGTTTAAAATAACCTAAAACCGGAAATGCTGTTCACCTCGATGAAAGCTCTTGTAGCACAGCTTCTCTATTAGCGTAAATACAGTGAAAAGCGCCACACACTCTCAAGACGTGTTTTTTACCGTAATAACGTGTCTCATTCGCAAAATCCTTCCAGTGCACTGAAATGTTCGTTCCCTAAAGATTCCCACAATGTACCGCAAAAATAGTAATGTTTCGTTCGTGAACGAATCGTTCTTTTTGAACGAATCTTTTAAGTGAACGAATCGTTCTCGTTCACGAAATGCAATGACTCATATTTCTCGTTCACTGAAATCTCTCCCTCGAGCACAGAGCGTCTTGGCTTAAAAGAGTGTCTCAAGCACGAGCCAATGGCGTTCGAGAGTGAGCTTTGACAGAGCATATGATTGGTTAAATGTACTGAACGAATACGCCCTTCACTGAACGAACGAGCCTGTGTTTGAGTCTTAACGAGACCCGCTGATTCTCGTTCATGAACGAAATGAACGATCAGTCATCTCGTTCGTAAGTGAACGAAAGGACCCGCTGATTCTCGTTCGTGAACGAGCTGTTACTTCTCACTCGTAAACGAAATGAAAGATGAGGTCTCTTGTTCAACAAGTACAGAAACGGACACAATGTAAAGATCCTTACGAAAATAATATAATGCAAGCTGATGGTTAAATGTAACAAAAACAAATGAACATTGTCATTTTTATTGCATGGAAAATGTCAAGCCCTGTTTACTCAGTTATTGTACTGCAAGCACATGTGTTTTGGGTGCATTTTGTATCATTTATTGTTCTTTCAAATAAAAACGACTTCATTACGTTTAGTCTTCTCTAAAATCTGAAAAACAAAAAAGTATTGGTTAGCTCTCATTCGCGTCACGTCAGCAAATAGCATTCCAGTTCCGGCTGTGAAGGGACGTGTAATTGGTTAGATCTTCCACTGAACGAATACGCCCATACTGACCAAGTCGCTGTTGAGTCACTCTGAACGAGACCGTGAACGAAATGAACGAGACTGTACACTGTAGGTCGGTCATTTAGGATGTGAGTCTCGTTCAGCAATCAGCAGAAAGCGGATGCAAAGCGCAGTTACAGTAGGCTACTTTTGCACGCTTGTTTATTTAAAATACATAAACTTTACGTTTAACATAATCTCAGATTTATGAATGTGTAAATGACCAAACAATTAACTTTTAAATTATGCAGAAAAACCTTGTGCGTTGGTCATCTGAACCACTTATTTAAACTTATTTTATTTATTTAATGAGTAGATCAGAGACACACATTTTAATAAAGCCTGTAATCAGTTTATACGTCCATTAATACGTTCGTTGGTCACTGAACGAATCATTTTGGTGAACGAACTGAAAAAGAACGAATCACTCAAATGAATCATAATTCCCATCACTACTGCTCCCTATATTCCCTTATCGGAAGTCACGCGACAAGTTTTGAAGACGTTGTTTAGCCGAAATCGCAGGAGCCAACTCAATTAACTTCATGAAACGCTACAGAACTTTTGAAAAGACAAACGTATAAACAAACGTTGATAGACAGGCAGGCAACACGATCTACGTAACAGTTAAATTTAATAATAGACCATATATGTGCACTGATATGTAACAGAATAATGAATGTGTTTCTCATATGTTAATAGACACTCGAAAATCATGGATTTTCATTAATGAGATTGTGCGGGCGTTTGGATCGAGATCGCGATATTTCAACGGTTAACCGTGCGGCTCTAAATCATAACCTGTTGTCATACTCTAATTGATAATGCTTTGCTTTCTCTAGAATCGTTGAAATCTACAGTCGCAGACTTCAAGGTAAGTAACTTTTAATATGAATGAGTAGGGAACATACTTGAAATAAAGGTTGACAGATCCAGTTGCTAACATTATTACAATATACTGTATAATGTTTCATTTCAGTTCAAGAGCGCTTAACAAAGCAAATTGCAATGGCAATCTCTGAAGCTCTGCAGCCTGTAGGCGTGGCCGTTGTCATTGAGGCAGCGTAAGTAATATGCAATATTATACAGTTCAATATAACTTTAAAGCTGTATGCATTTCTGAATGAACTCTTGTTGTTGCAGTCACATGTGCATGGTCATGCGTGGAGTGCAGAAGATGAACAGCCGTACTGTGACCAGTGCCATGCTGGGCTTGTTCAGGGAGGACCCAAAGACTCGAGAGGAGTTCCTGGCCCTGACCAAAAGTGCATAGTAACCCTCACTTTGCTGCTCCGGCTCTATTAGTGTGTTTACAGGCAAATAGGTCGATGGTTGTTTTGAAAATCCTCCATGGTGCTAAGAGAATCTCACTGAGAGAGAACTGTAGATCTTTCCACCAACTGCTGTGACACGAGTGTGCAGCTGAAACTCAGGGCTCCTCACTATTTGCATATATTATGCCTAAAATCTAAATTGTGAATCTTAAAGGATCGGTGACACAGCACTTTTCTTTTGGAAAAACAGTCCCTGAAGTATTTGCACCTTCAGAACTTACCCCAGAAAGCCCATCAAATAGATAACTATTTTTAACATTTTGCTTTCAAGTATGTAACAGGTACTCTTATTATTTTGTTTTGTGTTTCTCTTTATTAGTTATAAGTTGTTTTAGCTTTTTAATATATTCAAACTAAGTTAATGTTTTGTCTCAAATAATCCTGTAACGTTTACAAAATTAACCAATTAATGTTTAAAATATAGAAAAATGTAAGATGTTACTAAATAATGGCAATGGTTATATTTAAGGGGTCAAATGTTGAATAATTTGTAGTTAAAAAGTCAAAATTAGACTAAGCCAATGACGAGATTACAATGGTGTTTGCATCATTTGTATGTATATTGTGACTTTTTACGTTATACAATATTGGATTGTGTAAAAATAATCTCATTGTGAACATCAAATACATTAAAGTGCCATTATAAAAATTTTCCTGCTTTCTCACATTAAAGACAGAAATCTGAAAAATGTTGTTTTTATGTTGTTTTTATTTTGCGAGAATTAAATATTTACAGACATAAAAACTGTCCCTGACATTTTTAATAGAGAGGAAGGGAATAATGTACAGTGTCTAGATATTGCTATATATGGCAATTAATTAGACATAGGCCTACTGTAAAAGCATTCACAAGAATCTACAGATACTATCATACAATCAGGGGGTTCAGGGACATCTAAAACAGGAATGGGACTATATAATTTCACAACGCCATTTTAAAGGAAACAGCAAAATAGATATTTGTTTGCAACAGTGTTGATGAAGAACAACCAGTTGAGTGTTGGACAGGCTTATATTGATGTAAAAAAAATTCAAATTGCCATGAAGTAAACTGCGAACATGATTGGTTAATCTGAATTTCCAAAGCACAGTCAGGATGTTTTGTAATATTAAGAACTGATGAATGATCTTCCTTAAGAAAATAATAATGAATCATTGCAAATGAATGAGAATAACCAACAGGTTATCCAGCAAATTTAACTTCGAAGGCATCTACTTTGTTCAAACAGTTCCAGCCAATATATTGCTCTAAAGTTATAACGTGAGAGAGGACAAAAGTTATATATAGTTATAAACCAGTGCATCCCATTTGCCACAAAACACTACTACAAATTGCTGAACTTTTTAGTGATCTTAAATTATCATATTCAACACACAGTGGAGGACCGTATTAAAAACAAACACAATCATCCACAAACACCCCTCTCTCAACGAAATCCTGTATACCCCAGAAACCAAAATGAATCAAACTGAGGTCTGTTTGTAGTTCTTGGTGTCAATAACCTTTTTTCCACACATGGCACAAATTCCTGCAAAAAGAGAAACAGAGAAGGAGGAGATCACATACATGTAATATGTAAACAATCAAATCAACAACTGATTAGGCTCATTTAAAGACTGTCTATCTCACCTTTTTTGTAGGCACATCCCTGGCAGTAGTGTGAACCAGACTGATGGACAGATCTTTTGCATATTCTGCAGATGGCAAATCCAGTCTTGCCATAAGGATCAAACCTATTCAAAATGATCCGAAATATTTCAATACAAGTTCAAATGACACACCAAGAAACAAAGCAAGACTACAACGTTAAAGTAAAATTCACCAAAAGCAACACACCTGGCCTTTTTTGATGTTAACATTTTATTTTCATTGAGTTTTCGACCCCCACTTTCTGTAATTAAACATGTTAGTATTCATAAATGTATCCAAAATGATCAAATACACATTCAGGTACTACTTCAAATATTTTACAATTAAAATTATATCAGTTTAAATGTACCTGTTGTGTTTCTAGCACCATCTTTCCAGGTATCAGGAGTGATGACCCGCCCCAGTTTCTTCTCGCCTGTGGGACACATCAAAACATGCGTAATTCACAAATATGCAATATGCTGCATTCCTTTTGTGTCATACGCGATTTCTAAATCTTGATGATACTATACGCAGCATATGTTTATAATCGCTAATGTAATGTAAAACACGAAAGTCTACAGGAATGTTTACAACATGTTGTTTTACTGTTTCTTGCTAACGAGCAAATCATGATCTAAACCCAATAGACTTCATACAAATGACAAAATTACTTTCGCATACTCGAGTAAAACAAACAATAGCCTTATTTACAACAGATTCACAATATAACTACTTACATTTTTCACAAACCATTTTAAAACGTCTCGTAAAATTGCGACTAACAATTTCAGTCCTCCTCTGTGTGTTAAAAATGAATCTTGAAACGTTAGCGTCCTTTTCGTGGTGACGGGAATTGTCAAAATAAAAGCCGGGATAAACGTCCCTCAATGTAGCCATGTAAAGCTATAGGCAATGAAATATACAGCTAATATCATTCTGAAAACAGTGAAATTATTATTAATAATAATAATATTAATTACATTCTGAAAAATAATGGAGGTGTACAGATTAGTCAATGCTATCAGTTTTCATATAGCATATGTGATAGGTTTTTGGTTTCTGATGGGATTTTGTCTTCAACAAGACAATGCTTGGGAAATACCAATTTAGCTTTTTTAGCAACTTTTATTTTGCTTAAGCGGTATGCAGTTATTGCCGACTTCATTAACCGGAAGAACACGGCAGTCATCATGTTTAGTAAATAAAGTGTTCGACTTCCATTGTTTACTGTTATTTATAGTCTTAACATGTCAAAGAACGGTTACAGTTTGTGTCTTTGAAGGTTTGTGCCATTTTCATTGAGCGCTGGTAAAACTGGCGACCCAGCAAGTTAAGAAGGTCATTTATCGGTGGATATTGACTTTAACAACCACGGGCACCGGCACCATTGGTCAGTCTTTACATCAGAGTAAGTTAAATAAGGAACTCTTTATAACGATTCATGGTTGTCATGGTTTTTTTTTGTCTTATTTGAATGAATTGATTTTTATTGAACGAACCCATGCCATTAAATGCAGATTTTCTGACCATTCGAATGTATAACGAAACTATATCTTATATTTTATATAGTCAAAGTCTAAGCAAGTTAATTTACACTGATTTTGTAATCATTGTTTAAGTCGTCCACTTACTGCATTACTCTCAATATTTTTGACAGGTACACCATTAAACCTTCATCATGTGGGATGTTGAGATCAGGGGCATGGCATCAGCTCATGCCATTATTGCCTCCTCCATATTTCTGGCAACTGTAATACCTGCTGTGTTTTTGGAGAACTTCTCTGTTTATGGCACCCACATGGTTTGGCTGTACTCTGTGGCTGGATCTGTAGCTGTGGTCAACATTGCAGTGTTTCGGCTTTTAGGCATAATCCCACCAACAAAGAAGAACACATTGAGCTTCAAGGTACACTAGAACACGTTTCAACACTGAAATACTTTGGGAAATGTTACTTAGTTTTACTTATGTGATGCTTTCTTTTGTTATTTGTTTCACAGATCAATCGATTATTCAGATCCTGTCTGTACTTTCTCCTGTCGTGTCTTTTTTATCATACTGTGGTAGTACTGTACGGTGCACCTCTGCTTGAGTAAGTATTGTGTGCAACATGTGTCTGTTTAGTTCATCAAAAGCACATATGTAAGGTTTATGTTATGTTGCAGGTCTGCCCTGGAGACTTTTTCACTGGCTGTGCTGCTGTCCACATTCACCACACTGAGATGTCTGTGTATACTGGGTCCTAATATACAGGCGTGGATCCGGGTGTTTAGCAGAGATGGGTGGGTACAGTCATACTTCACTAACAACCACCTGTAATATTTCTTGTTTCATTTACAATATGGAAGTGAAACTGTCATAGTCAGCAATGTCTGTTTTCCACTAGATGGAGACGTTGGTCAACCTGAGAAATGAGTGCAACAGTGCACATGCTGTTTCATAGTGATTATTATAATGCACTGTTTAAAAATGACACTAAATCACACAAAGACATTTTGAAATCCACATTGCTGTGCTAGAATTAATGCTCTTAGACAAAGTCCCCCCCATGGGTTGGGCATGAGCTGCTCTGATCCTTTCACATTTTCTAATTGTACTGAGTACTGTGAATTAATAAAATCAGTAAAGCTTCTTTGCTTGTGTAGCCCATATTAAAGGCTAAGACTAACTCCATAGACCATAGGAATTATTTAGGATTGGTGTCCAAGAATGTGATTTGTGTTTATACAGCAGTGATATCTGATAAGCAATGTCTCTCTGAGGGATATACTCGGAATTAAGCATTTTAGCAGTTTTTTATGATTTGTCAGGGTTTAATAGTTAATCCATATTTGTTCATATAATCCTTCTGTATTTTGTCAATAGGAACATTGTTTATTAATATGTATTCTTTTTTTCAGCAAAGTGATGATTGATAAGGGTGTGATTTTTTTCAGGGCGTTGTCAGTGTGGGACACGTCTCTTCAGATTACAACTGGCTGTAGTTTGGTTGGGGCCTGGCTGGGAGCTTTCCCTATTCCCCTTGACTGGGACAGACCCTGGCAGGTTAGTGTTTTTTTTCTAAACATAAACCAAAATTTTACCTCTTTCCACTGTAATGAATACATCCTCACTGCTAGCATGTTGCAGTGGTAGCCTAGTTTCACCAATTCCATGAATTAAAGAAAGTGTTAAAGGACTTAAATTAAAGGGGTCATATGGCGCAAATACATTTTTACGTGTCTTTGGTGTGTTATAAGTTGCCTATGCATGTATTAGACACGTAAAATTGTAAAAATTAAAGTGTCGGAACAAAAGATGCATTCTATCTAAAAGCGAATGCTCAACCAGACCTGCCTGAAACGCCTCTTGTAACCACACCCCCACAAATCTACGTCAGTTTGTGGAATTATTTAACCAAGACCGCTCAACTGTATACTCAAGTAAGATGGGCATACCAAATAGGGTAAGAGGCGTTACATTTTTGTTGCACTCTTGCAGTATTCGACCAATCACTACGCACTGGTTAACTGGCCAATCATAGCACACCTCGCTTTTCAGAGCGATGAGCTTTGTAAAAAATCTGCACGTTTCAGAGTGGCGGGGCAAAGAGGAGACACAAACACGCACGGTATGTGGAAAATACAGCTTGTATACACATTGCATTACATCTAAAACAAACGATAATATTCGTTTTAGCCTTGTCATATGACCTCTTTAAACTGGGGTTCTCCTGTGGGTTTTTCAGGGTTGAGTTCCACCCGTGATGCCAATTCCATTTACCGTCTATCTTAATGAATTCTTTTCATTCACTGCTATAAACTGTCAAGTAAAGCAAAGCCCCCCATTTAACAGTATTGATTAATGAGAGGCTACGTTAATTATGCTTAAAAAACCATGTAGATTTGTGCAATTGCGGCAGAATTTCAGGAGTCCCTTGGTTTAAAGGTGATTTTCTTAAAGGGATCGTTCACCCAAAAATGTAAATTCTGTCATGAATTACTCACTCTCTAGTTGTTCCAAACCTGTATACATTTCTTTGTTTGGTTGAACACAGAGAAAGATATCTGGACTAATGCTTGTAAACAAACAGTTCCTTTGACCCCTTGACTACCATATTTTAGGAAAAATGCCCCAGAAGTGTTTGCTGTCATACATTTTTCAAAATACCTTTTTTTGTTCAACAGAACCAACAAAATTATAAAGAAATGTATCCTACTATGGTAGGCAATGGGGTCCAAGATTTGGAACAACTCGAAGTTGAGTAAATAATGACAGAATTGTTATTTTTGGGTGAACTATCCCTTTAAACAAAGATAGTATCCAGTAACAGATCTGTTCTAGACCTACATAATTGCATTATATTTGTAAAAACTTGTTTTTGGTGAATTCAGTTTTTGGTGAATTCATTTAATTTTTTCATTTGCCTATAGACTTGACATTTTCTCATTTTTATTATTCAGAAGGACCACTACCTTGCAGTTTACTTCCAATTAATTAATTAATCAATCATTAACTCAAAACAGAAATAATATGTGTAGTTAACGTCAAGAAAACATACAGTCGATAAAATCTGCCAGGCCAGCCAAAGACGGGTTTTGTTGGGAATGAATCTTCATGAAAAATTCACTGTTCTCAAAACATAGAAGGACGGCTCTGGTATTCAATTATTCATGTATTGTACAAAGGCATTGATCAGAGACCAGTGTTTGCCCTCGTTTTGCCCTTAAAATGTCACGCAGATGTCTCCCATGTGTGCATTTGACACGCTCTCTGCACACAGAAGTCTAGACGTGACCACAGATATGATGCTGACGCATTATGGCAGTGAGGAAGCTGGGCGGTTTGGCTGGTATAGAGTGAACACATGATAGGAGTATGAACTAATGAGAAACTGGGGCTGTTGAATCCAGATCCGTTCCTTTAGAGAGCAGTGTGACAAGCCACTGTAATAGACCCGTATCATTTTCAAAGTTATGAGATAATGGGGAAATCAATCTTACTGACAGCTTTGTAATTGTGAGCTTTTGTGTCAAGCCTTCGGTATTTTGCGACAAAGTATGATGGTAAGTATTTTATCTCAGCTTCTGTAACTATACATGAAGAGGGTGTATAGGGTTATCTGGCTTTCCGCACAAAAAAAGCATCTTTTAAAATGTTCATACTAGAAAGTCATAAGAAATAAGTCAAAAATGACAATGTTATAAAAACCTGTTTTATAGACCGTAAATATTGTGAGGCAAGTCATTAAATTTACATCATATTCACTCCACATAGGGCATCAAGTTTTTTTTTCTCTCACAACTCCATTGTGCCTTTAATTTTTAGTTTTGCATTCCATATTTACAGTTTGACTGCAACATAAATGATTTAGTTTTTTCACAATCTGCTGGAAGCTTTAAAGACCACTCCACAAGTTTGCATTGACTGCAAGAAATTAGGAAAAAGTCCAATAATGTTTGAAATCACTTGTTCATACAAAGCAAAAATTCAAAACGCAAAGCAGTCAGCACAGACCTGAGAGGCAAGGCCACAAATACATATAGTAACACTCATAAAACAAACTCTACTTTAAAAACAAGAAAGCAGTCTTGTATACAAAATTTGGTTGGTAAAACACCACAGTGATTTTGCAGTCAGTCAACTTGTGCTCCTGCAGGTTTAAATGGTTTTGATCTCTTTGTTTTGTGAATCCTCTCTCTAGGTTTGGCCTGTTTCCTGTACGCTTGGCGCAACTGCTGGATTTCTGACTGGCCTCCTCGTTGCACCTGTTTGGATCCACTGGCATCGCAAACTTCTCACTTACAAGCTTAAATAAGGAAAAGAAGCACATTCAAGTGTTAAGCCACTGGGAATTTAGAAATTAATTCAGGCTTGTTTTTGAAACATTTGTGTCCTCCCAGAAGCGTGAGCTCCAGATCCCAGAAATGACATTGCCACATTTACAACAATTAAAGTCTGTTTTTTGTAGAATAAAATATTTTGTCCCTTGTATGCTCCTCATGGCAGTATATTTACTTCATTGTTCTTCTTCTTTCATAAAATAAAGCGATTACCAACAGAAGAGTTTTGTAAAATGCAAATGTTTTGCAACTCAAATCGAGACACCGGGTTCCCTTTTTGAAGTTAAATAAAGTCCTACTTCTGTAAATGACACATGGGTTTGGTTGTGCTGTTGAGGCTGTCTGGGTTTCAACCCTCAAAGTGAACTTGTGCTCACAGAGCCAGACGTGGAAAGCAGATTGTTTTTAGTCTACTGTACATCTTTCATTTTCTATTCTCTGTGCTTGTCAATTCAATAATTTAGAATTTCCAACCATTTTCCTTGTAGGCCATCTCATTGTTTAGTGTTTGTGTCAATTGTCCTTGAAGAACATTTCTTTTTGAACAATGTTTTTCTCATTCCCCCAACTTGGACTATGAGCCTCAATTGTTAACACTATTTGTAGGTGATTGCATCCAGTCATATTGGTTGATCTCTGGTTGTCAGTTCATCGTGTCATCACCGTCAATTGTTGAGTTCTTGTTTATTGTCTTCCGAGCGGGTCTGTCAGTCCACCTCATGTGATCAGACAGCAGTTGATGCAGCGTGGGCCCAGTCTTCGCTTGAGTGCACCTTTCTTAGGGGCCAGTATGGCTATAATGGCCTCATCAAACACAGTTTTCAAGCCTTTCTGAGTCAGCGCCGAGCATTCGACATAACAGCAGGCACCAATCTGGAAAGCCATAGAAAGGGTCTAATGAGACATAATTTCTATCCAATATCACCTCATAAGCACCATGTCACATGTATGCATTCGCCAAGTGCTTTTATCCCAAGTGACTGCACTAAGACCATACATTTTGTCAGTTTGTGTGTCTCCTGAGAACCCCTTACATTCAGGATTTGAACATTTTGAACACTTGAAGGGCTTGGCATAGTCCAGGCGAATTGCGCTTTCGTTCTGCGTTTGGGGGTGAAACGATGCTCGAAAACGTTGAGAGACTGTATAGTGTTTTTGAACAATCCAACACCCCTTTGTTTCTGGAGGCGGGGTTTACATGACGTATGCAAATAAAATGACGTGTTGTTTCCCACAGACCAGGCGGCGCTACATAACACACCCACCTATTACGTAATGGCCATGGACCAATGGTGGCTCGAGGGTGTTTACCGGCCAACACGAACTTTCCCGGAGAGTTCTGTTTGGTTTGCTGCGGCGAACTAGTGAAACGAATTGACGTTTGGACCAGATTTTGTTCGAAATGAGGTCACAGACGGTCGTTTTTCGATTTTGAATGTAGTATGCCGAGCCCTTTACTCTGCAAAGTTTCATTGTTACATTCAGGATGAGGATGCTTTCCTTGTCCCTCACCTCCTTTGCTAGCTTTTGGCCTTGTTCTGTCACAATGGGCTTTTCCTTCACATCATTCAGCTTGGCAATAGTCTTGGGATCATCCCGTAGGTCAACCTATTGCCAAGAAATGAGACAAGACATAGTTAGGCCTAAAATGACATGGAAAGCCCAAAACTTTGATTCTGAGAGAAGCGGTTAAATTAATAGTTTACCAAAAATGAACAATTCCTGTCAAGTGAGTATGATGTGTGAATTATTCAGCTTCACCTTTTGTTTAGAATCAAGATTTGAGATGTTGGTAAATAATGACAGCATTTTTATCTTTACATTTGTTGAACTACTTAACTGCGCACATGTTAAGCTTAGTAAATGAGACTCCATATGATGAGGTTTGTTTTTAGAGCAGCAAGGAAATTCAATCCAAGACCAGATGGTTGCATACGTCTACAAACTCCCCTTTCACCTAAAAAGTTTCGCTACAGTTGCCTGGGAGGGTCTTGGTCTGCACTGTTTCCAATTAAAATTCTGTCTCATCTGACTTTCTGCCAGCTACCCCAGATGTATATAGAGGCCTTCTCTATACTTCTAGTAAAACATTGCTAAAACTACCACACAGACTTCACACCTTCAACTTAACATATGGGACACAAACATATTGCATGCATTTGTAAAAAATTAGCAACTTTAAATGGATATAAATATGACCTGTATCTCTAAAACACTCAAATCTAACAAAGATGAACTCACAGATGTACGGTTGAATCACACAGTATGTTGAGGTGAAAAAACAGAGAATTACCCATTCAAATATTAGGAAACCCATTCTAACTTGATGTGATTCATATGTTGGTAGTGATTCACTTTGGCAGTGGAGCTTTATAAACACAGAGGCAAGCGTTCTCATGCTTTCACAGTTCTGCATCACTCTCTCCGGCCCCCTCTGCTATCGATCACTCTGCATTTGTATTCACCTCACTCAGGGGTCTGATTAAGACCGGAACCGTAGACACAGCTATAAACATGGCCTGACAGGGCTGGAGTTGATTACAAATTCTAATTTTTAACACACAAACACACACACGCATGTATAGCACCTGCCAACCCACACCTGTGATTCACAAGGTATTTAAGGCTATTAATAAATGAACCATTAATAAAATACTGGAAACTGCTTCTAAAACAAGATGGCTGAACATTTAAAAAAATATTTATAATGCACGCATGTTTTACATGCACAAGGAATCCACATTCACCACAAATTCATGCTATAGCCAAAGGCAGCGAGACAATGTGGTACCTTTTAAAACGCTAACTTCATGTTCCACAGTATTACTTTCCATTTAAAAAACTAGTACATAATGTGCAATGCATTATGCATATGCTGTTAAGTGTGGCAAGTGTGCATACCTGAGTGCCAATGAGCAGGTAAGGGACATTGGGTGCATACTCCTGAAGTTCAGGGACCCATTCCTCTCTTACATTCTGGAAGCTGGCCGGATTCACCACCGAGAAGCAAATGAGGAAGACATCCGTCATGGGGTAGGACAGGGGTCGTAGGCGATCATAGTCCTCCTATCAGAACACAGGACTTTGGGTAAAAACAAGTATGCAATGTCTTATTCAGGCATGTATTTTAATATTGTATTAGTAGAAACATTAAAATGTCTGACAGTAAAACACAGAGGACCCATATAGATTTAATCCTGTCACATCTTTAACAGTATATATTTGGAACATAAAGTGTCAATCCTCCCCTACAAATCTTAATTTAACAGGGTGCTTCTCACAAAATCTTGTTTTCAAGATGTCAAACATGATTTTCTTAAAAACAATCACATCAACACATTTCTTTTTACTTCATTAAAAACAATGTTTAAAAACATGTTTAAACTTTGACATTTTTTCCAAAAAAAGCCTTAAAAATTCTTATTACTGTAACCACTTAAAACTGTCAATCCCATTGCATGTTTTTCTAAAAACCTAAGCAAGTTTTTATTAATCAGTTATCAAGTATATTTTTTTATGCGGAAAACTATCTTTATCGGGAATGAGAATGAAGTTACTGGCAGATGAGTTTCTTTACATAAAATCAAACTCGGTGTAAATAACTTTTGTGTGTTTAGACACTTGACAGTCTTTTAAAAATGTTACGGAAGATGAGAACATCAGTCATGGACACTTCTTTTTTCCACTTTTCTTCATTTTTATTTTACATAAATATTCTATAAATGTTTTTTTTCTTCTTTTTTTGTCATTTGAGAACATCTAGTAGAGCATCCAATATTTTTTTCAGAATATTTTAAATGACAACATATAGTGCACTCAGATAAATCTGGACGCGTCACGGCTTACAAGCATAAATAATGAATTCCGATGTTAAAATTATGCTTTGTGCAAGGTAGAGAACACTATGTTTATTATGATCATTTTTTTGTGTCACCCAATTATATGTTTTATGATTAAAATCTTGACCCAACAACATCTGCCACTGTATTGAATCACCGGCCACAAATGTTCTGCAATAAAGCATTATCAGCCATCGCTCAGTCAGAAACCAGAAACTACACCGGCCTGAATGACAAAGCACAGATTAATATGATTTAGACGACCCAAAAATCCATATTTCATTCACAAGTGTTTTCCTATTTGCCCTCAAACATCTCGGAGGCAGCAACAGAAACCAGAGACCCTATACCAGATAAACCTGGATTTACAGGGGACATGTGCCTGATATTTTTGGGAGCTTGTTTATTTCACCGTGTGTATTTGTGTGTCTCCATGGCCTTTGTGTGTGTGTGTGTCCGGTTGGACACTGTGAACTGCATCCAGTAAACACACAGAAAAGCAAAGCAGATGCACCTGCTCATATATCAACGGGTGTGACCCAAAACAGATTGAAAAGTGATATATAATCTGTCTGTTTTAACTTGAAACTGTCAAAGCTCCAAGGCCCAATGTGCTGTTCTCTGGTAGAAATATGAACCTACGATAGTCTCAAGAATTACAGCCGTAGTTTTAAAGCACCCCAGAATAGAGAGTACACCACATCCTTTGCGTTTTCCTGTAGGGAGACAGTCAGCCTCCTGTTGTAACCCAAACCTGACAAAAAGTTGAGCAGGAGCATCGGCGGGACATTTGTGCAAGTGTATGTTTGTCCCCGAGGGCCACTTATGATATAAATACACCCTCCACAACCCATCCTCTGCCCGGTTGAAGCATTCTACAGGGGGTGAGGTGGGAGGGGGTATTATTTACAGCTGGCGAAAAACTGAACATAGAATAAGGCAACACATCACCCACTTCTCTTTTGTAACTTATGCTTCAGTCCAGAGAACACACGTTTGCATATTTATTTCACATTAGGGAGTAAATGAAATTGCAATGATACTAACTTACAATAACTAAAAAGGGTAGGTTTGCAAAAAAATATTGCAACATTTACTCGCCCTCATGTTATTCCAAACCTGTATGACTTTCTTCCAAACACAAAAAAGATATTTTGAGAAATGTCTCAGTGGTTTTGTGTCCATACAATGCATGTCAATGGGGTCTAATGCTATTTAGTTACCAACATTCCTAAAAAAGTTGTCTTTTGTGTTCCAAATAGGAAAGTCATACAGGTTTGGAATGACATAAGGGGGAGGAAATGACGGAATTTTCATTTTTGTGCAAACTGTCCTTTAAGTGGTATTAGCAACACTGTACATTTAAAGGGACAGTTCACCCAAAAAATGAAAATTATGTCATCATTTATTCAGCCTCAAGTTGTTTCAAAGCTGTATAAATGTCTTTGTTTCGCTGAACACGAAACAAGATATTTAGAAGAATGCATGTAACCGAACAGTTCTGGAGGCACAACTGACTTTCATAGGAAACAAAACTACTATGGTATTCAATGGTGCCCAAGAACGGTTTGGTCTCCTACATTATTCTAAATATCTTCTTTTGTGTTGAAGAGAACAATAAAATGTATACAGGTTTGAAACAACTTGAAGCTGAGTAAATGGTGACAGAACATTAAAGGGATACTTCACCCAAAAATGAAATTTCTGTCATTTACTCAACCTCCAGTTGTTCCAAACCTGTATACATTTCTTTGTTCTGCTGAACACAAAGAAAGATATTTGGAAGAATGTCAGTAACCAAACAGATCTGATCCCCCATTTACTGCCATAGTAGGGAAAATAAATACTATGGGAGTCAATGGGGGATGAGATCTGTTTGGTTTCTGACATTCTACCAAATATATTTCTTTGTGTTTAGCAGAACAAAGAAATGTATATAGGTTTGGAACAATTTTTGGGTGAACCGTCCCTTTAAATGCTGTTGTTCATTACTAGTTTGACCATTTTACTGTTTATCCTATGAATTTATCTGTTCATTTATTTTTCAATTTATACATTTTCCCAAAATGATATTTGAAGTTGCTTATTTAACAAAGATTCTCCCACATGAATATATCTTAAGATATACTTAATATATTTATCATAGTTCATTGTTACTCGTTGTTAATCAACCCTTTCATAAAAAGGTTCAAATACATTTCGCTTGTGGATAAATATGAAAACAAGTTGATTAAAAACGTTATTATATTAATGCCTGTTCCCTCGGAAAAGACTGTGACGGCTTATCACGACCCAGAGCTTGTTAACAATGAAATATGTGACATTTCTGTGGAAAGCGTGTGTGCGTGAGGTCTGCTCCGTGGAGCACTGAGGGAAATGGGTTGGAAAAAAGCAGTCTAATGCAGGGAACCTGGAAACACCCTTCACAGCTGCCTGCTGGAATCATTACCATAAAGCTCACCCTCCAGCTGATACCACCAACATCAGCCCTCACACAACACACGCATAGGCTCTGAATAGATGCATTTCTCCTGGAGTATGAAGACTGTGACAATACAGTCAATTGTATACGGTCTCTCTCCACACATGGTACTGTGCAATCTGACTCCTGATTCTTCTCTCTCTCTTTTACAAAAGAAAATGTCTGAGAGTGGGACTGCCATGTGTTATCTGTACACAGACTCCTTCAAATAATTGTTCTTCCGACCTATTGCATGTTTAAAATGCATTTGTGTTTAAGCTGTGGCATACAGGTACTAGGAAGATGAGAGTTCGATCCCTGTCACACCAATCAAGCATTTCTTGTTTTTCTCTGTATGGTTCTCTAGGCCAGTGGTTCACAATCCTGGAACATCAATTATTTTTATTTTACAATTCTAGATTTCATAAAATGCCACAAAATCTTTGGCACCCCTGGATCCGTCTTGGGGTCCCCCAGGGGGCCACGGCCCCCAGTTTGAGAACCACTGCTCTAGGCTAGATAAAAAAATATGTGTTTAAATTCAATCCTTTTGTGCACATCCTATTTATTATTAAATTGTAGTGTTTTACATAAACATTACATCAGCCATCGGCTACACGGCTGCTTAGACATTGACGATCACTAATGTTGTATATGTTATTCTAGCATCAAGTTGACAGTTGGGCTGCTAATACACCACAATTTCCAATATTGGATTAAAGCATATACAGTATATACAAATAATCTATCCATTTATCTACACCCACACACATCTGCAAATGCCAATCTTGGCCCCTCTTTCGTTCCTCACCTTACAGATAAGATTCTAATCTGCCTAATCTAATTCTAATACTCCTTTAAGATTCCCACAATGAGAGAGAGAGAGAGAGAGAGAGAGAGAGAGAGAGAGTTTTTACACAGCTCTTCCCATAAAACATTTATCTCCCGAGTCTCTCTGATCTCCCTTTTACTGCATTTATTCATGTCTACTCCTAATTCCATCACATTTAAACTCTTCGACTATGACAATACATTTCTGTCAATTCTCAGAATATTGAAGTGTGTGTTATGTTTATCTATGTACTTCTGTGGATTTGCTGTGGTGAAATAAGTGGGTCACTCTGCAGTTGATACTCGTTTTGCTGTTAGCACCTCATTCCTTACATAACTGAGCAAGAATATGCTAAAAGTACCCACAAGCTCCACTTATACAAGTTAGAGAGGAATATAATGTATGAAATGTAATGTAATGTAAGAACTGAGGATTTTCTATGGATGTTTTAACATTCGGGATGGGATGCAGGGAGGGAGGAATTGAGGAGGGGTGGGAGATAAAGAGAGGGAAGGGGAAACATTCCTGTGCCGTTCTCCAAGGATTATAATTCATGGCTGTGTTTACTCAAACGATGCAGATTAACTGAAGCTTGCTTTGCGCTATAGCGAGTAAACACGCAAGCAGGTAGATCACTCAGCCCAGATAAACCTCACTCATGTCTGTTCCCTCTACTCTTCCTCCGGAGGTTGAGTCAGATTCTGCACAGATGCTCCCATACTCCTTTTTAACCACCAATTAAAACAAACCACCTGATAAGTGACATGTGTTTACATGTGGTCCAACATATGTTTACATGTGGTCCAAAACACGGCAGTGCCTCTCTTGGTGTTGCTCCAAATTCAAGGCTCTGGTGCTGGTGTACCCAACATCCTCTGGAAAATCACACTAGTTCAGCACACTTCTACAGGTTTAGGTTTTTTTAATGCTCTTTTGTACTCTGAAAATGTTATATTTTGACATTCTGACATTTTTGATAGACTGCTTTTGTTTTTTTGTAGTGCTGGGCAGCGATTAGAATTTTTAATCGCATGACTTTTCTGTGATTAATCGCGATTAATCGCATTTTTAAGCGTAAAATTCAATAATGAATTTACAATTAGTGTATTGTGCACTTTTCATTTAAAAGTACTGCTATACGAACAAAAGTGCAATAAGATTTGGTTTGCAAACACTTCAAACAAATACTGTGCTTTTTTACAACAGTATTTCCTTTACATACTTTACACGGTTGGAGATACTGAAATAAAATGTTTTGGCGACGTAATTATGATTATTGTATCATTTTAATCCAATTGAAAACCATTAAATGGTCACATGTAATTTTAAATTAGGCTTACATTTATTGATTTAACAAATATAACATTTTTGACTTTACTAATCTTTTTATTTTCCTAATTTAGTGGAAATATGTTGTTGTGCTGGGGAAAGAAAATGGGATGGGGTGTGAGGGTGTCCATGAAGATGGTGTGAGATATGATGGGGTCCAGTACTCAAAAAAGGTTGAGAACCACTGTTATAGGCCAACCCCAAATGCTCTCATTGGACACGTGGTGACGCCATAACCCAGCCAGTACTGATAAACAACCCACCTCTTATGTGACCCATGGTTTGTCTGTACGTTTCAGAGCCAGTGAGCAACGGACTTAAAATAAAATAATACTTAAAAAACGGTGTTAATGCACGATAAAATAATTGTCACCGTTAATTAATTAACTTTCCCACCCCTAGTTTTTTTATTTGCATCGTTTTGAATTTATTTGCTAAATTATTGATCATAAACACGACTGCTAATATACTTAAATTTACATACTGAAGTATCCCCAGTGGCCTGAGATTGGTGCACTGTGTATGCCCCGCCCCAACTTACAGTATAAAACATACAGTAGTGGTAAAATGGAAGTCAGGAGGGGCATATTTGTAGAATATTTCACTTTAATGCCCCTGCAAGTACAATGTATATGGTGCAAAATGGACAACTGGACACTTTAAATGTATTAATTGGACAAAATTATTTGGCAAAAAAGGCAAACTACAACATTTAATTTTAATATAGAAAAAACTGCACAGAAAACAAAAAGCTCACTGAGAATAAAGCATAAACTGACCGCAATTTGATCTGTCATTAGCATTTGGTCCTCTCTTGTGGCAACATTGTATCATTCTCCTGGACAATGTCTTTATAAACTGTGCACATGTGCATGTGTGTAATTTTTTTAAGACTTAAAATTTTCTTAAAGTTGAGCTTCAGTTCATACTCCAAACACACTAATGCAACACACAAGACATTTTTAATGCATTGTTAATCAAACAGAGCGGAAATGTCAATTGTCCAAAGTTGGACATCACTGTTGGCCACTACTATACATGCATGTTAGTGTATGCAGGGGTTCAAACTCAACATTCTTCTTTCAAGCCAGAAATAGAAATTCCTCCAGGGAAGAATTCAAAGCTGTTTTGAATAAAAGAAACAAAAGATCTGAGAGCTTTTAAAATATTCATCTTATGATTCCACCATGACCAAATCCCTTCTGGTTATTTGGTTTGTCATGAGGTAGCTTCAAGCCCATGGCAACAGAAAAATGTCTTACAGGGAGGGGGTGGGAGTCTCCTGGATTTAAAGAGAAAACCAAATTACAGCTGTTGTTCACATCTGGGGCCCTAGTTCCCTATTTGAAGCTGTAAGAGGAGCATGTCAGCTCAATGCACACTTAAACCATCACATCTGTGGAAGCAGGTGAAAGGTTAGGATTAGATGGTAGAGATGTAGCTGGGAGACAGATGCCAACATCTGAAAACTGCCCTCTTTCTCTGTGACACTGCCTCTCTCTGACACTAGCCAGCTTCCTTTCTGACTGCTGGGGATATTAGCGTATCACGACCAATCAGACAGAGAGCCTGTGATGTCATTCAACTGACATGCATCTGCTTATGAGCCAAGCGACGCTCTTTCACTTGGCAAGCACAGACTATGCACAGAAACGATGTTTAACAGGCTAAAATAAACTGTACATCTGCTTTATCTTCCAATATTGATATCAATAGTGCATTACATGAAGCGCCACAGACAACTTTATAGGTCTTTAAAACAAACTTTTTTTTAAAGGGGTCATATGACAGGGCTAAAACTAATATTATCGTTTGTTTTTGATGTAATGCTATGTGTATACACGATTTAAGGTTCAAAACGCTGTATTTTCCACATACCGTGCATGTTTGTATCTGCTCTTTGCCCCGCCTCTCTGAAACGTGCTGATTTTTTACAAAGCTCATCGCTCTGAAAAGCGAGGTGTGCTATGATTGGCCAGTTAACCAGTGCGTAGTGATTGGTCGAATACTGCAAGCGTTTCATGGAAATGTAAGGCCTCTTACCATATTCGGAACATCATGTTCCCATGCAATTGTACTGACAGGTGATAAAATGTCATCGGTACTTCCTTATATCAATTCGAGCCTGAATCTGATACGGAAAATGAAGATGATCAAGCAGATACATCAACTTTGCCAGCGCAACTTGAGCAGGATGTAAAGGATTGGTAAGGTTTTATTAAAAAAATATGATGTTAAATAGTTAAAAACTATAGCTAACTGTTTTACCTTTTATATACAGTACGACGTTATAAAGACTATAAACAAACACTCATATACATCATACAGAGTTTGTGTGAGATAGAAACAAGCTCGCATTACAGCAGGGAATGGTATAAATAACGTGAGCGCTTTGGACCTTCTTGATCAACCAGTGTTACGCCACGTCTCGTCGCGACTCAACAAAGACAATAAACCCCAAATAAATACTAAATATAAAAAGACATTATAAACACGACATTTTGTTGCCTTTAGTGGGAACATTATTACTGATTATTAGGACTTATGTTGTCTTTTTTCACGTTGCGCGCGTGTCTGCATTTGCAGATCACAAACACACGACAAACTCAACTCGCGTTAGTCCGTAACAAAGTCTTTTACAATAAAAATATACTTACAGGTTGCGAATCTGAAGCGCCTGAAGTTTTGAAGTTTTAATGGTTGGAATGGCCCCACTTTTTAACCAAAGCTTTCGTGCACTGCCGGCCTTGATCTCTCCCAGGTTCGTATAGCAGTCTTCGGTGAAATGCGCTGCACAAACTTGAACATTCGGATTGTACTTTTCTGGAACAGTGTTGTAAATAAAATGTAACCATTCGTTTTTAGTTGTCTCATCTTTTGGCATGGCAAACAAAGAGTCTTTCTTTTCGCAACGAAACACACAGCGTCTCCGCGACATGGCTGCGGCGGTGACGATACAATGAGATTTACAAGTACGCCCACCTCACTTGCGTTTAGATTTGTCAAAAATAAGTCAAATCATGTTACGAAGTGACGTACATTCGTCGGGGTGTGGTTACATGAGGCGTTTCAGGCAGGTCTGGGTTCGCATTTGCTTTTAGATAGAATGCATCTTTTGTTCCGACACTTTAATTTTAGCATTTTACGTGTCTAATACATGCATGGGCAACTTATAACACACCAAAGACACAGAAAAACAAGTATTTCCGCCATATGACCCCTTTAAAGAGATTTGAAATCAGTTGGCTATGGAGAAGACACTCATTAAACAACGTGTCGTAGATTTTGCTCATATTAAACTATGTAAAAGCTCCCATCCAGACGTCGTCTCTTTCAGGGAAGACCTTGCATTTTCCAACATGACAATGCCAGACCACATACTGCATCAATTACAACATCATGGCTGCGTAGAAGAAGGATCCGGGTACTGAAATGGCCAGCCTGCAGTCCAGATCTTTCACCCATAGAAAACATTTGGCGCATCATAAAGAGGAAGATGCGACAAAGAAGACCTAAGACAGTCGAGCAACTAGAAGCCTGTATTAGACAAGAAGAATGGGACAACATTCCTATTCCTAAACTTGAGCAACTTGTCTCCTCAGTCCCCAGACGTTTGCAGACTGTTATAAAAAGAAGAGGGGATGCCACACAGTGGTAAACATGGCCTTGTCCCAACTTTTTTGAGATGTGTTGATGCCATGAAATTTAAAATCAACTTATTTTTCCCTTAAAATGATTCATTCTCTCAGTTTAAACATTTGATATGTCATCTATGTTGTATTCTGAATAAAATATTGAAATTTGAAACTTCCACATCATTGCATTCTGTTTTTATTCACAATTTGTACAGTGTCCCAACTTTTTTGGAATCGGGTTTGTAAAAAACACCCAGTGAAAATATAACATTAATATTAAAATATAAATTATTTTAGTGGTCTGTTTTTTTGTGATTGACCGTGTACCTTCAAATAAACCATATATCAATTATTCCTTAAAAAAGTTGTTTAAAATAAAAACTTTTATTATTAAAAACATGATGTGAGCTTAAAGGGAACAGGGGTGTGCTTAAAGGGTACATAAATAAAAAGCACAGCCAGACTTTTAGTGTTTAATGATGTTTATTTTAATTCAAATGCTTTCGTCATTTAAAATAAAGTTACATTTTATTGTATGAGAGATTAATATTTTATTTGAACAGAACTTTTTGCACTAAAATCAAAATCCTGTGCACTAAAAATGTCTCAATGTAGATTTTGGTGAGGTTAATAGCTACGTTTACTCTACTTTTATTATTTGAGTTGCCCATAAAGTGCCTTTGTGTCAGAGGGTTCAGTGAGCTGGTAAGTGCAATGCAATGTGGATGAGATGACTGTTAAAGGTAAACCAGTAAAGCTTTGTTAAACTCCCTCTGGGGTGGCTGCATGCCGCATATTCTTTAAAGCCAAATGCAATCTGCTTATATCTGTTTTGCATTATATTTATTTATTTATCAAATGCTTTTATCCAGCTTACAGATGTAGAAAACATAAGGGATTCATCCCAATGAGACAATAACATTAGAAATGCTGAAACAAAAAAATCCTGAACAGGGAGTAGCTGGGTGAAAAATAGTTAAATAAAAAACTGCATCAGAGACTTTTAATGTAACTGTTAACTTTTCTAGTTTATGTGTGTACTGTAAAATATTATTTTCAGAGCATGTATAAAAAGAATCCATGATCATTACAAAAGACAAACACATCTGTATAACATCAGCTCTTAATTTTACCCAAGCTTTCCTTCCCGTTCCTGGGCTAAATGAACCCTCTTGATCAACTGATCAGTTGTGGTTTCTGTATGATCCTAACTGATGCCAGGTGTGGAGAAAGTGTGCATATGGGGAGGGTTTTCTATGTTTGAACTTCTTGGAAACTTAAACCCCACCACTCGGCCCTTCACAACACTTCTACACATCTGGCCCATCACTTGCATTCCCCTTTTTTTATTTATTTTTAAACGGGGGAAATTTTTAGATGGTCCCCAACGGAAAAAGCAGCTGTGTAAGATGCAATACTTCATTATGGTCAAGGACTGTATGCATCAAATTGGATGCGTTTGATTTGACAATAGTTTGGGTGCATTTATGTGCTAAAAAACTTTAACCTGCTTCACGGTCAAAATCATCATGCAAATGTACAAATGCATGTCTTTTCCTACTATGGTAGTCAATGGTGGCCAAGAACTGTTTGGTTACAAGCATTCTTCCAAATATCTTTCTCTGTCTTCTTCAGAACAAATATATTTATGAAGATTTGGAACAACTTGAAGGTGAGCAAATGATAATAGAATTTTCATTATTGGGTGAACTGTTCCTTTAATAAATACTCATGTAACGTGTAAGTGTATTTCAGAGGTTTTGCCTTTGGGTCAAGCATTTTATTTATGAACGGCAGCAACTCGAGAAACTTGGTTAATACAAAATAAAATGAGCAGTAAATATGTGATACTGTTTTTGCGTTTTCAGCTTCACATGTTTATATCTGTGCCCTGAGAGACTTCAGTGTGGAGGTACCTGTTGAGTTTGGCAGGGACTGGGCGACTCTATTCACGCATAAACGCAGATGTAAGGTAACGAAATACGTCAACGGAAAACATCTCAAAAAAAGTCCACTCATGGCTAATAAAAAGACCCAGGTCAGAAAGACAAAATGGCTTCACCCTACCTGACCCGCAGTGTCATACAGCCCCAGCAGGTATTGTTTCCCCCCAACCGTCACACTCACTGAAAACAAAACAGCAAACTATTATTTCATGTAACGTATTTTGGATTCAAATTATTATATTATCACACGCATTTGCAATGCTTTTATTTACAATGGTAATAACTGTGCGGAAAAAGGGATGCTACACCAGTTGCGTCTTCAACCCACAGGTGGTTTCGATCATAGAAACACAATGAAAGTCACTCCATAACCACTCTTTAAATATCACCGACTGAACTTAAAATACATTTTCGTATCAACACGTTGGAATTTGTATTAACGCCAATAACGTCGCAGTATTATGCGGATGGATTTACCTGCATAATGATCAAACACGGTAGGCACATATTCCTCTGGAAAGGCGTCGTTGGCATAGCTCATCAACAGACAAGTTTTTCCAACGGCGCCGTCGCCGACGACCACGCATTTCAACATGATGCTGCCGGTACCGTTTGCCATGCCCATAAAACACATGAATTCATCATCATCATCATCATCATCATCAGCTACCCTGCTTTATTACTGATAAGGCGTCATCACCACCAGCAGCAGCGCCTAGCTCGGTCTGAAACGCGTAAAGAGCTGAAATGCCATTTCCTCCACCCCGCTTCCCAAATTTGGCATGACTGAGGTTTTTCAATACTGGCACACTCCGGGCGCGTGGCGCTACCACGCGATTAACTTCGCGTTGTCAAGACATCCAGATGAAAGCGACATATCCCCTATGCCGAGGCGCGTGCACAACACTGTGCGACCCCTCTGCTGTCCCACTTTCCCTACTTTCCAACCCTGGTATCACCTCCTATATGACTCTATAGCCCAACACGGATTGACTTGCGACATAGGCGGGGTAACAACTCTGGATCAAGGGACCAAGTATAAAGCTTACTGTCGTTTCGTGTCATTATCAAGTCAGGCTTTAAGCTGTACGTCTTTTCTGTGAATTTGAGAGGACAGTTAGTTTAAATTAGATTTAGATCAGAGAAAGAACGCGTAAAAGAAATCGCCAATAAAAGAGGTATAATTGCCTGGTTGTTCTAGTGACATCACAGGTGGTTTGCTGCATTATGTTTCTAACCATTAAATTATTACAAATTGTTTTTACTATGTAACTTGTTGTGCTTGTTAGTTATATTATGTAGCAGGTGATCTTTCTATTAATGTTTGTTGTGTTACAAGGAGTCGTCTATTTGACATTACGTTTTACGTTTTTGCACTTTCTAGAGGATCCCTAACACCCGATCGCAGTCCAATCAGCTGGAAGCGGGCAGGCTGGTCAAGGATGCGCTGCTGTATCACTTTTGACAGCTACTGCAGGAGTCATGTGACCAAACAATTACCTCATACCTTGTGAGCGTGTGTGTCTGTGTGCGTGTATTTGTGTGGGCGCGCACGTGTGCGCGCACCCATATAACGGTGTGATGCAGGCGCACCCATTCGGTTTGACATCACTGTGTCTGGGCAGAAGATCTTCTTAGAACAACTGCAATAGCTACTTGGTATTCATACATCTGGAAGTATAATGGCGAAAAACGTATCAAATATTTATTTTTGCCTTTTAGAACGTGTTACTGGGTTACTGTGTGACATTTTACTTTACTAATATAAAAGGTTTGGTATATTTTAATATTTCCTATAAATGACTGCACATGCACAAAGCAGCAATTACTGTGACTCTTCTTGTGGGGTTACAGAATAACTACCACTGTGGATTTTAATAAATGTTGCTACACTCTGTTGCTAGTGCCATGTCATAAATGTCACGTAAATCAGATTTAAACTGTGAAATAAGGCTATGCTATTAATAGCTTGTTTGGGATATCCCAAAAACAAGAAGCTGTGTGACAAATATGGAGTGTTGAAATAAGAATAGTTATAATAAAATAATAATGTGCAGATAAAATAATCTGCTTCTTAAATTCATGCGCATTGTTGCTTTAAACGATACTAAAATGTAAACTGGAAAATTATTGTGAAAGCAGAACTAGAAAGGAGAGAAACAGAAAAGACAGCAAGACAGAAAAGTTGTAGTATGTCTCTATCTAGTGGAATTTTTATGTATTTCAGTTTCACGACACCTTGATTACGGTGTATTATTTATTACCTCACTGTGGGTGAGTTTTGCAGGGGGCCGTAACAGGTAGGCTATAAGATTTTATAAGATTTTTTTTACACATTTGATCTTATATATAAAAAGTGTGCAGAGTTGCTTTAAAATATATTTGTAAAAAGAATGTTTACATCGTATTTCCTTTATCAGAAGAAATTTATTTATTGGTATTTCACGAACATGAATGAAGACTTTCTGTTCATAAATGCTGATAATTTTGTCCAATCAGAGAATTTGAAAGTATGAAAATATTAGGGTTGTTTATTTTTAAATTATATAATAATTGTAATAAATATATATATATATTATATTAATATTAAATTAATAATGTTATAGTTCCGAGTTATAAAACTGTAATTTACACTTCGATATTTAGGTGTGCATTGCTTTTTTTTATTCGAATGTGAGAAAAAGGCTGCAGAAAAAGGACTTTGAACGATCAGCAGATGTTATACCACATACATACCTATTTATACATATATATCTAAAGTGTTTAAAACGTAATTTATCATCAGATCAATATATATTTTTAAATTTAAATAAACGTGCACTGAATGCACCAACTTCTGGTTCCAGCAGCAGCCAATAGATGGCGCTAACGTATTATTGCAATAACACCGAGGCCGAACTAGATGATGATTCCGTCAGTGAGTCAGATGACAGAAACATGAGCGATGCTTCGTTAAAACACAGAAAATATTCCATACAGTTGAAGCACTTTAATAATTCGTACTCACTACGAACAATTCAATCCCTCAAAGTCTTTAATTATGAATCGTAGCATTAACTAACCAATGACACCAATTAAGGGAGTGTGATCAAATATAGACTAGCCTATTAAGTTTAAAAACGAGATGATTCCACGGTGACTCAATAGAAATGAAAGGCAAAGAAAGTGGAGCAAAGCAGTGCAAGGCTTACACAAATAGGTGCAGTGAGTATTAGGAATGAATAATATATAGCTCTCTGAAACATTGCCTTTCCTGCACTGTGGATTGTAATTGGTTGCCTGCAGGCTAGTAGTGTCAGGCTCAACTAATCTTCATCTTCATCTACTCGGTCTATGCGTTTGCCATATTCGCATAAGTTTGTTGTGTTTCTATCCCTCATATCCAATGCAAAGAGCTATCTTTTTTTCTGACACTTGTTGAAGGGATATCAGAGCACAAAGACCGACAAGAGGAGGGAGGGACACTAATGCTTGCATGGTTTGTCTAAGTGACACTTACCCTTTAAACAAAAGATCTGTTGCAGACATGCAATTCTATTTTTCAGTCTTATTGATATTAATGAGAATAAGATATACTGTAAGGGAAAAACACATTCTGGGCAGAAAATGGTCATTGCTATCCTGCAGCTCAGCTGGTAAAGCCTGGGTGCAATGCCGAATCTCACGGTCGTGAGATTGCTTTCCAGAAATCCACCTGTCAAATGCATAAATGCAAATCATTAGAGATGACTCTATTTGTGTCGCATGAAGGTTTGCCAATACCCTCATTGCTCTCTAAATGCATATATGTGAATTGAATTATTTATGCTCAAATCTGCATTTATAACCAATGAGCATTTTGGCAAACCACTTGGTGAAGTTCCCCTACAGTTTTGCAAATGAGAAAGAAACAAGAGCCATTTTAATATTAGAGCAGCACGACACACTTGACAGATCTTATGAAGAAACGGGCATGAATTTTTAATTTCGCTCTGAAATATGAAGTTATATTTTATTGAGGGCATTAAGTTTAGCCTCAGACTTGTTCACATCCAGGGTGCAGAAAGTAATACTTGATGTATCAATCATCTAGCAGCGAATGAAATGACAGGGCAGCTTTGTGTGACCTGTCAGGTAAATAAAGCTTGAAGCTATGAGGAGGATGGAAATATTTGCCTTTTATTTCTTTTTACATGGACCGAAGTTGTAAATATTTTATAACTTAGGCTACCTAATCATTTCCACTAGAGAGCAGGCTGAAATATTAGAGCTTGTGGTTTTGGTTTAAATAATGACTTCCAGAAATCTGATTGGAGATTTTTAAGTGAGTAGTCTGGTGTGTGTGTTAAAACCCCCCACGGAGAAAGTTAATTTTGTCACAGAAGGTGGTCCACCGAGATGGTTTTGTGGGTTCAAGAGCCATTTCTGGACATTTGTTTTTTGTGCTGGTTTCTACGGTAATCCTGTTTGATTGAACCCACTTTCTGTTACATTGTAATCATCTGCTGCGGCTCCAGGAAATCCCTCTTGTGTCAATATAAATTATGCTTTGTTTTTGGTGTACGATGTTTAAGGGTCAGTTGAAACTGAGGAAGTGATATTTTCCATTGCCAGTTCAAATCAGTTTGTAGCATGCAGTAAGTTTATTGATTTTTGTCATAAATCTTAGTGGGAATTTTATTGGAGCTTAATATATTCAGTATCACTTCACTGGTCAATTGTATTAAGTCAATGAACGCTTTATAGAAAAATTGTGATACTGCACACAGCAGACGTTCTAAACACACCTGTGTGTAACATGATGAAGGTATTATATTTTCTCCGTCCTCACATTCTACCTTAGATCTGAAAAACATCAAGATGTCCCACTTGACACCCCAACTATTGAAAAACCTTACAGTTCACAAAGAAATAGAGGTCATATCCTAATGTTACAATGATGCTATGACAAGCTCTCTTTTTCCCTAGAAACTAGAGAGGTAAAGAAAAGGAAATAAATTAATAACTAATAATTAATAATAATAATTTCTATATGTTTTTAATTTATTTGTACATTTTATAGAGGTATGTAATTTTTAAAACTGATGGCAAGGCTTTAGATTCAATTTCTTTAAAAATGGTAACACTCACAATGCCAAATTGCCAATGCCGTTTTTGACTGTCTGGTTCCATAAGGAACCATTTACATCTGAGGAACTTTTCTGTTTCATAAAAGGTATTTTGTTTAAAAAAGTTGTTTCGACTATTAAAAGAAAGGAATGGTTCTCTTTAGAACCTTTGAATGAATGATTCTTTGGGGAACCACAAATGGTTCTTCCTTTGCACTGGGAGAAAAGCAATTTTTTTAACTCTCGTGTTACAGTACGCGGCTACTTGACATGTCTTCGCTACAAAATTTCAACTGCTACTAGATTATTAATGATACTCTTAAACCTATAATTTACCTTATTACTAAGTTTATTTTTATTTTTTTATTTTGCCTATAGTTGTGAAAGCACTGTCGAGCTTGTGCAGAGGCTGCAGCTTTTGCCATGAGGGGAACTGGAATCCCCTGTTTGGGCCTGTTCTCCTGAGTTGTTTTTTTTCTCCATTGGAGTTTTGTGTTCCTCGCCACCGTTTGCATACTGTTTTGCACTGTTTGCCTGGCCGGGGGGGCTGCTTTATTTATTTTAAAGTTTTACTTAATTAATATTACATATAGGAATTTATAGTCTGTTTAATATTTGACCTGTGTTTCTCTCTCCCTTATCTTAAATGTGTTCGTTAAATATTTTGCTTATAGTCAATATGTTTTATGTACAGCTGCTTAGTAACAATGAAAATTGTAAAAAAGCACTATATAAATAAAGTTGACTTGACTTGACAGTATGTACAGTATACTGGAGTCAAATTGCAAACTTTGATATCCTCTGTGTCATATTATATTTTTAAACCTCGAGTCTTGAGAGTAGTCAGCAAGAAAATACATTTACATGGCATTAACATAAATAATATATTAAAATAAAATAAAAGTTTTGTTTTCAGTTTTTTATATATTCTTTTCCCATAACGTCTGGAAGTAGAGCTTGAATGGTGTCAAGTTTTTTTTGTTGAAGAATTTTAATCTATTAGAATCAACAGCTTCTTGTGATTTCTGCTGGAACTCAATTAATAAAACTGTACAAATGTACAAATACAACATATACAAATCAGAAAGTTGTTTTGTAATATATTATTTCAAAAATGAGGTATGTAACGTGAGGAAAAAAGCAAATAACAATTTAAAATGTAAGCAATTTATCATACTAAAACATTTATGGTGTAAGTATTGCCCAACACATTAATTAATTGCTAAACTGTGCACATAACAGGAGGATTATAATGTAAGGACAAAGATTTATAAACATCATATAGTCAGAACAAGTGATCTGCGCGAGAAGCTTTATTGTTCATTTCCAAAAAACAAAAACAGATAACTCTAATTTTGACTTATTTTTTATTGTGTTTTATTGTGTTAGTTAGCTGTGTTTTTTAGTTACTACTTCATCAAAACAACCCAACTACAGTTATATTGATACTTGGAATGCACAATAAAAACATTTTATTTTGAACATTTTTGAAAACGGAGAATTTCATTGTTCCAGAATCATATGTACAGGTCTCTGGAGTTAAGCCCCACTCTCCCTCATTGATTTGAGGGGCTGAATTGCATCTCACACCGTGGGGCTCCCATATGAACAGGTCACGTAGGAAACATGAAGAAGCACAGCTAATCTGAATCGTGATCGCGCCTCGCCTGCCTCACTCCAAACTCTAATGACTATATTCACCGCCTTCAGCAAAGATCAGTTACAAAGCCCATGTTCTGCCTATTATGATGAGACATCTTTATGATCTAGAATAACCCAAGGCTAGGGCAAAGATCCTAATTAGTAGTTTTCTTGCGAGGTCCTTTGAGAAATCAGCTTTGTAATGATAAGTGCGTCACAGGTAAACTGCATTAGGCTAAAAGATAATCTGCGTAATTGAATTTATTCCCTCATGGAGCAAGAGTGGAAAATACAAACAAAAAGAAGGCTTGCCATTCATAATACGACTAAAACAGAGTGGCAGACCACAAATCCATTTTCCCTTTTCAACATAGCTGTGATTAAAGGACAGGAGAGCTATAATAAACAAGCCCTTATGGTTTTTCGAGAGCTTTTGATAATTCCAAATTTACTTTTGCTACAACCTATTTTGGCATCAGCTTCAACCACCGCTATGATGACAAATACAAACAAAAGCCCATGGAGCGTGAGAGGAATATTAATGAAATAAGTATACAAGCAGATTCCAACACTATGTAATCTGAAAGTTGCTAACCATCCATTCTTTCTCTTTCAAGTCCGACAAGCTCTTGGGCTAGCATTGATTACACAGCCCGCTCTCAAGATGAATTCTGCCTCTGCTGCTTTATCAAGCTGAAAGGAAACAGCCGCAGGGAACAGCATACTGTATAGCGACCTCCCCCGGTTGATTAGCAATAAGGCTTTTTGTCAGTGATGTAATGATTGTGTTAGACATTTAATAGCAGAGTTCTGTAACAAAGGCCACAGCTAAAAGCAGGAGAGGTAAAATTAGACACCCTAAAAAGCCCGAAGACTCAGGAAAAATCACAGAAGAGCTTTACAGAAGATCACAGTGAAGGTATGACTGTGGTGAGATATTAGGATCTGATGGAAGGCATGATTACCTGGAGAGAACATTTTTGTCTGTTTCAGAAAGCAGACCAAATGCAGACCAATTATATCCATACAATAAAATAATACCATAAATTACATAAAATATATGTTGCAGTCCACATGCGATGACTTGATATCTAGACAATTTGTTGTAATCTTCTTGAAGTTTAATGCTAAGACTGCATCATCATTGCACTTTATTTAAAACAAAAATCATAGCAGAAACAATAGCGATTCTTTATGTAAATTTTGCTACTCTAACCATTCAGTACAAATGACAGATGACCGATTCCCCAAAGATAATACAAGCAGATTGTTATCTCTTTTCCAGACACCAATCATTCCTACACGCCAAATGTTTGTTTTTGAGATTCGATGTGAAGTGAAAATTCATTTATTTTGTGTGTTGTATCGATTGTGAATCATGAAAGAGACCATTTTGCTTTATATTGGGTATGGAAAAGTGGTTGCATTTTTCTCCATTTCTGTAGATTTCAGCTATTATCTGCTGTACTTACAAATGGACATTCCAGACAGAGATGTAAAAAATGTAGTACGCTTAGAAAAAAAAAAAAAAACTGTTTTCTCTTTGTGTTAGTTTATGTTACATGGCTCAAAGTGTGCTACAGAGTACACGGTCGGAAGTGTAGTGGGTCTATTTATTATTCTAAGCGTTTCGTATTATTTCATATTGTTTTTTAACTCAAATGTGATGTAGGACCATATACACTCTATGCACAAACGTATTGGGACGCCCCATCTAATGTACAGGTATGACTACTTTAGTCATTTTTGTGAGCACAAATATGAATGCTACAGCATATAATGATATTCTAAAGACAAAGTGTGACAAAAGTGTGTTTCAAATTTTACATTTACATTTAGTCATTTAGCAGACGGCTTTATCCAAAGTGACGTAATTGAGGCAAACAATAGAGGCAATTAGTATGAAACAAGGGCAACAATGCATAAGTGCAATTAAACTTATATACACAGTATCAGTATACAAAGCTATAAGTACATACATTTTTTATAGCAACACTTTGTGCAGGGCCATTTTCTATTCAATATGAAAGACAGTATGTACTTTCCAAAACTTTTTGGACGAAGATGAAAAAACACAACATTCTGGAAGAGATCGGTTTTATTTATTTATTTCTTGCACCTGTAAACACTTGAATGTTTTGGCAATATTTTAGCCTTATACAGACATTCCAGTAAAGCTCTGTTGATTCTCAGAGAAAGAGTGAGATTACACAAAGAACACAATCACACTGAAAAATGTGGAAAAGGTCAATGCGACAGTTGAATAGAACATCACAAAATGTCTTATCAAAGTATAATTATTTATAGATCCTGTTTTCCAGACATATTTTGTGTGTGTGTGTGGTTATCTCTTCAACCCATATTTCACTCTTTATTCATGTGCAGTGACCGCAGTGAATATGTTTCAGTGATTGTGATTCTAGATTACATTGTGCATTTAATTAGGTCTATACCAAATACACAATTATCAACATTATTAATTAACCCAACTATAAAGCAGTGCTTTGAATGACCTAGTTGAACAGTAGAACAAATTGCAAATTATTTCCATAATATCTTTCCTATTTTCTTTGACCTTTGATTAGGTGCAGATGAAGTTTTCACAAGAAATTCAATGTGAAAGTCAGAGGATTATGGGATTTAGAATACTGATAAGTTTCCACTGCAACAGTTGTCATATGCCTGATGTGGATTGTCCAATATCGACTGTTTCCCGAGCAGATTTCTCAGGCTTTGGCTTGTTGTGTGTTTGTGGGTGTTTGTCCTACGAACAGTTGGCGTGGCTCAAAGCCAGAGCAAATGCTGTAGACTGCAACCCCGTCCTCTTGTTCTTTCGAGAACTCTGTGAGGGTGGGTTAACGGATTCCATTACAGAACGTTTCTCAATTGTTCTCCACGTTTCCATAAACTGATATGGTGTGAATGGACCTCATATGGAGCCTCCCATAACCGATATCTCTCATGTAACCTTCTGAGTCTTTAAGAATAGATATGAAATACATTTAAACTAATCTGATACTTGATTATCAGCTGGTTGACTCAACTGGGATGCCTGTTTGTTTTCTTGTTCAAAGTTACGATAACTCTCAAAGGTGATTGACATGCAATCTGCAATCAGAGTGAAGGAAGTGAAGACAGCCGGAGAGTGTTGGATGGAACAAAGAATAATCAGGGGACATAAAGCGATAAAACAAAATAATAGAGGAAGCTAGACTAATTAAACATCAGTATTGAAATAATGAATTCTCATACTCTTACAACTCTTTTGTACTCATTTGTTTTATTAACATTTTCATGAGCAAGGTAGCTGTGTGTTTTCATTTTCTCAATTAAATTCAAATTATTTTTTTTAAACGTTGCATTGTTTCAAAGCAGCTTTACAAGAAAATAAAGAATTCACGAAAAAAAAAAAAATTAACATATAAACAACTAAATATTGCTTATATAGGATAAAATGCATGGCATTATTGCAAATTTTACTGTGCACATAGAAATACTGTAATCTACTCAAATGTTTTATACTTTTCTGAGACTATAGGACATTTAGTCATTTAATATTATAGGTTACTGTATCCTATTTAACCAGTCATGTCTTTCCAGCTTGCATGCTGGCTCTTAAAAATGAGAGAAAATTATCTACAAACAGGAGTGTATGCATAGAGAATTTGCAATAAAAAGAATTCTGAGTGAAGTGTTTTAAGTTTGACGTTGAATCATTAAAAGCTATATTAACAACATTTACAAAACCCTAGCCTATAGTCAATGTCAGCAGTCTCCTAGTAAGCAAGCAAACCAAACCAGAAACCAAAACTCTAATGATGGGTGCATTGAAAACCTTGTGAAATCTTCAAGAGTGTTAAAGCTAATGCCCAGTTCACATTACAAGCGACAAAGCGACATGATCCCATTCAATGGAGAGCTGGTAACTTCCGGCGACACGAGCAGCAACCGCACGATACAAAGAGGAAAAGAAAGAGAGAGAGCTTTTCTTAGCCAAGCAAGCAGCAGGGTTACAGATGGAGATTTGTCTCTCAGTACCATCAGCTCCATAGACATTCTGGGTCTTGCACAAATCACATAAAAACTCTCTCTAAAAAACAGAATACCATCTCTGCAAATTCTTCAGTTTTTAACCAGTGCACGTCTTTTGTTTAATAATATGAATGATTTGATGTCATCATTGATTGGTGGAAATAATCAGGGTTTGTTGGGTATAATTGTTTTTAAATATATTACATGTATATCTATAAACCACACTCTTAGTAGTCTCTTGCCTAACTCAATCATTCACACCAAACTGTTGAACACAATGAACAAATCATCCTTGAAGAAGGTAAAATTAAATTAACATATCTGCAACACTGTTTTAAATGCATGGGCCACTTCACATAATTAAATGTAAAAATTCAGACAATTTTGAAATTCAAAATAGAGACACAAAACAAATAATGCGGACACAAAACAAACCCATTCTTCATGCATTCAGGCTCAAGTAGGCATACAGAAGAGATGAATAAAGAACAGTATTTCAGGCTGCTTATACGTCGGGATACTGATCAGTCACTACTTTTTACATTCAATGTTTATGTTAAGACAATTATTTATTGCATATTCATTTCTATAAGAAATGCACACGTGACTAATGCAACCATAATGTGCACAAATGTCTTCTGCTTGTCATGGCTCAGTGCTTCAAAGAAGAAAAGATGATTTGAATTTATGCATTTGGCAGAGAGACTTACAGTGCATGGAAAATATATATATTTAATATATTTGTGTCCCCTGCAAACCCACAGCCTAATTGCTAAATCAATGCTCTACCAGCTGAGCTAGGAACAACCATTTTTGTTCTTCTTGTGTAAAAGACTCTCCTACGAAAACCCCTCCTCGACCAATCATTTTACTAGTCTGTCCTTGGTAGTGCGCAAAGATGCCCTTTTGAAAAAACGAAATTAATCTAGCCCATGGATGAATCAAAGCCTCTCATTGTCCTAGATTGTTTCACTTCGCTTTGTGTTCTGACAGGCTATCAAGTGCTAGTATGCAGTTAGACAGTCCGTCAACCTCATGTTGTGATTACGACCGACTATAAAGACACTTGAAAAAATAAGATCTAGGAACAATGGAAGTCCTTTTTTCAGTTCTGCAGTGCTTTGGCTATTAAAAAGACAGACTCAAAGGGTTTTTGGAAGCTCTTTTGTGTACCGTGCCTCATAATGTTGTTGCCATGTGAACGGGAAGCTTTTCAAAAGAGGAACTATATGCAGCACAGAACAGTATTCAGTCTATTATCTGAAAATGGGAAAAAACTTAATGTTTATATAGCATCCACTATACCTTTCCATAAAGCTTTTTAAACATTCCCCCATTGTAGGTTACACTGCTTTATGACTTCAAAAATGTTCATAAATTAGAAAAACATAGCTATAAGTGCTAACAACACCACAATAATGCATTCGATTCCCAGGAACCGCATCCACTGATAAGGAAAAATGTATAGCCTGTAAACACTGTATGCAGCTTCATACAAAAATCTGAGGCTCAAATTTGTTTGTGTATTACTTTAGTTAAAAGATGTACATGATGAGAGATTGAAGGAAAAACAAATGAATAAATGACTGGTTTCAAAAACCAGCAGATCCACACATACATTTTAGGGATGTGGTGCTACAGCAACATTCCTTCTGGGATAATACTAATCACGACTGTGAAATGATCATATTATGTAATATGATATCACATACAGTGCCATATATTTGCATAACATCAGATGCATTCAGTCTTTGATTCTCTTAAATATTGCTTCATATTTATGTAATCCTCTCAATTCCAGCTCTGCATACCATCAACACATGTCCATCTATAACATACATTTTTTACATTCTTTCTTGGGATTCTCTATGAGAACATTACATAACAGCACCAATCAACACTGATGAAGTGTGTCAGGTCTCACCCTCTATTTCACAGCCCTACCAAAAACATCACTTCCCACATCTGTCGTGAACCACCCTGAGCGCAAGAGGCATAACTGGTATTAATAGTAATAAATTAGACATTTACTAACTATAGCTCTTTCCGACACCAGCAATTATACATTTTTTGATCTTTTAAAAAATACAGCTAGCACTCAATAGTATCACTTCTTTTATGTCAGCAGAAGCATTCATTTTGACAAATGACTGTGGATAGGAGGCAGACGGAGAGGCCTTCCTAATGCTCATTATAAATAGAATAAATAACATCTCACAAATATTAATATTTCCTAGATGATGATGAGGTGAGTCTATGAAAACAAGCTGGGTACAGTTCACTTATTTTTGGGTTGTGCTGCAATATAAAGTGCAACAAGACAATAGAGAGCTCCTCCGACTGTCAGAGCCATGGTGGTCCTGTACAGGAGTCTGTCTGGAACACCTCGCTTCAGATGGACAGGAATCTCATCTGATGCCTGGAAGAATTAAAAGAAATTGGAAGAGAAAAACAGGACAGGATAAAGCAAAATATGTAAATACAGTCCTATTTATTGATTAAGTTATATAGATTAATGTTATATACCTGGAATATTCTTTGGAGGTCTGGAACCTTGTTGGCACCCATATACTCCACCACAGGACCTGACTGAGATACGACTCTAGTTGGGGTGGCAAAGATTATGGTGGTGGATTCCGAGGGTATGTTTGTCCTCAAGCCCTTAAAGACAGTTTGGCAATGTAAACAATTTAATTTAGAAACCAAAGGAACCCTTGTTCTCAATTTATAGCTGTGATATAAAGATGTTTTTATTCAATTCAAAGATATGAGTGGCTTGTTTGGCCATGAAAATTAACCATGGTTTGATAAAAGTTGGGTAACAATGTTTTATTTTGTTGTAAATTAATTACTTTTAAAACCAATTAAAATGTAGGTTACTATAGTTTAACCACAAAAAAACATAGGGTGTTAGAAAAGGAATAGAATATCTCATCTGTTCTTAAAGTGAACAATATGTCACCAAAGCAAAAACCTTGGGGTGACTGTGAACAGGTTAATTCAGCTGTTAAAAACAATTAGTCAATATAATTCTTGTTAGTTAAAATACTGCTATTTTCGGCATCTGATAACAATATATATGACTATATATTAATAGGCCTACTAATACTGCTATGGGCAGATGATGGTCACTAAATGTTCCTTTAAAAAAACCTAATCGACAACTTACCTGAGGACTATAGGCAGAGGATGACGCGGCTCCCGTCAGTCTTTGTGTGAATCCACTAAATGTATAATACATTTTGTTATTACGCGATAACCGGTTAGATTGAGGTGATGGTGACCGCGCGGGACCGTCAACCGGCTTTTTCCTTGCGTATTGCTTAAGTTTGTCGCGGGGATATGACGTCACATTCATGCTTTACAATTTGACACAGAACTTTATTTAGAGAGCGGTATAGTTGCTGATGATTTGACGCTCACTTCACAAGTTGTATTGTATGGAATTACCAAAGAGTGCTCTGTTTTGAACGATTTGATTAATATTATTATATTATTAGCAAAACACTATACATAAATGCAGATATTTTAAATCTCCTCCTTTGTTTATTGTATTTAGAAAGGATTCTACTTCTCAGATGCCCTTAGTAAAATTAAAAATCAAAAGGCATTAAAATGTTTTAATTTGTTTGTATTGTATAATCTGTTGTAACTTGTAATTATATTCTTTTTATATTATTTACTTTCTTATAATGTTTATTTATGTTTTGCTTTATGGTTTGCTGGAATATTTGTTTTGTCTGGAAATAATATGGTTCTACTGTGTTGAGCCTTCCATACCAGATTATTTTCCTTTGTATAATTATTGATGCCATTTTGTTGTATTAAGATTTTGTACTCAAAAAAAAAAAAAACTTTAGTTAAAAGACACAACTTTATTTAGCGCTTAATCAAATTACATTTTCATAAATTAATCAATAATAAAAAATATTGTTTCTATATTTGATTATTGTGCTGCTTAGATGTATTTAGTTGTTAATTTGTATAATGTTTTGTGAATTCATGCCTGTTTGTTTTAATTAAAGACATTATTCTCTTGTATGAATTCTGATATAATAGGAGAAAGAAAGAGTCAAATTCATAAACATTTCTTTATTTTCTTCATACACATCAATATCTTGTTTTAACTAATTAAAATACATTTTAGGTCACAGAATAGAGCTACATATTGTTTGCATCTTTAATGGTGTCCTTCAACCCCTTCCAAACAGCCACAAAAACATTGAAGCATAAATCTCTTGCAATACCCTTCATAGCTACAAAACGATACAGATCTGAAGGCATTTCCTTATGGATGCATGATGTGACAATCAAGCAATGTTTGTGCAATTATTTAAAAAGATCTTCACATTAGTATATGACATAAGGACATACCTTGATGTCATTACGACCTGAATTTGAATCTATTTAGCTTTATAAAAGATCTGTAGGCTTTATAACATGGTCAAAATATTTTCCTTTATGAACGTTCCCCCAATCTGTTGAGTATATACCATATTAAATACATTGTAAAGTGTAAAAGGTCCCTCGAATGAAAAAAGGTTTGATTTTGTGCTTGTGTTTAAAGAGTTAGAAGGAAGCGAGTGACAGCTCTCCTACTGCTAAGTGTGTGGGTGAGGTGTTTGCTAATCAATTTAGTTAACGCCTCTTGAATCACACAGTCATGTATGGACAGGTTGCAGATCTGTCGCTGTCTGGGGGAACAGCTGATGTTTGTATTTTGCGATTTAGTACCATTCTACGATCAATATATGCAACAACTTGATTTAAAACTGCACGTTTGTGCCTGACTTTAATATAAAGCCAAATGTAAGTGTAGTGTTTCACAGTATTTGCTTTCATTTCATTTTCAAATGTCACTCTCTCAAATGTTTTTCTTAAGTTCTCTTTGTTTTTTTTTACTTTCTGGAGAGCTTGTAGGGCTTGTAGAGCTGAATTAATGATTTAACAAGTCAGACGGACCTCTCCATGGAAACATGAGAATTTGTATAAGCTCCTTCTAGTCTGAAGCACTATCGGGACACAAGGTCTCGCCAGATGCCCATTTCAGGCAGCTTGGCCATCTGTAGTTGTCAAATGCCAAAGTTGTCCATTTCATATAATGCTGTTGGATCGTCTTTGTTCGTAGGTTACACAAACATTGGCTACTGCAATTCCTTTGGATCATAATGATTTCTGTGCACTTTCCATCTTTTAGACGAGATGAGTTTACTCTTCTATTGTCCAAAGTCAGTAAATTCCAGAATGTGTCCTTCAGTACAGAGGTACTTATGTTATTATTTGGATATACTGTTACAGGTTGATACAGATGGTCTGAATGCTGATGCTGTGTGTCACAATCAGTATAGAACTTACAGTTTTTATATTAAAAAATAAAGGCACAGAAGAGCAGGTGATGTTACTAAGCTGAAGACCAGCAGGTTCAGAGGATCTCGGGATGAACTTTGCTACAGTCAGTTGAGAAACTCAGAAGAGAGACTTCGCACACAGCGTGCTGAGCGGAATTTGAGTTCGTGGTAGCACTGCACAAAACTGTGATAGATAAAAGTAATGGGCAGAGCCAGCAGCACAATGCCACTCACAACACACACGCCACCCAGCACGCGTCCCGGAATGGTGATGGGGTACATGTCTCCATAGCCGACGGTCGTCATGGAGATAATAACCCACCAGCAGGCAGCCGGGATACTGGCGTAGTCCTCGTTGCTAGTCTCCAGGTCAAGTCCGTGCTCCAGTAACTGTGCCAAGGCGCTGAATATCGCCATGGCAACGCAAACAAACACCAGCAGCATGACCATCTCTCGGTAGCACCTGCGCAATGTTAGTCCGAGTGTCTGCAGGCCAAGGAAGTGACGCGCCAGTTTAATTAGCCAGAAGATGCGCATCATTCGGAGCACGCGCAGGGTGACTCCAGCGCGCTGGAGCTGCGGGTTCTCTCCCGTCAGTGCTGTCATAGTGACAGACACGTAGTAAGGGGTGATTGCCAGCAGGTCAATGATATTAAGGGGCCGCCGCACAAACTCACATTTGTCTCGAGAGACAATGAAGCGTACTATACATTCAGCAGTAAACCAGCCAATGCACACTGCCTCGATAATCCTGAGAAAAAAGAGAGATGGAAAAAGAAAAAAGAAAGTGTTAGAGGCCATAGGAGGTGGGGGGGCATAAATATTATAATAATTTTACTAATAAATACTTCAATGAGCGTTCACAGTAACAACAAATAAATAAAAACCACTTCAACCTGTTGCTGAGAAACCTTCAATAAAAAACACTTTATAAAAAAACATTTAATTAAAAGAACATTTAATTCAGTTTAAATTTATGTTTTAAATATTTGATTGAATATTCAATATTTAATTTCATGTATGATGTATGCTGCAAAAAAAATAATTTCTTGGTATTTTTTTGTCTTGATTTCCAGTACAAATATCTACAAATTCCTAAATCAAGATGAGATATCAAGTCTTGTTTTCTAATAAAATGATGATAAAATGAAGTGACATTATACTTAAGAAACAAGAAAAGCAAACTTAACTTGAGCTTCAACCTAATTCAATCATCTTAAGTTACCCTATTGGCATTATTTTTCCTATTTGAAGCATGAAGTCACTAAATTTTGATAAAGAAAAAACAATACTTAATATCTCATTTTAGATCATGTTAATATATCTTGATTTAAGATTTTTTTGTAAAATAGTTCTACTGGAAAACCAAACAAAAATAGTAAGATCTTTTACTTTTTGCACAATAAGGACTCTTTATAAGACAATGATCCACAAATATAAGAATTTTACACCCAGCATCAAAGCTAAAATGGTTGTCTTCCCACAAATGTAGTGGTTAGCATTTTAAACAGGACAAACTATAGTGAAATGATGAATATGTTTTAACATCTATGGGCAATAAATGTAGGTGAATGCAAACCCAAAAGCGAAGACAGAAAGACATGGGATAACCAAATAAACAAACAGGATCTCCATCTATAATCATATACATGCACAACAAACCTTGCTGGGTTTAATTCCGTCCTTTACCAGCTTGTTATTCACATATGAGAACACATACCTGAGACACACAATGTCCACTGTGGAACATGGAATCAAGACTGCACTGGACACACGAGGAGAAAACCCTACTCACAAATATTTCCACACAGAGAGAGATGGGAACAAGGGAATACCCACAATTATGACTTAAACAGTGAATATGACAAAATGTCTCGATTTGTTTAGATCTCCGCTGTGGAAGGACAGGAATAACCCGAAATGTATAGAATTTCTAAACATAGAGCAACTATTTACATTAGATTGATTTTAGCTCTTTTCGACGATAAAACGTCACAGGTTTTGATTGCGACTTCTACTGGCCAATTTAAGTATTTTTGAATAGCAGAACCTTTGCAATACTTTAACGCTTGTAATTCTGCTTGAATATTTACTAAAATATTGTTATAATCTTTTCTTGTAAATAGATGTTTTATTTTTTAAATAATAGTTTAGCGTAATACATTTACAGATGTCATTCATGAAGTTATACATATGTTTTAGAAAATAATTTTCATATTATTGCATTAAAAATTGATCTCATAAACTATCCTGATTATTTTCATTTGTGTGTTGTGATAAGTTAAAATGGGCAGACGCTGCGTTTCCTGTCACTGCCTACTTGTAATATTGTGTAGTCGTTGATTGTTTGTGCTGCGTCGAGGGATGTAAAAACGATTAAATTATAGACCTTTTACTGTTTACAAATATCTTGCGTGATCACTTCATTTAAATGTTTGACATAGGCCCAGTATACGCATCCATAAACAACATCCCTACTTTTTCTCATGTCTCTCGGGCAGTGTCAATCTGCAAAGCATCATTTTTCATTTTATGGAATTTTCATTGCAGAACTGCCTCTAAAGTTGTAAATGCACTAGTAACGAAGTTTAAAAATGCTTATTTTGGTGGGACAATTATTGGACAGAATGGAGCCTGCAAAGCAGTTACTAAGGACAAAAATATGACAAAAATCACATGGACAAGCAGAACCATGTCATTTATGAAGGACATTCTGTATCATAAAATAATTTAATCTAAACGGCAAGAAGTGTCGTGGAACTATCTGTAAAGAAATGCGCACAAGGCTGAGGTGCAATAAATATGCATAGCTGTAGCATAGAACTGTTAGAACACAGAAGTTTTTCTTTCAAGCATGTAGCCTACCTGTGTTCTTCCACGGTATTGTTTTTTGCTGTATCCCAGTCTGGCAGAGTGCTTGCGCAAAGAATGACCATAGACATAATGACAAAAATCACTGATACTGATGCGAGGATCTGCGCCGCGACAGAGGAAGCTGGTTCCTCAAAAGTCCTTCGCATCTTTTCCAACCACCGCGTGTTCCCTCCGCCAGATGAGAACCCACTGACCTGATCCTCCTCACCTCTGGACTCCACCTCCGCCTTGATATCCTCCTCTGAAAAGTACGTGTATGTGTCGGACATTCTATCCTCAAGTCTCCGCTGGCAACAAAACTCCAAATGTGAGCTTTCCAAACCCCAGTAAATCATTTCGTTATAAAAAGAAAGCTCACACATCTGCGGGACAAACCGGAGTTTTCCAGATCGCACGTAAAGCATAATAAAGACAAAAGCTTCAGAGTGCCTGTCGAAGAAAAACTCGTTTCGCTCCCGGTCATAATCGTCACACACCTCCAAGACCTCTTTTTCAGAGGCGCAATTGTGCAGTCTACTCACTCTGCGGAGAGGAAAATCCTTGATTACTTCTCTCGTGAAAGCATACTTGGTACCACCAACGTTTAGGATGCAAATATTCTTCCCAAACTTCATTTTGCATCAGATTCTCTTCGACGATTCAAGTAAACAGAGAAGAAATGACGTACAATATGGCTTAATCATAGTTTTAAGCCACAATTTTCTGCAAGTATACGAGGATAACGTCAAACAGATCCACAACTCGCAAAGTCAGAAGGCCCAACACTGTCGCATAATATTACAGATTAGTGTTTTTCTCCAGATTTAGCGTGCGTATCACTTTGAAGAACCGTGGAAAAGTGACTTCTTTATGCATCATCTAAACTCCAGCCCTCGGTGGGCTGTTTCATGCAGTGATGTCACAGATCGACAAGCCTATTGCGCGCGACCGTGCACTCCCGAACGGGCGTTCCCAAGATTTTTATGATGTATGTGTGGGGTTTACCAGTAGTGTAGTAGGCTACTGTAGTCTAAAATCTAAATGGATATGTCTTTGTTGATTGCAAGGGAGTCGCCCCCGATGAACACATTGGGAAACCAATACTGAAATTTATATTTTCAAAATTAAAATCAATGCTTGGCAAGATTTGTCCTCAAGAGTTCTTACACCACACACAATTAGATATTCGCGCAAATATTATGATTTTCTTTCCTAAATTTCGATAAAACTTTGATAAAAAATGTTTTATCGAGAATATTCTATATAGTATATAGAAGCGCTTTACAGTCAAAGGCATGATAAAACGCATTTCACTTACTATTACATTTATTTTATGTCACATAAAATAAGATAATGTTTGTCAACAAAGTATAATTGTATCCTTCTGTGTGGAAGAGTCATGAGCGGCATGGGTGCAGGCTGTGGATTTCATTCACGCTTTCCTCCTCCTCCTTTCTCTCTCCTCCTCTCATCAGGAAGCTGCGCTCGAGCCTTTTCTAGCGCGTGAGTGAGTTACTGTATTGTACTGTGAATCTCGGGAGGGGGGCTGCAAAAAAACTCCTATTCTTCTGAGGTTCACCCCCCCATACTTACAGCACCTTACTTCAGATCGATCTTTACCCGGTCGGAAGACGTAGATGCCTTTTTGATTCACGTACTTATTTTGTTTTGTTTTAGTTTATGGTTTGGTTTTTTAACACTCCGGGAGGGCAGAAATGGCGGCCAACATGTACCGGGTCGGAGGTATGTCCGTCTATATTTTTGAATAAACGCGAGTCACAACATGGCCAGCGCCGTGAGACCTGTCTGGAAAGCAAGGGTTCACTTTAGCGGGATTCCCGCTACCAGTCGCTCTCTTATAAACTCTTAACTGGTGTAATGTCCTTGTGTAAGGTAGCAATAACGTGGATGGAGAATATTTTGGGTTGTGATGTGGGTCAGGCCTCTTAAACTATCATAGCCGCACTAGCATTTAGCAAGCGGGCTATGATGCTAGCTAGCCACATCGTAAACAAATAATCATCACTTTATGTAAAAATACACGTGAACGCGTATATAGAGCACGTATCGCGATTTTAATCCTTCTGAGAGAAACGTGGGGTTTAGTCGTGGCCGTGCTGATTTTTGACGCCGATGTGTTTCTTTGTAATCATTTGTCTCCCGTTTGGCACGTATCCATTAGTTACGGGTCCTCAATCGGCATGCAAGGTAGCAAAGCGAGCTAGCATTTACGACCACCCGTGACTTTGTTTTCTGCAGAGCAACCAGATTGAGTTTCTCGACCCTAATTTACCAAAAACACCACATACGTGCACTATGTTAACGTTATATTGTTGTCAAGCGTGTAATTATTACCACATCCGTCGCATTGTTTGTTTGTGCAATTAGCCTGCTACGTTACAGTCAATGCCTCGGGATTTCATATTGTTTCATGGTATCGTTAATTTCGCGGCGATATAAGGTTGTTGCATATCGAGCGTAAATTCATCCTCCTTATAGATGTTTGAATGGGAAGTCTGTTTAATAAAATGTTACATAATTACAATTTAACCCTTCTGTCCCTTTTGTGCTCTTTAATGATACAGTGTATCGGAATTTGACCAATATGATAATGGACAAAATATTCATTTTCATGAATGGTGTCGTTTGTTTGTCAGTCTGCAATGCCATATAATCCACTGAAAATGTATTTAAGGGAAGCCCTGATTTAAAGTGTAGTGATGTTAGATTGTGTATTAAGTATATGGAGTTAAATCCTTGTTGAAATATACAAATGCAAATAAGTTTGAACTTTTGCATTTCAATGTTTAAGGTTAATGTTTGCATTACGAATTAATTATGGACCATCTGCTGTTATCATTACAACCATGGCAAAATGATGTTCATGTTTTTGGTCTTAATCCGGTAAGATTCAATAGTGTTCTTCTGATTCCCATCCACCACATAACATCCCACCAATAGAAGCCAAGACATTATACCAGTAGAAACCCACAGAGACTATTATAGGTTCAGGCAAAAATAGTACTATTCCCATTATAACTATTAAAGTTCTTAACATTTCTGTTGTGATTTATGTAAATGGCATTAAACCTAGTAAGAATACTGAAAACAGGTGCACTAATTCCCTCTTTCTCTTTGCACCGTGTATCCATTTTATCTCTTACTGTGCTTACAAAGTCTAAACAAGGTGGTAAATTCATATACATATACTGCCTTGGTTCATTGGGTCATTGCTTCCCTTTCCAAGTCCTGATGTGGTTTTCATGGTTAAAAATAATGATTTTGTTATTTTCTGCTGCAGATTATGTCTTCTTTGAGAACTCTTCAAGCAACCCCTATCTGATCAGGAGAATAGAGGAACTGAATAAGGTACGGTGCCCTCGGGCCTGGGAGGGAGAAATGGGCGTTGTTGATCATTGGGTATATCGGTAGGGTGTGGAGACAACATGGTCATGACATCGAAACAGGGTGTTCAGCCAGCTTGACAGGAGCCAAATTACTAGCATTTCTCTGCACTGCCACTATTTCCAACAGCTGTTTTGTGAGAAACCGTATCTGTGTATGAAACGCTCACCTCACAGAAAGCAACAAGACTGCAAGCAGGGCACCTTAGAAAATAATAAAAAATGCAACTCCTATGAGTATATAAGTTCCATTCTGGTCTGACATATCATATTTCGTATTATTAGCCTCACCAGACATTGTTTTGATTTTGAATTGTTTTAGAATAACAAAGTGAGTTATACAAAGTAATTTCCTTGTCACGTTCTGCCTTTGCTGTCACTAATGTGAATGTCAAAACAAATGCTGAACTGCAGAAACCCATTGGTTAGTTTTCACATTTTGATGTGATGCATCTTTTTATGTGTTTGTTAAAAGACTGGATTTATTTGTCTGACAAATTCAGTTAGCTTGCAGGTGATAATTCTGCTATTGCCACGAGGTTGGTTGAGCATCCAAATAATCACCCCGTGGCCAAAGACATGCTCAACCTATATTATTTTCCACAAGCTCTTCCAGAGATTTGTAGTCCTACACAATAGAATTGTGGGATATTGACTATTCCACAAGATAACTGCAATCAAATGTAGCTGTAGGCATTTTTTCGAAGTGACAAAGGTGTGATCACAAGGTCTTGTTTAAATAATGAAATACTCAAGATCAAATTTAGTTTTGCGTTTATCATGCACATTATGCCCCCCCTATACACCAGCTTGCTGTTGTTTTTACTCTCAGGAGTGCAGACACAGCAGGTTTTGATATACAGCACTGCTGATTAAACAACAGACTGCTACATCGGGTTCAGGTGTTTTTAGTATTGATTAAAAAAGGTGTTAGGTTCCGTGTCCCCAGTGACTGGGGTGTGCGTTTGCACGTGACGTTTCCTCAAGCTGGCCCTGTTTGGATCTCTTTTCAGACGGCGAGCGGCAATGTGGAGGCAAAGGTGGTCTGTTTCTACAGGAGAAGAGACATCTCACAGAGCCTCATTCAGCTGGCTGACAAACATGCAAGTAAGTGAAAGCTCTTCGTGTGTTTTTATCATGTTAATAAATGTATTGTTGAGGAAACCAAGGACGGTCTGTTACGTGCCAGGTGTAAGTGGTCATTTGCATGATAATGATAAGTCAGCTGAAATTGGCCATGTATATGCGCATGCGTCTTTCTTCTGTTGCAAGTCCGCGCGTGGGGTAGCAGTGACGTCTGGAGACTTACAATACCAGATGCCTGTAATTGGGCAGCAGGGCTTTCTAATTTCCTAATGTTTCGGGGAACGGGGGCCCCTCAACAAATTTGTGTTCATAAACTGGTCACGAATCACAATTTTTATCGCGCGTTAATGAGATTCTTCAAATTCACATGTCTGTTTTGCTGTACTCAGCCAGTTTTTAGATCTTGACTAAATTAGTTGCTCAAGTCTATTATCAAAGGTAATAAGTGGGATACATTTGTGGGTTTGCTGTCTCAGACTGCCATTAGGCTTGAAGAATGCTAATGACCATTCATCATTGCAGATATCTAAATTTAGCTTCTCCAGTACAGTAAACAAAGGTATTGTGAATAATTGTAATGCTCGTTTCATTTGGGAATGGTTCATTTTAAATACAAGGACATATTGCTGGCATATGCGGATGTCAGAGATATCTTATGTTACTGATTTTACTATGCTTGATGTTAAACCTTCACTGCGTTTCAATGTTTTGCTATCAGCAATCAAGTGGTAGACATGGGCAACATTACAGTAAACTAGAAGTCTAACGCCCCTTTCACACCTCACGCGTAAGCAGCGCATATTTTATTCGGCGCACATGTTAACAGATGAGAGCATTCATAATGTGTTTTTAACAGTCGCCATGACTTTCTAAAACACTTTTGCCAGGAATTTTTTGGCCAAAACCACAACAGCACATTTAAAGGATTTCTAATACAAGTATATTAATACTTAAATGCTATGCTTAAATTGCATATGAATGAGTGGAAAACGATTGCATTACGCTGTCGGTGTATTGTCTGAACCCCACTGTCATTATAACCTTCTGAAGAAACAGATAAAACTACATAAACATCATGTTATATGCTTATATTGCGTGTGTGTGAGAGAAAAGCGATTGCATCACAAGTCAGTCACTCTCTCCATGGTGAGTTAACCCTTTAGTAGTCTCAGCCTCAGACGTCATGCCCACGGACCATTGGCTAAACGTCTGACTCTGATGCATAAGGCATACTTTTCTGGAAACACTTCGAAGTCGACATCTGATTAGTTAAATTTCAAAGGATTTCCGGGAGACTGGAAACAACACGAAGCCGTCTGATCTAAGAAGTAAGCTGTCGTGTTTACAACGGTTGCTATAAGAATTCATCACGATCGACTAAACGCTTAATTCTCAAAAGAATGCGAGGTTCGCGGCATAAATTTATGATCATTTTGTTGCTGTTAACTTTTGACACGTTTGTGAAAGTACACTGGTCTGTTACTGCGGAGACATTTCCACGCCTCTAAACATGACGCGGCACAAAACGAAACGTGATTGGTTGCTTTACCTGTCAGTCATATGGCGCTGCCAACGCTCTCCCTATGCGCTGCTCCCGCTTAGCCTACGCACTGCTTCTGCACTGCTTGCGGTGTGAAACAGGCGTGAGGCTTTCAAAACGTAGCCATGTATTAGGAATCCTAATGCAATGTAAATGGTCAACTTTATTGTATGCGTCTTGTATGTGCCTTCTGACCCAATTCTAATTCCCTGTATGTGAACAGAGGACCTGGAAGAAGAGAAGGAAAGTCCCATGGAGCCCGAGTTTTCTGAAAAACAGAAACATCAGCTCCGACACAGAGAGCTTTTCCTTTCCCGCCAGTACGAGTCCCTCCCCGCCACACACATTAGGTAAACGCACACAATGCACTCCTGACCCTGTATCACAAGTAGTCAGAACTAAATACTAAAAAATGTAAATGGTATGACAACCTCTTGTATTTAATACCACATCCCTGATCTCACCTGACCACTTGTCAGCTGAGATGGTGTAATATCTTTTAGTGCCTTTTAGTTCAAAACTATGGTGCATTTTCACGATAACAGTCCCATGCAATGCCGCATAACCCCCAAGTCTTCTCACTAGGCTGTGAGTCACATCTATTCCTTTGTTGCCCGAAAGCACCTCAGGGCTTTTGTAGCACCCGCTGTTATTCAGGTGATAAATGAATTAGCAGCTGGGAGCCGGGTGGCTGCGCTTCTAATCAAAGGAAAGTCTCCTACAAGCAACATTAATGATTCAAGATTCAAAGAAGCTTTATTGGCATGATAAAACAAATTTTACATTGCCAAAGCACAGGAAAATTTAAAATAAACATTCTGCACAAATACAGATTAAGATAAAAATAAAATATAAGTATCTACAGTTAGGGCCGCTGTTGCTGTGAACCCACATCATGGGGTTCAGGGAGATCGCCATGCAAGTGAAACAGACCATAGTTAGATTTCAAAAACACTACAAATCCGTCAGAAAGATGCCAGGAACATTAAGAGCGGCCAAATCAACAATTTGGGACATTCTAAGAAAAAAAAAAACGCCGCTGAGCTCAGTAACAAAACAATCCTAGGCGTCCATATGAGATAAAAGTGGTGGATGATGACATTATCCTTTCCATGATGAAGAAAAACACCTTCACAACGTCCGGACAAGTGAAGAACACTCTCCAAGAGGTAAATATGTCAATGTTTGTCAATCAAAACAATAAAGAGAATACAAGGAAAAAATAGAGAGGGTTCACAACAAGGTGCAAAAGCCTCAAGAATAGGATGGGTAGATTAGACTTCTGAAAAAGCCGAACAAGCTCTAGAAAGCATTTTTTTGGAGAGATCAAATTAATTTCAGCCTGCATAAGACTAAAAAGAATAAAAGATATGGAGAAGGCTTGGAATATCTCATGATATGAGCATACAACATCTTCAGTAAAATAGTGTTCAGGCAGTGTGATTCCATTTCCATGCATGACGTCCTCAGGCACTGGGTCACTGGTGTGTTTTTGGTGATGTAACAGAAGACAGAAGCATCCGGATTAATTCTTCACTTGTCTGGAAGTTGTGAAGATGTTTTTCTTTATCACGGAGAGGATAATGTCATCATCCACCACTTTGATCTCATATGGACGCCTAGGATTGTTTTGTTACTGAGCTCAGCAGTGTGTTTTTTTCCCCCCAGAATGTCCCAAATTGTTGATTTGGCCGCTCTTAATGTTCCTGGCATCTTTCTGACGGATGTGTAGTGTTTTTAAAATCTAACTATGGTCTGTTTCACTTGCATGGAGATCTCCCTGAACCCCATGATGTGGGTTCACAGCAACAGCTTCCAAATGCAAACACCACATGTATAATCAACTCCAGACCTTTAACATGCTTCATTTATGAAGAAATTATTTAAGGAAAAGCCCATACCTGTGAATAAAACAGCTTTTTATTCAACTGTCCAATTACTTTTGGTCCCTTGAAAAAGGGGAGAGCTTCATATTAAAGAGCTGTAATTCCTAAATCCTTCAGCTAATCTGGATGTGAATACACTCTAAATAAAGATGAGAGTGTGCACTTTAAGACAATATCTATTATAAAACTGTAACTCGAATACACTTTCATACACAGTTAAAATAACAAAAAATGTGCTTCTGTCCAAATATTTATGGACCTAACTGTATATATACGTATCAATATAAACAGAAAAAGAGCAAAGTATTGATAAAAGTTCTCAGTGAGGGTGACCGGATCCTGTCATATAGTGTCAGTTTGTGTGTGTTGTGTCAGTGTTTTGTTCTGTTGTGCTGGTTGTTCTTTTGTCGTGGCAGGACTTGACATATCTTGCAGCTAGGATTGAGCTTACTGAGTTAATGCTGGTGTAGTGGTTTGGGGATGCCCGCTGAGCTTGAGCAAGATTGATATCACCCGCCAAATAAAGGAAATGGCACTTTCTTTCCTCATTTTGTTTGTTTGGCTACGGTGATCCATAAATGTTGAGTGGTTGTTCTGTCTTGCCTGCTGGTCTTTATAATGGATTATATTTTTGATTTATGAGAATATATGTCAAGGTTATTTTATTACTTTTTAAAGTAAATTCAGATGAAGACTTAAAGGGGTCATATGGTGCGAATACGTGTTTTTCTGTGTCTTTGGTGTTATAAGTTGCCCATGCATGTATTAGACACATAAAATTGCAAAAATTAAAGTGTCGTAACAAAAGATGCATTCTATCTAAAGCGAATGCTCACCCAGACCTGCCTGAAACGCCTCGTGTAACCACACCCCCACAAATCTACATCAGTTTGTTTTTAAACCTTAAATCGTGTATACACATTGCAATACATCTAAAACAAACGATAATATTCTTTTTAGCCGTGTCATACGACCCCTTTAAAGCTGCACAAACAGGAGTGCGACCTAAATTGTGATTTAGTTTTTTTAAACTTTTTTGCACAATTTGGCTGGTTATTTTTACTTTACTGGAAGTGATCCTGGACTATAAAAGTGGCAAAACACACAAAAAACATGTAACTCGCTTCCACGTCACATCACAGTTTTTTCATGCTTTTGTAGTTTGCGCAGACACAATAATTGTATCATCTTGCCAAAACGCAGCTGTCTTGTAAATCGGGGTTTTCAAACTTTTTTTTTAGCTGATCCCTTTGACCTAAATCATTTACTTGAGGAAGTAAATATTTCAATAATTTAATAGCACATTTGCATGTTTAACTTCAAAATAATTTTTTTATCTGAGGTTTTTATTAGTAGAATTTTACATAACAAAATTTTTCTAAGCATTTTTTTCCCCCAAAGTAATGGAAACAACTTGTATGTGCAGTGTGCACTGGTAGACATACAGCAATTCCCCCTGCAATTCCCACGTGAACCACCAGGGGTTTGCTAACCACAGTTGTGAATTGTGCAGTGGTGTAACTTTGTTTTGAAAAGTGGTGGGGACAGAGATGACAAAACCATTACTTTAATAAATTGTTTCTGTAATAACTCGTTGGGAATATTTAACATATATAGCCTAGTGGGCGGTCCGTCCATTGGCTACTGCGCTTTTTGACTCCAGCTCTCGGTCATTTGGGGAAGGTCATTCGGCTTTTGTTGTGCATTACATTTTAAAACCGTTTATTCCTATGACTAAAAATGTCACTTGTTCATTGGTTTACACGTTTTTGTGCTTGAACACTGGATGCACAAGCAAGTGCTGCGAGCGCAGATGATGCACGCGTTTCATACTGGCCGTGTTTCTGGAGTCGCGGCTCTCTCTCTTCCGCAAGTAACTTACGAGTGTGAGCAACGGGAGATGGTGAGAAAGCGGCTCATCCTGCGTTTTCCACGAGTTTTATATATTTATGGCCCCTAAACAATACACACCTTCCGCAAGCATTTCTTAATTTCTTCCAAAAAGTGATGGGGACATGTCCCACCTTTCCCACCCGCAAATTATGGAATTGTGACATACAGCTCTGTAACTGGTTTTTGTTACATTTACATTATAGCAAAAAGAACTGAAATTAAAACATAAAAATTAGTTTCCTCAAACCCTGTCACTTTTTTCATATAAGACAGTCATTTCATTAATTTGAATGAATCTGCTTGTTTAGACAATTCATGTAAATAACTCAAGTTGAACATGACAGGAGATTCTCATTGCCTTTTAAATACATTCATAGCCTTCTTTTAAAGTGTAGTAAGCTTTAAAATGTTTATGAGCAGCATATAGCTCAGAAATCTACAGTTGGTGTCTTGGTAAGACTCCGAATCATTTAGAAAAGGAGCGCAGACTGATTAGCATCCTTTTATTCACTCCTCAATAGCTTTGTAATTTTTGTACAGTGTTTTCTGCTTCTTATCTGTTAGCCATTTCCTCTTTCTGCCCTCTCCCCAACCCTTTAATTTCCTCCCTGATTGTCCTCTCACCCATCTGCTCTTTTCTCACCTTCTCATCTGTGCTCATATCACCCTCACACGTTCACGCAGTCTTCTGTAATCTTGCACCTAGTTTGTCCCCCCTTCTCCCCCTCTGTACTGTGCTGTGGATTAGAGGCAGCTGTATGTACGACATACCATACGTCACCAAGCACGGGCTTTGTTTTTAATCTTTGTCATTTTTTTTCTTTTGAAACAGAGGGAAATGCAGTGTGGCGCTTCTGAACGAGACTGAATCTGTTCTGTCCTACCTGGACAAAGAGGTAAGATCATACGTGAGTTTTTAAAAGCTGTTTTGTGTTGATTGGATGTCTAATTTTTTGGGTTGCCTGCTCTCTCTGTCTCTCAGGACACATTTTTTTATTCACTGGTGTACGACCCCACACAGAAGACACTGTTGGCCGACAAGGGGGAGATTCGCGTGGGTCCGCGCTTTCAGGCTGACGTCCCCGAGATGCTACAGGAAGGTTAGTATATAAATGCCGTACTGTACCTTGCTTTTGAACTCTAGAGCAAAATGCAAACCTGTAGCTCGGGAGGGCCTAAAAATGAGTTATATTGAGTCTCATTACTCTATTCGGGAGTTCTGAGGGCAGAAGCTGATTTATTTTGTGTTTTGTGAAGTTTGTTGCCTCTGGAACTGATCGAGCCAAGGAGTCGTGCTGCTCGTTTGCAGTGTTAACTTTCCCAGGGAGTTTGATTTGCGAGCACTGGCGCATCACATGGAAAAAACTGAACTTTTACAGTATCAGCGTCTAGTATCAGTCAAGTGTGAAATTGCTCTTCTGTCAGTCTGTGACCCCACAATAACCACTCTCTTAAACTTGGGAAAATGTCCAGTTAACAACTCTCATCCTCTGTAATAGGAGGCTTGTAACAGTGTGCTTGAAGTTTTTTTATGATGCAAACACATACATAGATGTGACAATACATAGACAAGATTGATACGGAGCATCATCTTTGTGAATGATTGCTAAACAGCAACAAGGATATTGGATGTGAGCCCACCTGCATAACTCAATTATTCTGACCTTTTTGTTCGGCATACATTTTTCATCCAAAACTGTTTACAGTTCAGCATTTATAAAACACAAGATTAGGTCTTTATCGTGAACTTTTTAAGCTGCCATCATTACTTAACGCCAAGTTTGATTTATGTGTTAATTCACCTAGTTGCCACGGTAACAAGTTGCCTTGGGCTTACTTGACAGGATTGTTGATGGCATATTTATCATATTGTTTTACACAGCCGGTTCTAATGAAATCAAATGTGTGTATAGGAGAACCTGATGACAGAGACCAATCCAAAATGGAGGTCAAGATGTGGGACCCAGAATGTCCGCTGACGAATAAGCAAATCGACCAGTTCTTGGTGGTCGCACGGTATGTTTTTAATTTTTCTTCTTAGCTATGGCATATTAACAAAAGGGCACTGTCAACTGTTTTTTAGAGACCCAGATATATTTGACATCAATTGGTGACCGTATCACAATTGCTTATCATACAAGAGAAAAGATGTAAACTCTTAAATTTATTAACATTACCTCAAGATCACATGGTTACCATTGCGTTCATAGTTTGGTAAATGTCTCTTAAATTTAAGTTACATGCTTTTGACAATTCAGTTGTAGGAACAAACTATGCTTATCCTAAAAAATTCAAAAAATCCACATTTCAAATAAATAGTCCTTATCCTTGTTTTTTTCTTTGTGGGAAAACTGGGACCCATTTTTGGTCTCAACCCACTTGAGAACTTATAAAGTGTTGCTTTAAGACACCAAAATTGGTGCTTTTAATTCTAATGGCATATTTAAAGTTTTGTGTTGACTCTGGTGATTTGTGTTCAGAGCTGTCGGTACGTTTGCCCGGGCGTTGGACTGCAGCAGCTCTGTCAGACAGCCCAGCTTACACATGAGCGCCGCGGCAGCCTCACGAGACATCACACTGGTACCCACCCGCATCTTCTCTCTCACTCGATATATCTGTTAGAGAGGTGATAAAAGGGATTGATTCCTTCTGTCTGTCTCACGTGTTCTAGTTTCACGCCATGGACACCCTGCACCGGCACGGCTACGACCTGTCCAGCGCCCTGAGCGTGCTGGTTCCTCAAGGAGGACCTGTGCTGTGCCGAGACGAGATGGAGGAGTGGAGCTCTTCAGAGGCGAATCTGTTCGAGGAGGCGCTGGAGAAATACGGCAAGGACTTCAACGATATCCGGCAAGACTTTGTGAGTGGCTAGCAGAGTTTGTTTCATTGGACGTACATAAAAGATGGGTGTGAAAGAGTTTCTAAAATAGTTATGGATTGGATTGGTCCACAAAAAAGTGCAGTTAAAAATAGACATTGCACATAAATGAGTACAAAGTGGTGTGCAACATTGCATTAAGAGCAGACAGGCGTGTCTGCTGCACCGTTTGTATCATGAAAAGTTGTGCACTGTGGAAACAATAGTCAGGAGTCTTCAGACAAGTTCATCATAACAAAAGGGCTGAACAAGCTTTATTTTAAAACATCTAAATAGTGTTAACAGAAAACAACCCACCCATGTTTTTAAAGAGAATAATGTACTTACACAAGTTGTTAACATCCAAGAAAGTTGTTTAAAGTCACTTTCCTTCTGTCAGTGGTTGAGGTGGCTTTTATGCTAAGTTGATACAAAATTGATGCATCGAAAATCGCTTTGCAATCATATCTTGACCCTTGAACTGAAATGGAATCCATAGTGATTTCCAGTCCTAACAGAACAAGAACAGAAGTGTTCACAAGGAGCTTCAAAAATAAAGAAACTGCTCGAACAGAACTCATCAGTGTGGTACTTTTATCACTGGAAAACCTGAGATTATACGGAGGAGCAAAGCAAAGAATAGGATAGGATAAATAATGATAGGATGAAGAGGAGCATAAATGAAAAGAAGAAATGATGTATGGGTGAACAATGAGAAGTTTGAAAAAGCTGAAAGGATTTGACGTGGAGCGTGATTCTTCTTGACCTAACTGTGCACAGTTGATCTGTTGATCTTGTGAGACAAGAGTACTTATTTGTGTCAGGTCTGGAGCGAGATCTTCAGTGTTAGGGTTTGAACAGGATGAAGAGCTGGTTTTATTGCTCTGAGAAATGGGCTTTCTTTACTCTGTGGTTTGCTTTTTAAAACAGAACAAAACTGTGGCACTTTTACCAAGACAATTTGCTGCAAACAATAAGAGCTGCTTCTTCACCACTCGATAGTCCAGTAGAGATCGACTTGATTTATATTTAAGCACTTTGAAGCGCTTCTCTGGTCGTCTTTCTTTTCTCCTGTTTTGTTTTCTTGTCTGTCTTTAAGCGATCATCGATTGATTTGTACTATGGCTGAAAGGTAGAAGAGAAGTAATGATAAACAGTCTCTTGCAAATCATCCCTGCAACGGTCTGGGCTTTTCTAGTTCTTCTAATTCATAATTCATTTTGATTGGTTTATTGGTTTAAAACTGAGATTGATCTGCTGTCGTGCGTGTCAGATGCCAGGCTGTTTTGAACTTGAAACAGTCCACTTGCCTTCAGTGGTCTAATAATAGCTGTGTCAAAGTGAAAGACAGTGACGTGTGAAATGTTCTTTTAGTGTCAATAGTGATGGTGCACAAGAAAGAAAAATCAGAGATCGCTGTAACTCAAACAACACAAATGTACAGGTTCATTATAGGGATCAAACCACTTGATCTGAGAAAACCCACATGTAACAATGGCAGAAACTGGTTGAAGTGAGGAGAGCCCAGTTTTTTTTTACTGAAAATCTTCAAGCCTCCTAAAGCAGATAAGCTTTCCTTAACTAAAACTAAGACAGAAGTACATTATTTAAAGGTGCAGTTTGTAACAATTTTGCAGTAAAATATCCCAAAACCACTAAGCTAGTGTTATATATTTTGTTCAGCTGAGTACTTGCAATATCTCAAATGTTTCCAACTACTTGTAAATCGTGAGAAAATATCCACGTTCCCCTTTGTTACCTCCTTTACTGGCGTAGAAACCGCATGACAACAGTGTCGTGGACAAATGCGGAAGTAGTGTCTAGCAAGCCACTAACTTGTTTCAAGCAGTCACTTATTTATGGACCACAATTATTCGCAACAATTATAAAACTGTACCTCATCTGCTAACATGATTTCTCGTTCCCGTCTGATTGATGGCCATCAGCGGTGGAGTTGAAGACAACAGATCCCATCATTCCACGCTCCTTCACAGCGTCATCAAGCTACGGCATTGTTGTTGTTTTGATCGTGCTTTGATTTTTACAAACTGCACCTTTAAACTTAAATAAAAAGCAAAAACTAAAATTAAGATTCAAAAGACACTTTATATACAAATACAATACAAATGTGCAAAATGCAATACAAATATGCAGGGTTAACATCATAGTTGCAGAATTTGTTTTGTAAAGAAATGAAGACATTTCCTGCTCTTTGTTCAAAACAAATGTCTTTACATTTGATCCATTTATTTGGAACCGAATTGAAATCCAGATTGATTAGTTTCTAATGATTGTTCTTATGTCTTGAGTTCAAGAAACACGAAGGTAAAAATACTGAAACCACAAAATGAAGTGCTAAAAATACATATCCAGCACCTCAGGATATTAATGTGAATGTTCTTACACCAGCTGTCGGCACAGAACACCTCTGTATTCCTTTTTATACTCTGATCAGCGTTGCATAGACGAAAGCCAAAAGTGGGGGCTCAACCAGCTTGATTTGAGGATTTCTTTTTTTTTGCCCGTTTCAGCCACGCTTCCTTGCGCTCAGCAGGTGCTCATGAATAATCATGTGCGTCTGCATGTGATTCCAGACATACAGACGAAATAAACGATCTGTGAATTTAAAGACTTAATTCTACATCTCTGTTAAAATGGTTGTGGAGTTTTATTGTGGGGTACAAAAGGTGAAGTTAATATTAAAATTTGGTGCTTAGTTGTCTTGTTTCCAGGTATAGATACAATAACAATAGGCT